>NC_135772.1:1721801-1864265 GCF_028453695.1 Augochlora pura
CGTCGACCCCATAATTTATGAAACAATCAAGTTATAACACGATTTGATGCCGGGTGAGCTCTCGATGTCATTTCTTCGCGTCCCAGTCGTCATTTATTGCCCCCCCCCCCCCCCTCCCGCGCAACCGTATGAATATTAAACGGTTTTTGAACTGTTGTACAATTGGTACGTCCTTTGTGGGCTGTTAAGTATACACCGGGACACCATGGGAGGAAGCCGCGTGTTTATCTAGTAGAATTAGCAATGCAATTATGTACAGTAGCCGTGGAGTGACGGTTCCGTTTTCTGAGACCCGCGTCGAGAAGAGGTGAGAGACGAAGATAGAGGCGGAGATAGAGACGAAGATAAACAGAGATAGAGGAAGATGGATATAGAGATAGATAGGATATATAGAGGTGGATAGAGATAGAGATAGATAGAGATAGATAGGATATATAGAGGCGGGTAGAGATAGAGATAGACGATGATAGAGATAGACAGAGATAGACGAAGATAGAGATAGATAGAGATAGACGTAGATATAGATAGACGAAGGAAAAGATAGACACAGATAGACGAAGATAGAGATATACAAAGAGAGAGAGAGAGAGAGAGAGAGAGAGAAAGAGAGAGAGAGAGAAAGGGAGAGAGATTTAGAGAGACAGACACAACGTTGGATGCAACTGAGAAAAATATTTAGAAAGAGATGGTTTCTGATCACACCTGAAATGTAGATTCAGATAGACGGAAATAGACAAAGATAGATGGAGATAGAGATAAATAGTTGGAGATAGAGACAGGCGATAGAGATAGAAGAAGATAGAGACAGACATAGGCAGACTTAGACAGAGATAGAGAGACATAGACAGACATAGACACAGAGAGGCATAGCAAAAATAGACCGTCATAGACAAAGATAGACAGACATAGACAGACAGACAATGGACAGAGATAGACATCGACAGACATGGACAGAGATAGACATAGACAGACATAGACAGACAATAAACAGAGATAAATATAGACAGACATAGACAGACATAGACTAAAGGGAGTGACTCAGAAAGAGACTGAGGAAAATATAGAAAAAAAAAGAATTCATTCCTAACGACACCTAAAATATCAGAAAAACATAATTCCCAACTAATTATCGCTACAAACGTATCTTATCAAATAGATTTACGCATTATCAGCAGTCTATATTGAATTCAGAAGCAAGCAAGTAGTTTGTCGGTAACGTTAGTCAATCCAACGCGACAATAAATTGCATTAGAATCGAATAAATCATTGCCGTGTACTGTTTTCATGGACGGAATAAATATCGCGGGGAATCGTTGTCGGGCGCAACGGAAAACTGCGTGCAACAACACTTTCGTTGAATGCAAGTAATTTGGAACGCGGTGCCGAAAAATACGCGGGCTTTTTGTTTTTTTTTTTTTGTTCGTCGTTCCCAGCGTCGGTCATTTTATTGCGTCGTTAAAAGTTTAATGCGACCGTACGGGCGCATTTTAATGGACTGTTCGCGCTGGTCGTCGGGGGAGCGGTTAATTGGTAACAATGTTCGGCCATGTCGACGACAATATATTTCCGATTGGCTGACGTTGTTTGGCCGGCTTGTATTTCATTGGCGATCCTTTGGGATACCGGCTTCCTAACACTATCCCCCCCCCCCCCCCCCCTCTCTCTCTGTCTCTTCATGTTTCTCTCATCACTCTTTCAGGCTCTCTCTCTCTTTCTCTTTCTCGTTCTCTTTATCATTCTTCCTCTCAGTATTTTTCTCCCTTTCTATCTTATTCACAGTATCTTTCTCTCTCTCTCTCTCAGTCTTACTCTCTTCTTTTATCAGTCTCTCTCTTTCTATGTGCCACTCTGAGTCTTTCTCTTTATGTCTATCTCTCTCAGGCTCACTTTTTCTGTCTATATTTTTCAGTATCGCTCTCTCTCTCTCTCTCACTCCCTTTTTATAATTATCTTTCTTTTTATATATCACTCTCAGCTTCTCCTTTTTTGTCTATATCTCTCAGTCTCTCTCTTTATGTCTATTTCTGTATATCTCTATTTATCTCTGTCTATCTCTAGTTATTTCTGTCTATCTCTATTTATCTCTGTCTGTCTCCGTCTATCTCTATCTATCACTGTCTATCTATCTCTGTCTATCTATCTCCGTCTATCTCTACCATTTTAAATATCTAATTTTTTGAATTAACCTGTTCCGTGTCCATTCTAATAGATTATCCATCAAAGAACAATATCAGAACAAAATTAAAAATGTCCAATACTACCAAAAAACATTTTAGAATAACTACAAACAAATAGCAATAATTATATTTCATTTAGAAGAAACGAAATGGTTTAATAAAATTTATATAGTAACATAAAGAATCTATATAAAAAAAATAACATAATAATTCAAAGCAAAACCTATTGCATACATTACATCTACACATAACCTAACTGCAACACCACAAGTATTCACTAATTACAATTGAGCAGCCACGACAATAAATAAACAAATAAAAATACAATATATTTAATGAAAGCAAAATATAATTAGTTATTTATATTCGCCTAAAAGAAATTGACATACTCAAATCACACATTAATAAAATTGATAAAAAAAACCCTTTCAGACTAAAAATTAATTAACATTTTCAATTCTACTTCATAGTTCATATAACCTATAATTCTCTCAAAATAATAGACAATAAATTTACATCGACTCCCAAACGAGAAAATATTATATATTATAAAAACATAATATTATAAAATTCCACCATTTTACAATATATTATCAAATATATAGAAAAAACAAAGAAACAACGCGGCATTAAATATGATATATTATAAAATATATAGAAAAAGACCAAGAAACAATAAAAGAAAAGAAAGCGACAAAAGATGCGAACGCGGCATTAAACCGTCGAATCGTTAGCGAAACATTTACCGGTTGGTAAGGGGGGTGGGGGGTTGTGGGGGTGCCTCACCGATTGAGGAACGACAGCACTTAGCCCCGGCGAGCAGGACGCATCTGGAGACCCGCATTAGGAGAATCCTCCGAATTTACGCAAACGAGCCGACATTTATATCCGCACAAAAGTTCTGGCTACCCTCCCCCCCCCCTCTTTTCCTGTCCTTAATTCTTCGGAACAAAGCAAGTCTTGGTTCTTCCTTCCAACCGGGCCAACAATTAACCCCTGCCCTCCCCGGGATTGTATCCACGGTAGCGCCGTGATTTTCAGTCTGGTCGTCTCGGCGGCGTCTTTCATCCGAGGGAAAACGGGACGACGGTCCCGTTTCCCGATGGCCGAATGCAAAAGGACCGATTCGCGTGAATGGCCCGGCGGCGGGGGGGGGGGGGGGGGTATTGTTTTTCGGGCAAGCTAGGGGGGGGGGGGGGGGGGGGCAAGGCTGTAATAATTAAATCCTAAACGAGGCCATTTCTCCTTCGGGCGGCCGCGCGGCAAAATAAAGCGGGACGAGGAGAAGGAGAGGAGGAGAGACGAGAGAGGTGAGGAAGAGAGACGAGAGAGGAGTGGAAGAGAGCAGGGACTCCCCGAGAACAATCATTAATTAAATACGCCGTGAAGCAGGGATGAAAGAGGAGGCACTCGCCGGGACAGGTACGGAGAAAGATGGTCGCAGGTGTTGCTAGTTAGTAACAACGATTTCAGCGTAGACCCCCGTAGACGGCGGCCGGTTAGGAGGAAGCCGGCGTATCTCCTTGAACGTTGAAAGTAAATCGCGGAGGAGCGCGGGGGCTGCTGCTCTGTGCTCTTCGGCCGGAAATGAGCCTTGCCGAGTACAATCTCCGGTCAGGGAGGGCTTCTCCATTTTGTTCTTTGTGATGTGTCCGCTATAATTGAAAATGTCCGCGCGGAGTCGAGGGACTGCCCCCTCCACTTTCTGTGTTCTCTGGTATCCTTCTCTTTCTGTAGTCGACTCTCTTTCTCTCTCAAGTTGTCTTTCTCTCTCTAGTTCTCCTTCTCTCTTTATTGTCGTCTCTCTTTCTCTATAGTTGTCCTTTTCTCTCTCTCAAGTCGTCTCTCTCTTCTCTCTCTCTCTCTCCCTCTCTCTCTCTCTCTCTTTCTCTATAGTTGTCCTTTTCTCTCTCTAGTCGTCTTTCACTCTAACCAGTGCTCGTCGGGGAACTGCGCCACCGCCGGTCACCCTTTTCACCTAGATCCTGTTATTATTGTTGACGTATACAATGCCGTGAATGTTACAATCGGGGCCGAAGTTGTATTTAGTCCGCGGACCGAATGAACGCCGTTTCCGACAAGCGTAGCCGCGCGTCTCGGGGTCGTTCTTAGGCTGATTGACGAGAAGACCCGCTGCTACGGCCATTCGACGATAAATCGTGATCGACGAGGGATTAATCTATTCGTGAGTGAATTGATAGGATTAATATATTCGTGAAACTCTCGATATTTAATTTATTATTCTCGGAAGATTGTTATTTGCGAGTTATTTTGTTGTGAAGAGATGCGTTTATTTATTGCGTTTTGATTATTAGCATGTATTTTGGATATTAGGTTATTTAGGTATTATTTAGTTAGCAGATGTTTTATTTGTTATTATTTATTTATGAGGAAAGAGACGTTGAAGTCGAGAGTAGATTTCTTCAAAATAGACTGTGTTCAAGGGGTAGTTCTTTATAAATTACATTTACAATTCTACATTTGCTATATATTTCTTATTATATATTATTTATATATGTTTCTACAAATTTGTAGTACATGTATTTACTTTTTGTATTTATTATTATGAAGAGATCGGGAATTATTTAAGCGATTACCTAGGTTCAATTTATAAAGAACAGAATGTAATATACGAAGAATAAATATATAAAGCATAAATAAATGAAGAATAACTAAACAAAAAATAAATAATTAAAGCATAAATGAATGAAGAGTAACTAAATAAAGAATAACTAGATAAAGAATACCTTAAACAAAGAATAACAAATATTTCTTTACAATTTACATTTACAATTCTACATTCATTATATTTATATATTTATATAGATACCTAGATATTTAAACTTGTTTAATATTGAAACTTATCATTATAGACGGATCACGAATTATTTAAGCAATCACCTTCTTCGAATTTATATGAAACAGAATGCAATGCACGAAGAACAGATGTATAAAGCATAACCAAATAAATAAGAATAACTAACCAAAGTGTAACCAAAGACTAAATAAATAAACGCGTCGACTCCAGTTACCATACAAACGCGGTGCACGAAACAAGGGTAAGAAACAAAGTCGGTCACCGTATTCCCCGTTCAAGGAAGTATCGGGGCTCCGGGTTGGAAACAAGATGGCCGTTCCGGCCAATAAATCACGGGTACCCCGATACACAATGACGAGCAGTCGCCTCTCGATCGTTTTCTTCGTCGTCGTGCCCCCTCCCCCTCCCCCCCAACGGATCGATGTTGACGACGGGCCAATCGGCCGTTAAGTGTATCCTGTGCCTGCCGCAAAAAAGGACGCGGCGCGCAATCAATCTTCCATAAGTCGTGCACCCCCCGACCCCCCTCCCCTTCCCTCGTCCCCCGAAGAAGCCTAGCGTTCTATTCTTCGATCGTACGAAGAAACGATCACGAGGTTGGCGCTCTCGCGTGGGTGGAACAAGAGATAGAGAGAGAAATAGAGAGAGAGAGAGAGAGCAGGGAGCGTCGCAAGAAATCGTTGACCGTGGATCTCGTGGCACGCCGGTGTAGGTAATGGTTTCATCCCCCTTCCTCCCCCTCTTGGATCGAACCGTACAGGAGAACGAGTTTCTTCCGCGAGCCGTGGTTTTACTTCGGCAGCCTGTCTCGATTTATCAGGATGTTCGATTCCCTCGTTCGGATAACTTTGGCGAGAACCAAACGCGATCCAGCACCTTACCGGTATTCTTTCGTTTATGGTTCTAGGTAGCAGCGAGGAGTCGAGACCAGGCGGCGGGGATCCCGGCAAGTTGGGGGTGAAGAAGCCGAGGCCCAAGGCGTCGTCGCCCAATCGACAAGGACCGCAGCAATGCCAGGTGAGAAGAACGTCTTTTCTTTTGTATTAACCCCTTGCGTTAGGATTTCTTTCGAGCTGCGGTGATTAGCATTTACTTATCATTGATAGGGAAAGACGATTTTTGTTTCTTTTATTATCATGCACTTTTCTTTTTAGAATTTGGTAACGGAAGAATTGATTTTTATTTCGATATAGTGGAAATTTAATATTATTAATTAGTATTATATAATTATGTTATAAATATTATTGTCTTCCTTAATAGGGCTGTTTTTGTTTCTTTTATTATCATGCGCTTTCTTTTCTAGACTCTGATAACAGAAGAATTGATCTTTATATCGATACAGTGGAAATTGATATTTATTAATATTTGTTAGCTCATGCGTGAAATCTTTATCACTAGTCTGACTCGTTATTATAGTGCAAGGGGTTAATACGTTAACCCTTTAGCGGTCCTATGTCGAGTGGAACTTATCAATTATTATTGTAAAATGTGCAGTAATCAGCCTGAAATAATTAATATTGGGGAACGCTTTAAAATTGATCATACTGCAGAAAGTGATAAAAAACAAAATGTTGTTGCTGCAAATAATACGGTACCCTAATAATACGGTACTCAAGGGTTAAACACGAAGCAGCGTCGATTTTTCAATAAAATCACCTCGACACGCGTCTTTACAACACAAACGTTAAAAACATTGTTGCTTCAGACTTAAAAGTATCCGTCCATCCTCGCCGATCTCATGAAACAATAGCTTCTGCGCTGGGAAAAGAATAAGAGCGTCGGGAAAAAGATAAGAGCGCCAGGAAGGCCGAAACAACGCGCTTCAACGCCAGAGTTCAATCAGCGATCCGTCCGCGAGCGGCGCGCGTCCCCGATGACGTTCGTTTGACAATTTTATTAAAGCCGGGGCGTCGCTCTTCGACAAAGAGAGCGTTCCCGGCGAGCGCAATAGCGGAGAACGGAGAAACAGTTCATTAGCGACACGCGGCCGATCGAATTAGGAGGACAAAACGGATCGATCGGCGGCGAAGTGAGCCCGCAAACCGCGGCCCCGCAAAATTCAGCGACGGCTTGTCGAGCGGGGGTCGTCCCGGCTTTCGTTCTCGCGTTTCATGTTTTTCCCGGTCCGCTTTTCCCTTTGCCGCTATTTTCAAACCCCTCTGAGCGCGGATTTTTTTCGTTCCGTTCTAAACGCGCTGTTAAACGTACTAATGCGTTCTTTCTGCGGCGACTTTTGTGAAAGGATAATTGCGACGCTCGGAATGCACGTTATTATTGTTCAGAATCGAGAGTCGGCTATTCGGCGATGTATGACGGTTGGGTTGGAGTGGGAGGATGTTTTATTAACAGTTGAATGCGAGGGTGGTAGGTGGATGTAGTTTTAGAGATAAATTAATTGAGATTTCGTTGATGTTGAAATGATGAGAAATTAAGGATTTATTGCAGGGGGTTGGAATATGTATTGTTGTTGTTTTAAAAATTAAGGCTTTTAGCTGATAATGTTGTAGAATAGTTTTAGAGAGAGGTAAGAAGGTTTCAGTAATATTTATTTGCAAGGATAGTTATAAATAAATTAATAAAGTATCTTTAATTTTGTCCATAATTGGAGGCTTCTATAAATACTAGAAATAAGGGGAAATTAAAAAACAAATGCAGGAGCTTAAAATATATATTCTTGTTGTTATAAATATTAAAGTCTTTATACAGCAATATTATAGAATAATTGTAAATAAATACAAGAATGTTTTAATAATATTTAAATGCAAGGATAGCGACAAATATATTAATAAAATGTTTTTAATTTTGTCCACAATCCGATGCTTCTATAAATGCTAGAAATAAGACGAAATTAAAGAATAATTGCAGCAGCTTAAAATACATACTGCTACTATCATAAACATTGAAATTTTTCTGCAAAAATATTTTACAATGTGCTTTCACTATACAAATTTTATAAAAAGTACATTTCATAAAAATATTAGACAATGTACACGTTATAAAAATTTCACAATAACAACCTGTCCTAAACGTATTATAAAATATGCTTTTAATGTACAAATTGTTCAGAAAGTACACGTTTTAAACAGTTCGTTAATTAGAGGGTTCGAGAAGTGAAAACGAATCCGGGACAATGTAAATTAGCGGTGATTTAGAGTAATCGTATACCGGACGTGAATTCTGTTTGCCGAAACTTTTCAGTTTCGTTTTCTAAAGGCCCGTTGATTTCTCTTCGATCCCCGCGCTGCGCCTTGTCGAACGCGAATTCAATGTGGGTCAGGGTGGTGTCGTCTGAAGTTTGACAATGTCACTGTGACTCGTCCTATCTGCTTGGCTAAATGGAAAAGTAATGCCGGGATACAATGCGGAGGGAACTGAATGGCGAAATAACGATCGTGTTCACGAAGGCAAATAGACGGAAAAAAAGTAAAAGCTAACAAATTCGGAGGAACCCGATCCGAGAACAATACAGCGAAATCGAGGAAAGTCGATGGAACGGTATCGTCCAAGACGTTGGAGGATTTTATTTTTGGCATTTAAACCTCTCGATCTTTTTTTAAAAGCCCACTAATTGTATAATTAATATTTCATTATATATATATATATATATATATATATATATATATATATATATATATATATCAATGTGTAAACAATATTTTAGAAATTGAAATTGAGATCGAAATTGTAATCGAAATTAAGAAATTGAATTGTTCAGAGAGTATTGTCTTTGCGATTAAAAATTAAACTATATTACGTTTCTTGTGTCTAACTTTTAGATGTCACTTTAACTGAATTAATGAAATATGTAAAATATAATAATTAATGGAATATTATAAGATTTTTTTATAATTTAATGGAGTTTAATTTTATAGAAATCTTAAGCTACTGATAGAAATGTTTAAATACTGGGCACGTATACTTTTGGGATAGTATTTTGTTTAATGAAATTTTGGATTTTTTATTTTGTTATGTAATTTGAAGCTATTTTTTGCTATATTTATATATAGTTTTAATATTTATATAGCGGTCACTCTATTCTGCTCTATTCTGCTCTATTCCACTCTATTCCACTCTATTCAACCTCATTTTAATATATCCACTCTGTTCTACTCTATTTTACACCGTTACGTTTTGCTTCACTCTATTTTACTCTATTCTATAATATATTCTACTCTATTATACTATATTCCACGCTATTCATCTCTATCCCACTCCATTCCCCTCTATTCTGCTCTAATTTATTCCGTTACATTTTGTTTCACCCTATTCTACTCTATTCTACATTATATTCCACTCTATTATAGTCTATTCTACGCTATTCCACTCTATTATAGTCTATTCCACGCTATTCCACTCTATTATAGTCTATTCCACGCTATTCCACTCTATTATACTCTCCTCTATTGTGTTATACTCTATTCTACTTTGTATTATTCTACTCTATTCCAATCTATTCTATTCAACTCTATTCCTCTATATAACACTCTATTATACTCTCTTCTCTACACTATATTCTACTCTAGTCCACTCTCGACCACGCTATTCAACTCTATTCCCCTATATTCTACACTATTATACTTTCTTCTACTCTGTTGCACTTACTTATCTCTGTTCTATATTGTTCTACTCTATTATTCTCTGTTCTACTCTATTGTACTCTTTTATGTTTGGTTCACTCTGTTTAACTCTGCTCATCCTCATTCTAATATATTCCACTCTATTCTGCTCTGTTATATTTTGTTTCCCTCTATTCCACCCTATTCAATCTCATTCTTATATGTATATTCTTCTCTTTTCTGCTCTATTCTACTTTGTCATGTTTTGTCTCACTCTATTCCACTCTGTTCCACTCTATTCAACCTCATTCTAATATATTCCACTCTTTTCTGCTCTATTCTACTCCGTTACGTTTTGTTTCACTCTACTCTACTCTACTCTATTCTACATTACATTCTACTCTATTATACTCTAGTCCACGCTATTCATCTCTATTCTACGCTATTCCATATTGAACTGTTTTGGAAAGTATGCATAACGAATCATCCTGAGAATTGGAAGAAGATAATAGAGCAGAACGGTTCATGTATAACACAATAAATCAAGCTTAAACAACAAACATCGACTATCGATTTCGCATTAAAAAAAAAAAAGAAACTTATGGAACACCGTACTGGAATTTTTACCTTGTTCGCTTCCACCTCTCTGGCTCTCAAACGACTGTCACTCCTCTGTCATATCCTACAATGGCGTCAACGAATTCATCCGCGACAAAGTCGCGTTTCCACGTTCTCCTTGCAAGTTCCGCGATTTTTAATCCGCGCACCGGAGTGTCCGCTCGAGTTAATCAGTGTTTTCATATAGAATAGAATAGCTCGTTCGTTCCACTTAATTACTGTCAGAATTGGCTCATTTTCTCATGCGGAACCAGTTTCGCGGACATCCTCGCGTGGAAAACGACTGGGTCCTCGGAATCGCGCAGGTATTGTCGAACCGGTAATCAGGTTTTTTCCCCTCCGGTACTCTCGCGGAGAGAAGCGTAATTTAATAATTGCTGTTTGTCCGCTCCAGTTATGCTCCCCGGGCGTTTTACATTCTCCTACCTACCTACCTCCCTCCTCCTCCCCCGCCGCGCGGCTCCCATTCGGCCGCAACCTAATTGTGGTGTTTCGTGACCGAAGATTTATCTTCGTAATCGCGGGGCGCAATTGGGCCAAAAGTTCAAGGCCGTCCTCGGCCGCCCGGTCATCCTCCGCTTCGTTAGCCGCTTTCGGCTGGCGATTCCTCCTCTTGCCAATCGGCGAACAAGCTCGAGAGAGGAATTTGCGGATGAGATTTCCGACCAATCGAATACTATTGCCTTTGATTTTAATCAACGAGTCTACGGCGCGCACGAGAGAGAGAGAGAGAGAGAGAGAGAAGAGAGAGAGAGAAAGAGAGAGAGTTGTCCGCCTGACCGAATCAAAGAAAAACCGCGCGTCCGTTCGCGCAGCATTTCGGTGCCCGCGTCCGTCTGCTCTTTTATGATGATATTCGGAGAAATCGTCAAACTTTATGGACGACCGGGTACTTTCGAGGATTCTAGCTTTTTTTATCATGAAATGCTATGGCGTAGTCGTTAGGGTCGTTTGGGACGGCTATAGGTTCCAAATTATGCCTAAATTTAATTACATTAGTCTATTAATCTAGTGAATTTCTATTAATCTACAGAATATCTATTAATCTAGAGAATATATATCAATCTAGAGAATATATATTAATCAACTGGATATATACCAATCTAGACAATATATAGCAATGGAGAGAATATATATTAATCTAGAGAATATATAGCAATGCAGAGAATATATATTAATCTGGGGAATATATAGCAATGCAGAGAATATATATTAATCTACTGAATATCTACTAATCTACAGAATATATATTAATCAACTGAATATATATTAATCAACTGAATATATATTTATCTACAGAATATCAACCTACTGAATATCTATTAATCTCCAAAATAAGTATTCGCAACGTCGAAAATTACTGCTAGCAAAATTAATTTTCATTTTTGACTCGTGGCCCGCTTTCGACCCTGTTTCTCACCTACGCCACTGTTTATTACAATTCAATTGAAGTCAATTGTAAACAACATCGTCGCGCACTAGTCCCGGCGGTATTAAAAGTTCCATAATTAGCTGAGAACACAAGGGGACACACGGTGGGGGCCGCTC
The DNA here is from genome assembly GCF_028453695.1 of Augochlora pura. NCBI lineage: Eukaryota > Metazoa > Arthropoda > Insecta > Hymenoptera > Halictidae > Augochlora > Augochlora pura. The sequence continues at coordinate 1,733,519 of NC_135772.1, forward strand.
ATGCTTGCACACGTTTTCCGTTGATTTAATCTCGGCCGAATTCCTGTAAACGTTAATAATTACGCTGGCTCGCTGCGCGCGACAGCAACGAAACAACGCACCGTTGCCTAACTATGCGGCGAACTATACTATAAATATATTATATATTGAACTATAGTATATGTTAGTGCCCAGCAATAGCTATACTATAACTATATTGTATATTGAACTGTACTATATATTAGTAACTAGCACTAACTATACTATAACTGTATTATATATTGAACTATACTATATGTTAGTGACCAGCATTAACTATACTATATATTGAGCTATACTCTATGTTAGTGACCAGCACTAACTATACCATAACTATGTTATATATTGAACTATACTAAATATTGTTTCGGTGAAAAGCATTAAATTTTATCCCTTTGAGGTATGATGTTCGCAGCTGCGCTACGACTGTACGAGGGAATTCAGTATGATAGCAAGTAATCGCCGCGGAGTCGTAACGGCGGACTGTTCGCTCGCGCGCGTTCCTCACGCGATTCCCGAAATTCCTTCGCGAATTTTTGCCGGTTTCTGACGGCTGCTAAACCTAGCTCTGGGAATAGTACGACTAAAACTGTCAGACGCACTTTGCGCGAGAGACCCCGTGTGCGCCCGACAACCAGTGCTCCATTTATTTATCCGTTTCGACCGCGCTGTTTACGAGCCGGCATTATTTTTGGAATTTATGATGCTATTTGCGTGTGGACTCGTACGCGAAAGGTATTCGAACGCGTTTCTAACATTTAATTGATGAAATGTGTATTTTGAGCTGGAGCATTTGATATCTGTTTTGGTGTGTTTTCTTTATTAGGTAAAGGGTTATTAGTAGCCTTAATTACAGTAGTTACACAATATTTATAAATACAATAATTAAAATGATTACACAATATATATTAATGCAATAATTACAATAGTTAAAGATTTATAGATCAAATATAGAATTAATTATTTATCTCTTAATAACAATTCCTTATATTTTTATTAAAATCCTCGTTTCTATTCTTCAAATATTTCTATCCAGACTGTACAATTAAATACTATACTTTTACTTGCAAACAGGGTTGAGGACAATTTGTAATAATTTTATATAAAATAGTAAACATTAAACCATTTATTAAGTAAATAATACCTCGAAACTCCACTTTATTTAATGCTTAAATAAAATACCATTTTCTAAAATAGTAGTGCAGAGAAAAATTTCTAATAATTGCACATAAAATTGCAAACATTAAACCATTTACATAAATAAATAATATCTCGAAATTCTACTTTATTTAATCCTTAAATAAAATACCATTTCCTAAACTATTTCAATCTTAACAAAATACCATTTACAGCTAGTATTCAAACGAATATTTTGTCCAATTTAATTCTTAATTTCGCTCCATAATTCACAATGGTTTACTTTCAATACCGCAATTCCCTTCACCAACCGATTGTTCTTTTTCCCATGGAACAATGGAGCCGTTCGCGCGCTATTGAAAACACAGTTATGGAATTTTTCCTGATTTACGACGCTCTCCTTTCCGATTGTTAGCCGATTTTCCCGTATCCTTTCATCGTTTTCTTTGTTCGCGCGCTGACATATACTATACGTATCGTGGGGGTGAGGCACGTGACACGCGTGCACGCGTGACCTATATCAAGGCATAATGACGGGCACACGGCGACGGCAAAGCGAGGCCACTATGGACAGTGGACTGTTTATGCATCCGAGCTTGCAGCGGCCAGAATGGCTCTGTGCACGCGCGTATATATACATATATATATATACATGCATACACATACGTAGAACGCGACGCGCACCGACATCCGAGCCACCGTGTATCGCGAAAACCCTGTTGAATATTCAGATGGAACGATCCTCGAGTGACCAACCACCACCAACCGGGAACAGGACGTCTTCCGCTGCTACCGCACGAAGCGCAATATCTGCTTCGTTCGACCGGCTAACCGGCCATGATTAACTTCTTCCGGTACGCTGACTTTTTCCATCTTCGATTCCGAAGCGTAAAAATCGTACCGTATGGCTTTATGCGATTTTAATATACAAGCGACAGGTGAATGTGTTTTATGTGTTATAGGTGGGTAGTTATAAGGGTGTCCTGTCACCCAAATGTAGGTGATACTCGATAAATTATATTAATATCGTATATGGTAAGGTTATTTTAGTATATCATATTGTAAGGTTATGTTAGTATATTATATTGTAACGTAATGTTAATATATTATATTGTAACGCTATATTAATATATTGCATTATAACATTATGTTAATATATTATATTATAACATTATGTTAATATATTATATTGCAACGCTATGTTAATATATTATATCGTAACGCTATATTAATATATTGTATTATAATATTACATTAATATATTGTATTATAACATTATGTAAATAATTATATTATAACGTTATGGTAATATCCTATATTGTAATATTATGGTAATATACTATATTGTAACATTATGGTAATATATTTTATCGTAACGCTATATTAATATATTGTATTATAATATTACATTAATATATTATATTATGACATTATGTTAACGCGTAGGATGACGTTATATCGTATTCATTATAGTTTTATGCATCTTTAACATATTCAAGTCATCCACATCTAGGTAAGAGATGTGTACTCCTGTGGGTGCTTCGTCACCTAAATATAGGTAACGTTCGTTATATTTAATATATGGAATATAACATCATCCTACGCGTTAACGTAATGTCATAATATAATATATTAATATAGTGTTACAATATAATGTATTAAAATAACGTTACAATATAATATATTAACACAACGTTACAGTATAATATATCAACTTAACGTTACAATATAATATATTTATATAATGTTACAATATAATATATTAATATAACGTTACAATATAATATATTAATATAATGTTAGAATATAATATATGAACATAATTTTATAACGTATATTAATAATAGTAATATTATGATACTATATTAACATAACATTATGATATGATATTGACATAACATTGTAATATAATATGATAGTCAACATGAGTAGAAGTAAACGAATTATATTAGTATATCATCACAGTATAATATTAACATAATATTATGATATTATATTAATATAACATTACAATATAATATTAACATAATATTATGATATTATATTAACATAACATTACAATATAATATTATTATGAGATTATAACATAATATTAGTATAACATTATAACATAATATAACATTATAACATAATATAACATTATAACATAATATAACATTATAACATAATATAACATTAATATCATTAACCAAAGAACGATGAATATTCCACAACCACTTACACGCATCATTTAGCACCCATCCAGACGATCCTAACGACAGCCATAAAAAAAACCAGAAGTCACCATAAAAATTCGCAAGTCGCGAGTTTCAATTCGCCGCGCCAAGTATTTCGTGTACCTCTCAAATAAATAAGGTCGTTAAATGCGAATATTTTCCAGGTAGGATGATCGACAGGACGAAAGTTGCTCTTCCTTTTTCTCTTCCTCTTTTTTTCCATAGCGATGCTCTTCAGCCTTGCTGTATCTCTGTATATGTATCACTGTGTATAGCCGGGGGAAACGAAGAGTCGCGAATTACGATCCGCCTTGTTACGTAATTAAATGATAGCCTGTCCGACTTGTTGACAAGGCCCCGTCGATGTATCGAGTTAGCGACGAATTAAGCCCGTCTCCTTCTCACGGCTCGATTATAGCTCAGATATCGGCACACCGGGTCCACGAAGAAGCCTTCGCCCGGCTGGTTTCGCGAGAGAGAAGTGGCTCCGTTCCGCTCCACTCCGCTCGAGACGTCCCTCCACCTCTCTCGTTCCCGTACTAATTTTACGGGAAATTAATAGTTACTCGTTACACAGGGATCGTGAAAACTTCGAACTCAGTTCGGGGAGGAGAGTGTCCTTATTTATTCGTAAATTATCGAACTTCTCCTCGTCAGCTTCTTGCGACGGCTTTTAATTGACGGGGCGCACTACCGGCGACGCTCCGCGGAGCATTCCGTCCGCCATCTTGTTGATATTTCTTCTTTAACTATTAATTCGTATCGGTTTCCAAGTCGAAGGACCGACGGTCTTAATTTTCTCTCTATTTCTTTTTCTTTTCTGTTTTATTTATTAATCAACCCCTGCTGATACTAGGGTCTCCCATAAGGTTTTGAGAATTTTAATTTGACTTAAAAGTATTGTTAAGTTAATGAATTTAACTTGACAATTTTATATTGATTCAGGGATAATTTTAATTTCATTTAAGAATGATTTTAACTTTATTTGATGACAATTTTAATTTGGCAACGATTTTAACTTATTTTAAATCAACTCAATGACAATTTTAAATCAACTTAATAGCAATTTTAAATTCACTAATTTTAATTTAATTTAATGACGATTTTAACTTAACGATAATTGTAAATCGACTAAACGACAATTTTAATCGCACTTAATAATAATTTTAACTTAATATCGATTTTAATTTCATAATAATTTGAAATTAAATCATCGACAATATAAATTTCATTTTAGAAGAATTTTCACTTAATTTAACAATTTCATCTTAACTTTCTAGTAACTTTAAATTTCATTATTCTCGGTTTTGAAAGAAAATATCAAATATTGATATATTGATGTATAATATTTACTATTGTATCCATTAACATATAATTTATATATCTTATTATAACAAATTATAATATATTTACTATAATAATCTATTAACATATAATTTATATATCTTATTATTAAAAATTATAACATACATATAATATTATACATTATTACATATAATTTATTATTATTACAACATTGACATACCACCTAAATCTGTCACTCACACCATATAACAATCACCATACTATATTTCAACATCCAAACATTACAACACCAACTCCAAATGAATTCTTTTTTAAAAAAAAAAAGAAAAAAATCCCATGTCGCAATATTTGCGAAAGCGTTGCTAAGATCGTCGAAAAATCGACGCTTTCAGCAACATTGAAGGAAAATCGAACGTCGTAGATTTCTCGGTTCCTGTAATCGACGTTCCCACATCGAGCGTGGTTGCGGCAGCAGCAATGAGCGCGGAGATCTCGCACAGTCGGGGTAGAAAGGTTCGAGATAATTCGAGCGATAGCATCGATCCTTTCGGGAAGCGACGTAGCGAGTGTCGGTGGTCGATTCTCGATAATCTGAGAGCTGGGGAACACGGCGCACAATGGAGGTAAACTGATTGAACGGGGCGAAATATGATGGTATTCCTTCGGCTGGTTCTCGGCGGTTCGGAATCTTCGTGCTTTTTGCCTTCTCTATCTCTTTCTCTATTTCTATCTCTCTCTCTCTCTCTCTCTCTCTCTCTCTCTCTCTCTCTCTCTCTCTCTCTCTCTCTCTCTCTCTCTCGATATATATATATATATCTTTCTCTATTTCTCTATCGCTATATATCTCTCTCTATTTTTCTATCTCTATATATCTCTCTCTATTTCTCTATCTCTATATATCTCTCTTTATTTCCCTATCTCTATATTATACATTTCCTATCTTTAGCTCTATCCATCTCTTTATTTCATTTTATCTATCTCCCTCGATTCAAGAGCCGGGATCGGAACTTTTCAAGTAGAACGTTTGACCCAGCAAATCGTGTTGTCGAATAACAGGCCTTCGGCGCGAGCCAAACGCAGCCGATACGTTCCGCGTTATGGCTCGCTAAAGCGTCGCCGATCGTGCCTGGTCATTAAGTTAATTAATTGGCCCGACGGCGGAGGCGGCGGCGGAGGCAGGACACACCGGGGTGGTGTTCGACTTGCTCCGACGCTCGATGACTACCCCGTGAACCTCGAACACTTAAGATACGCGTCCGGGGGAGGCACCGTCGTCGTGATCGGCGAGAACGAGAACGCGCCGCTGATCGATGAACCAGCTAATCTGAATTTATCGAGTCGAAAATGCGTCGATTTAGGGTTGCGCCAACGTGCTCGACGATTGTCTGCGGGGGGCCTCCCTAATCTTGCGGGATCGTTTCGCGGTAGGTAACGAGCTGCCTAACCCTGTTCTCGAGAGCGTTTGTAGGAAAGATGCTTGGTTAAATTTTTATTTGGAGCAGAGGTTTTGGAAATTATTTTTGTTTATTGTGCATTTTGTATGTTGAGATATTACTAGATTTTATGGATTCAATATAAGATTTAGTAGATATATTGCAATAATAATAGCATTATATATATTTCATCAGATCAGACAATATATATGTTCATATATATATTTTATCAAAGAATTTATAGTAACCTTGTTATTGATTCCACTTCGAATTTCGTATCTTATCTTGTATACTATTGTATACTATACTATTATAATTATATAACAAACATGTTCACAATGATGCACATCATATATTATTATTATTATAATTCCATTATGTTATATTATATATACCATTACTACAATCTCACTATATTTTATTATATGTATTATTATTACTACAATTTCACCACATTATATTATATAAACGCTCCACTACGAATCTCCGCACCCTGCTCCATAATCGCAGGGTGCCGCATCCCCGGAAGGGTGTTGAAGGGTGCTCCGCGCCGATCCTTGTCGCGCGTTTAAAACGGTGGCTGTGTCCCGTTTAAGCGTTTGTTCCGGCTAACCATGTTCGCCGGGGGCTCGTCGCAGAGGCCAGACGACGTCGGCCAGAATCGTCGTCTCCGTTCGCGAGAGCAGCGTCGACGACGACGACGCGGGCGCTGGCCAGAAGAAGGGAGCGCGCAACGGGGAAATGCAATTTGTTGCTTCCGGGCAGGCGGAGTCCTTTAAAGAAGTGCATCTTATTATCAGCAGAGCCAGGGGGTAGACGAGAGGAAACTCGCGCCCCCGTAAATAATGAGGTAGCCCAGCGAGCCGTGCCGAGGGGGGAGACGTCGCGCGCGTTTGGACGGCGTGTTACCCGCCCGTTGTTCCCGCGAAGAGACAGAAAAGTGATCCACCGCGCCGCTTGGCCCCTGAAATATTGTTCACTGGCGGAGCCGTGGATGCTCGGAATTCAGTGTACGAATTGCTGTATCGTAGCCAGTCGGCGGACGGATTCTCGATGGATGACAATCGCGACGAGTTTTGCTACCCGCGCGAGCGTCTGGCATGCGGTATAGTGCGGTGATTCGGGAGGAGAATGTGTAGATAAATTGATAAAGTGTGTGAGGATATATATAAAATAGTTCTATTTAATATATAATATAATTTAATATGATATATGATATATGATATATGATATATGATATATGATATATGATACAATATAAATAATGTATTATCTTTAATATATATAAACAATTATTTTCTGTAATATACAATTGACGAATTTTTGTCGTGCAAGACATGACAATATGAGTAATAATGATACAGTACTAACAAATATAAGGAATGTAATAGTAATAAATACAAGGAATATAATAATTTTTTGGGAGGGAGTCCAGGGAAGCAATAAAGACAAGGAATATAATAATATGTATTAGAAATATAATAATAATAAATAGAACGATTGTGGTAACAATAAAGCTCCTATTTCCAAAAATAATAAGAAACTAACTACACATTACCTCCTATAAGTTAAATAATCCTTAAACTAATTCTAAAATTGTCAAAACGACGTCTTCAAAATCTACTGTCAAGTGTTAATTATTATTTATTAAATATGAAATATTAAATCACACCTAAAAACCTTAAAAACATCGTAGCACAAGGAGTTAAGCGAATGTAAATCATTTGCCTACACCAAAACTTCCGACACGTTCCCCGAACTCTCACATTGAAAATCGTTCGCGGTTATTTATAAACCTACCCCACGTTGCTCAGAATTTACGGGAACATGTGCAAAGTAGGGTAGTTCGTGGTCGGAGAAGTTGTACAGAAACGTCGTATCACTAGAACGTAGAAACGTTTCATAGTCGAACAAATAGAAATGGGACGTTCGTACGATCGGCCGAGTAGAGTAAGTCAATAACGAGGACCTCTGCACAGTGGTAGAACTGGATGACACGGGGAGACGGCGAATGACTTATGCAACCAGGCCAGGCAAGGATGGGATGTTTTATGATTGCATAAGTAACAGGGGCCGACCTGTAGTCGGGCAAGCGTAACGGGACAGCCTAGGATCGGCTAAGAGGGTGGAGGCCTTGATTCGGGGAAGTAGAATATGGTTATCGATACTCGGCCGCGTGGAACGTGGCCAATTTACAGTTTCGAGTGGCTTGATTACGATCTGACAAGTAGATCTAGGACGTTACCATGACTGGGGGATGGAGAAACGGAATGTCGCGTGTACGACGAGGGTAGAACAACGATGTTATGTGGTCGGAGAAGTGGAATTAGGATGTTAGGAGAGTGGACGAGTGGAAATGGTATGTTATGTGGTCGGACGAGTAGAACAGGGATGTTGTGTAATCGGGAGAGTAAGATTTAGGTGTGTGATCAGGTCAGTAGAAATTAATTGTATTAGTATTAATTATATAAGCAGATGAGGTGATCAGACAAGTAGAACAAGAGTTCTGTATGGTCAGACAAGTACATAAAGATTGTTATGATCAGACGAGTAGAACAAGATTATTATGTGATCAGACAAGTACATCAAGATTTCTATGACCAGGCGAGTACATTATGGTTGCTATGAGTAGACAAGTACATCAAGACTGCTATGCTCAGACAAGTAGAACAGGATCATTATATGCTCAGGCAAGTAGAATAAGATCTATATGTGATCAGGAAAGTGTAAATATGATGTTCTATAATCAGACATAGTGAAACCAGTACGTTATATGATCAGCCAAGTAGAAGAAGATTGCTGTGCAATTATACAAGTGTAATAAGGTCGTTGCATGATCAGACAAGTGAAATAAGGTCCCTACATGATCAGACAAGTGGAATAAGGTTCCTACATGATCAGGCAAGTGGATTTTGATCGTTACCTGATCAGACAAGTAGAACAAGATCGTCACATAATCAAACAAGTAGATCAAGATCGCCACATAATCATTCAATTAAACCAAAATCGCCACATAATCTAACTTCTACAAAAAGACCATCAAATAATTGTTCAAACAAGACAACAGCCCTCCACAACGAGCCAAATAAAATCAAGCCTCCGTGCAATTAAACAAACACATCTATACTCCCCATCAGCCGAACAAGTATCAATTCAACCCGTCGGATTAAATGAAACCACTCTAATCCTCTTCGGAAGGTAAGCGGTCCCGCAAGTCTCTCCGGACAGCCCGGTTACTTTTCATCCCCTTGTCCAATAATTTACACAGCTGTCTAATCATTCTGCACCAGCGGCCACTGGAATCGACGCTCTGCATAATACAAGAATAAATATTAGGGTGCCCCATCAGTCTTTCTTTTTCACGCTATGCTACGTATGACTTCGAGCCGGAGTCGATTTTTATCAAGAATATATATATTTAATGAAGAAAATGATGAGAGAATCGCAGGAAGACGATTCAGTGAAATAATCATCGTCATGGAATTCGAGAGCTTCGTTTTTTTTCCTCGGGATGATATGTAGGATCTCGAGAGTTAGAAGAGTAAGAGAGTCATTTATCACAACTTTGTTATATAATTTCTTTTACTTTGTTTCCCTCTATACTACTCTGTTTTATATTATTTCACTCTATTCCACTCTACTCTGCTCTATTTTGCTCTATTGTACTCTATTCCACTCTATTATACTCTCTATTCTACTCTATTACACTTTATTCTTCTCGGTTCTATATTTTTCCACTTTATTTCCCACGACTCTATTCTGTTCTAGTTTGTTACACTCTATTCTTGTCTATTCTATACTCTACTCTATTCTATTGTACTCTATTTCACGCTATTCCACATTATCTTACTCCACTCTACTCCACACTACTCTATTATCCTCTATTCTATCTTATTCGACTCTATTATACTCTGTTATACTATATTCTGCTCTATTCTACTCTGTTCCTCTCTACTCCATACTCTATTCGACTCTACTCTACACTATATTCCACTCTATTCCACGAAGTGCCACTCTATGACAAGTAATTTTATTCTATTCAACTATGTACCACTGTATTCTACTATATTATTCTCTCTTTTAATCTGTTACACTCTATTCGAATCTGTTCTCTATTATTCCACGCTATTTCACTCTATTAAACCTTATTGTAATATATTCCACTCTATTTTGCCGTATTCTACTCTGTTATATTCTGTTTCACTGTATTCTTGCCTATTATACAATATATTCTGCTCTATTATACTCTATGACATACTATTCGTCTCTATTCCACGCTATTACACATTATTCTCCTTCCTTGTACTATATTCTATTGTATTACACTCTATTCTATCCTATTCTGTTTTAATCTGCTCCAATCTATTCTGCATCATTCTATTCAACTTTATTCTACCCCTCTTTACTCTATTTTACATATTCTATACATATAACATACTATATTATATACTATACTATAGTATAGTACTATATATAGTGTACTTAATATATCTGTTATTGTATATATATATAGTATACTGTCTAATATACTATATTATACTCTAAATGCTCCAAATCCCATTTGCTTTTCAGCGATATGAAACAAATTCTTTTTTAACCCTTTTTTTGTTTTGTAAAGAGGGCAAAAAAAGGCTTCCTTCGAAATGAAAGAAAGTAATAGAGCAGAACGCGTCATATACAATACTATATATCAATCTTAAAGAACAAATATTGTCTCTTGATTTCGCATAAAAGAGAAGGACGAGGAACTTACGGGACACCTTAATATCTCCGAGACAAACACCTGCAGTGTGCTCAACACCCGCGTGTCAGCAAGCATGATCTCCCGTGAACCGTCTTCGTTTCCTTCGCCGAGCGATTCGGAACACGAGCGGCGAGAACAAACGTTAACCGAATCGACGGTCCGTCGGTCCGCGACCACGAATTGCCGGCACTCGTGGCGTCCTCTCTTAACTTCATACATCGTCTCTCATCACCCCTCTCATCCCTCCCCTCCTCTGTCCTCCGCTCTCAGAGGCGATTCTCTCGCGGCTGCTCCCGAAGGCTGCCCCTTAACGAAGTATCAGTGTTACCGCCGACGGATTACGTATTCAGGAGCGGCGTTCGGTCGGTGTACATTGGCGGGTTTGGCAGGGGCTGGAGGGGGCTAGGACTGGTGCAGACGCGGCGGGCCGCTCGGGGGATGTCGGGGGTGCTACGGAACGGGGTGGCAAGGGGTTGGTTGGTTGGTTGCCACACCGGTGCGCCGGTGTGCGGAGGGATCCAGAAAGGCCAGAAGTAATGATGTTTGTTTAGCTCTCGAGGAAGGACCGTTAACGGGGGCTGGAAGATACGGGTTTTGGCACGAAGATGATGGCTAAGGGATGGAAGGGCGGCCCGCTGTCGAGACCCGTTGAAACGTCTCGGCTCTTCTTCCTACTCTCGTGGCACTCCTGCCCCAGACTGTGCTCTGCACACCCTCTCTCTCTCTCTCTCTCTCTCTCTCTCTCTCTCTCTCTCTCTGCCTCTCATTCTCTCTCTCTGTCTCTCTCTATAGATCTCTCTCGGTCTATTGGTCTTTCTCTCTTTCTCCCTCTCTCTCTCTGTCTCTCTCTATTTCTCTCTCTCGGTCTATTGGTCTCTCTCTCTCTCTTTCTCTTCCTCTTTCTCTCTATGTGCTCGCCCTCCGCGCTCGAACCTCGTAAATTGAAACTCCCGTGTGTCGAGTCCGTAGATCTACGGCTCCTTAGGAGTTAAGCTAGGCAAATTAGATTTTCTGCTTAGAAGCCGGAAGTACGATTTTCTGTCCCCCTCCCTCCCCTCCGCCGCCGAGGAATCTCCGTCTCGGGTCGGACCTCTGGCTTCCTAAGACTGTCCCGTGGTCCCCCGGCGAGGCTTCAAGGATTCAGGATTCGGGGATCTGGAGGGATTCGAACGCAATTGTGGGAGTATATTAGATGACAGATACCTTCGCTGGTTCTTTATTGTTTTATTTTGTGTATGGTGTTGCGGACTTTGCTATTTTCACGTGATATTAATAATAATAATAACGATAATAATATGTCACGTTGCGGCATTTTATTCGTTGACTAAAGTAGTTATAATTGGAGTTTGATTATATAGAATAGGATAATACAATTGTGATGAGACTAGGAGATCTCTTGACTAACCCTATCTTCAGCTTAGGGGTTGTCCATTTGAGGGTGGTATTACATTACGGCGACTTGACTTGGACAATCCGTCATAAGAACATTTTTCTTAGATTATTGTTGTATCAATATTATTTTTAAATTATTGTCATAACAATATTTTTCTTAGATTATTGTTGTAACAGTATATCTTGCAGATTGCCTGTAGACTGTCTTCTATATTTATAATATGTAAGACAACCCTTTCATTAAAATAATTACAAAATAAGAAGAAAACTCTTTTCACTTTAACAAAATCTTCTTTGACAAAGTTGATCCATAAACAATGCAGTAATTTAATCAAATCTCTCAATATTATCGAGTAAATTATTTTTCAAGAAGTGTATACTTAATACACACTTGGCCCTAGCTTATTGTATTATATTATATATATTAGCATATTATATAAAGATTATGAAGTCAGCGAAGGGGCGGTATAAATCATGACTCAGTTTTTTAATTACGATACAAAAGATCCGACAAGCAGTTCTTTAATTAAGATTGAAAGCCCGATAGTGTGGATTACGGTTAACTTTTCTTTCGATTAACCCAGATTCCAACGCAGTGACAACGTAGGAACGAGAGAGAACGAGAGAGCTAGAGAGAGAGCGAAAGATAAATATAGAGAACGATACAGCGAGAAAAAGCGAGAGAAAGAGAGAGAACGATAATCCGAGAGAGAGAGAGAGAGAGAGAGAGAACGATAGAGCGAGACAAAAAGTGAGAGAAAAAAGAGAGAGCAATAGACCGAGAGAAAGCTAGAGAGAGAGAGAGAGAGAGTGAGTGAGTGTGAGAGAGAGAGAGCTAGAGACAGAGAGAGGGAGAGAACGATAGAGCGAGAGAGAGGGAGCGAGAGAAAGGGAGAGAGATATTGAGATTGTCATGATCAGACGAGTATATTAAGATTTCTATGATCAGACGAGTACATCAAGATTGCTATACTCAGACAAGTATATTAAGTTTGCTATGACCAGACGAGTAGATCAAGATTGCTATGGTTAGACGTGTATATCAAGATTATGTAGAATAAATTATAGCTAAAATAGACATATTAGTCGCTTGAGAGATATTGAAAGAAAATTGTGTAAGTAACACAGTATAATATATAATAATATAATACAACATAATATAATGATAATAATAATAAATTTTGAAGCTATAACTAAATATTAAAATTACCACCGCACTATCTCCAACTCTAACAAACAATAAACAATCTTTCCCATAAACAATATACCAATCCTACCAAACCATTTAACCACCATACACGCCACCAAATCTCCAACTTCATACTCCAACTCTTTCAAAAGACCACCGCCGCCATAACCCGCGACCCAACCGGTCCGCGTTTCTATTTTCCACGTGGAATCGAAATCGCACAGGGTATCTCTCGACCCGCTGGAGCCGTCGTTTCGCGTGGCAACCTGTAAATTTCACGGCTGGAGTGTCAGCGATCGCTGAGTCGACGGTTTATCCTTTCTTCTCCCTCCATTAGGAAAACGGAAGTTTCCTAGTGGCGCGGGGCGATGCCTAGAGAAGAAGAAGAAGAAGGAGAAGTAGAGTGAAGGAGGGTGGAGGAGGGTAGAGAGAGACAGGGTGGCCGAAGAAAGTTGCCCCGGGGTTTTCGAAGGGAAATTTCCGCGGACGAGCTGGCGCGACTTATTCGCGTCGTCGAAGCCAGCCCCGATCGCCCCGCGCTGGATGGAAATAACAGTGAAACGAAAAGTGGAAAGAACTTTTCCCGGGCCGCCCTTAATGGAGCTCCGGGAAAGTTATGGTTTTATAACAATTCGTGGAGATTGACGTTATGAAGAGTGTCATTTAACTGTATTCCTTTCTATTCAAGTCTATCACACTTTTTTCTAATCTGTTACACTCTATTCTACTTTGTTCTATATTACACCACTCTATTCTGCTACTATTCTAGTCTATGACACTATATTCCCCTCTATTATAATCTCTCTTCTGCTCTATTACACTTTATTCTTCTCAGTTCTATATTTTTCCACTCTATACTGCCCTATTCTGCTCTATTTTGCTCTATTCTGCTCTATTTTTCTCTATTCTACTCTGTTATTCTTTATTTCACTCTGTTATAGCCTATTCTATATTATATTCTACTCTATTCCATGTAATTCCAATCTATTTTACTTTATTCCCCTCCATTAAACTCTATTCTACTGTGTTATACTTCATTCTGCTCTATTCTATTCTATTACACTCTACTCTATACCCTATTCGACTCTACAATACATTACATTTAACCCTTTTAAAGCATATTGTAATATATTCCACTCTATTCCTCTCTATTCCACTCTGTTACATTCTGTTTCACTCTATTCTTGTCTATTACACAATATCTATTATACTCTATGCTCTATTATACTCTATGTCATACTTATTCCTCTCTATTCCACTCTATTCCTATCTATTAAATCTTATTGTAATATATTCTACTCTATTCTGCTCTATTCTACTCTATTATATTCTGTTTCACTCTATTCTTGTCTGTTATAGAATATATTCTGCTCCTCTATTCCACGCTATTCCACATTATTCTACTCCCTTGTACTATATTCTATTCTATTACACTCTACTCTATCCTATTCTACGCTATTCCAGTCCGCTCCGTTCTATTTAACTTTATTCTACCCCTCTTTACTCTATTTTACATACACTATCTTGACTACCTTGACATATAATATACTATATTATATACTATAGCATGGTACTATATACTGGGTGCCCCAAAAATGTCTCGCAATCGAGAAATGGAGGGTATCTGTGATCATTTGTAGTAACTTTTTCCTCAGCGAAAATGCAATCCGCGGTTTCGTTTACAAGTTATTACTGAATAAAGTTGGCTGCGCGCGCACGCTTTAACCCGCTGTTGCACACGCGAGGAACGATGGCCAACAATGCTTCGTTTTCTTAGAAGCGAATTACAACTATTTTTCATCGATTAGACCGACACAGCTGATCTCTGTATACGACTATTTCGCGATCGATGAGGAACAGTTGAAATTCGATTCTCATTGTGTTGGCCATCGTAGAGAGAGACTGAGAGAGAGAGATAGTTTGGCCGCGAAGAAAGTTGCCCCGGGGTTTCCGAAGGGAAATTTCCGCGGACGAAGCTGGCGCGACTTATTCGCGTCGTCGAAGCCAGCCCCGATCGCCCCCGCGCTGGGATGGAAATAACAGTGAAACGAAAAGTGGAAAGAACTTTCCCGGACCGCCGCCCTTAATGGAGCTCCGGGAAATCGTGTGCCGCGACGACGGCGACGCCACGTGTTCGCCGCAGCTGCGCTCTGCAAATTAATTTCGATTTAACCGCGCGTCTCGAGCCGCGCTCGGACGACGACTTTTCGTTTTGCCGCGGCGGCGGCGGCTGCTCACCGACGTTGCGCGGGAACCGCGCTATCCACGGCGACTAATGCTATACTCGAGCCCCGACGACGTATAAGGGGGAGAGAGAACGTACGCCGTTCGCCGCAGAAAAAGCCGACGACACAACCCCTTCCTCTGTGTTCCTTAACCGTCGGATGACTGGGGGTTTAGTGGTCGGCGAAAGCCGGCGCGCCGGGCCGCGTTGCGTCCGAAACGGGAATTCTTTGTTTGCGCGGAGGGGAATGTAGTTTGCGCTGGGGTTGTGGTTTAAGTGGATTGTGTTGAAATTTATTTAAATGGAGATTAGATTATATAGATAAATATGGATCGAATAAGTAAAATAGATTAAAGAGATTAAATAGATTGAATAGACAAAATAGATTAAAAAGATTAAATATTTTAAATAGATTATATAGATTAGAGACATGAAATTCATTCAATACACCAAAAAGATTAAATAGGTTAAAGACATTAAATATTTATTAAATACATTGAATAGATTATGTAGGTTAAGTACGTTAACTATATTAAATACATTATTTAGATTGAATATAGATAGAAGATTAAAGCAAATTAAATGATTAAAAGAAATAGATTAGAGAAAGAATTTGTTTCTTCACATAATCTCAGGAACTCATCATATCCCAGAAGTATCATAATTTTGGGATACTTTGTACACTATTCGTCTGATCATAAACGCTCATTTAAATGAGTACCGATAATTTTATTCTACTTCTGTGACTGTAGACAATGTGATTTTTCTTAACTCTTTGTACTATATCCACGAGTCAAACTTATTATCTAATATTATAATTTGTAGTGCAATGTATGTGTCACTATTTATATTATACATATTTTTTTTATTATATTATACTGTTCTATACATTGTAAAGATAGAATGAGACGATTTTTAACAATTTTATGATACAGTGTTTATAAATCAGTTTACTTTTATAAAAATTGTATCATAAAATTGTTAAACTTTGTCTCGTTTTGTTACAAAAATGGTTAAGAACGAAGAAATACTAATCTACGTAAAATAAATCACAGTGCACAATGGGTAATTATCTTATTCAACTTTGGAATACTCGTCTGACTATAGACTGACTTATTCCACTTTCCATACTATCTTGAAAGTATCAATTTTTATATTTTTATCGTGCCATTCTTGCATCACAGATTGTCTGATAACAGATCATCCTTTTCTACTTGTTTGACCATATACAATTCCATATTGCATATTTCATGGTATTTTTACTGTTTGTTCGACTATAGCTTGTTCTTTCTCCATTGTCCGACCATATACTGTCTTATTCTACTTCTCTTCTGCTCCTATCTTTCTGGTATCAAATAAAATGTTTTAAGCTAGTAAAATCGCCATTCTTGAGCACGAGTAAACACTATCATTTCAATAGTATAAAATTTAATATAAAAATTTGCTTTTTCTAAATATCGCAAAGAATAGAAAGCGAGAAATTCCAATTATTAGACTGGTAATCTTTCTGCAAAATAAAAGTTATACGACTCTTCTTATATATTAATTACTTAACTAAATTGTATGAAGTATTAAAACACAAATAAAATAATTTAACAAAGTAATACATTAGTTTAATCATTTTAATCATTACAATAGAAGATAGCAGTGTCCTTAAATTTTTCTAATGCGTTCACAGTTCCTTGTTTTCTCTATTAATTTATGTAACAATAATTGCATAAAATTCGTGGACTAATTACAGTAAAAAACAATACTAATTGCATAAAATTCTCAACACATTAATTACAATAAAAATAAATTTCCAACACAAAGAAACATAAAAATTCACTAATCACCCTCGCCTCATTATAAATCCAAATACCAATAAAAAAACTTAATATCTCAAGCATCAAAAATTCAATTATCAAAACAGTTTATCTTAAAATTAGTTCTCCTCGTAAAAACAGGAATCCTCGGGAGTATTCAATTCTTTTCGGAAGTGTCTTGAGCCGGTACTAAAATTTACGATCGAGGAATGCAGCAGAGAGAAAACCGGGATAGAGAAAGAGAGAGCGGTCTTATAGAAACGGTCGACGAGGAAAGGGCATAGTAATGAAAGGGCGGAGGGTTAATTTTATCAGAAACGACCCGGCAGTTACCCAACGAATTTGATCCACGGAATTTCGCGCGATATTCGGCGACGGGGCGAATCCGACACCAAATTCGGGCTATTCTTGCCCACGGGTTCCTCGGACTTTCGAATGGACCGGGGGGCCGACCGTCCTGTGCGTGCTGCTGCTTCGCCGTCGACCGGGGGCCCTCAGCTTTTAGCTTCCTGAAATAGTTGGTGAAATAGTGCGCGGTCCCTGGCCGGAGTAATAAACCCAATTCCACATACTTAACAGGCATACCATCTCCGCCGACACCACCGTCGACCGCGTCTTCGGCGCGGCTGTTGTTAATACGAAATGCCGTGCCCGACGTCTCACCCCCTCCATCGGCCGGCCCGTAATTAGAAATTTCACGGGGCGACAAACTGTCTCGTTTTCCCCCGCACTAAATAGCGGCTTCGGTTTCGAAACGCGGGCGTCTACGTTCCCGGATCAGACGCGCTTGTTACAGACGATTCACCTTCCCTCTATCTGTCCGCGTTTCGTGCTCGCTGCACCGTGCTCGCCAGACAATTAAATTACAGGACAGCGTTCGGCGAACTTACTACTCTGAACAAAAAGTAAGGTGAATTTGTTTATAAAATGTAAATTCTTTATTTATCCTTACGAATCAATTTCATCACCTTCAAAGTAATCCCCGTCCGATAAAACGCACTTTTGCCAACGCTTTTTCCAGTCCTCGAAACAGTCGGAATAGTCTTCTTTTTCCGGTATAGCCTTCAAGACCTTATTCGATTCGGTTTTGATCTCCTGAATCGTGTCAAAACGGTGTCCCCGCATTGGCCTTTTGTGTTTGCTGAATAGCCAGAAGTCGCACGGAGAAAAATCAGGCGAATACGGTGGTTGAGGAACGATACGAGTCGAGTTTTTGGCAAAAAAGTCCCGAAGAACCAATGCAGTATCACATGGTGCATTATCGTGATGACTTTTGCATGTTTATAAAAACACGTGTATCTCGGAGATTATTAAACCTTTTGACAAACGGACGCTTGGTAAATGTTATAGACAGTCCTACCAACCTAGGGAAAAAATAATAAAAGAATAAATAAAGAATTAATCAACCTTAAACAACCAATATCGTCTATTAACCCTTCGCACTCCGCTGTCCCCTCTCAGGGGACATTGTAATTCTAGCATATCACTCGGATATCCCGTCTCATGGAACATTAAAGTTATTATATATATAATATAAATACTGATTTTTTGCAAATATACATTCCTCGATGTCACCAAATTCATACAAGTCCAATATCATTATAACACGTTGTTACTTGGTTCGAAAATTATACTAAATAATACGAGGATCAGTAAATCGAGTCGAGTAGAGCTAGTAGCCAACGTGCAGAATGTTTCGGAGTGCAAAGGGTTAATATCGCATAAAAGAAAAGGGAGAAACTGGTACGATATCCTAATAATTTTAATATACAGCGACACCAAACGTACGAACGCATTTATTCAAAGCGGCATTTTAACCAACAAAGAACGGAGCATCTATGGAAACCGATTTAATCGTTAATCTGATACGAGAACGTAGGTAGGAGAGCCTCTGTTCGTCGAGCAGGTAACAAAATTACGGCCGGCAATCGCCGGGCAAACTAAGTGTAACGGCGGGCTCGCGGAATCGAGTCGCGCGCGATTTTAATACACGATAATCGGCGCGCGGGCGCGCCCCGCGTTTCGCAGCTAAATGTTCGCAATTCTCCGCGGGCCGGCACACGTTCCGTACGGTTCATTGCAGGCTCGCGAAACGGAACGCGCTCTGGACACAGTTTTCAATTACCGGCGCCTCTGCCGCTGGCCCCCCACCCCGTACTCCCCATCGTAAACCCGTGGCACACCGGACAAAGTTTTACGACGATCATTAGAACGCCGATAAAGATACCATTGCCGCTTCACGACGTTCGCGTTACCATCGATCACGACCGCTTCGCTTTTCGAAGTCCCTTTTTCAGTTTCCGTAACTACATGTTTTTTCCGGTCCTGTTTTTACGAGGCCCCCTCCCCCCCTCCCTCGTTTGTTCTGCGCGAACAACGTTTCACGATTCTGCGAACAATTTTTACACGTTCGGGACATGTAAATACCTTTTTCAGGAATACGCGGTTTTAGAAATAAATTCTGTTAACCCTTTACGCTCCAAGTCATTCTTACCGTAGATCTGAAATTTAATTTCTGACTCGCTTAACCCCTCGCCGTACTATTTTCTTGACGGTTACAAGGATGAGCACTTTATCTATTGTAATAATTTCTTCGATGGAAAAGAAAAAATATTTATTCCGTTTGTCTACGTTTTACTTAAATGGTTAAATACTGACCGACGAGAGGACAGAATTTTATTCCGGCATAAGAGAACGGATTAACATTTATGCTGAAACGCGATATGAAAACTCGTGATTTTTCGCATTCGCAACAATTGTTTTACTGTTTAAGAATTTTTTAAATCTAAAGATTCTATAGAAATTATCTTGCAAAAGGGTAGAACAATTTTAGCGATGCCTCAGAGTCACCGCTAGAGTGTGGAGGGTTGAATTACTGAGTTGTATAGATGTTACTGTGGAAGGATGATGATTATGGTTGGATATATCAGCGTAATTTTTTAGATAATTATATAGGTGATTGTTTAAATATATATTTGTATAAAAGTTTTATTAAATGATACGTAGTATAAGAATTGTTTTGACAAGATTATTATTCTGTTAATAATTATTAGAATTATGAATTTGTTATGGGAATAATTAATTATTCAATTATTCGGTGGTGAATAAACATATTCGGTGGTAAATAATAATTTGATTGATTTTTGCATTTCAACTTATTTGTTGAGATTCAACAAATTATCACAGTAATTACTGTGAGAATAGCGAAGAGTTAAGGAAATCAAAAGAATCAAGAGAATCGTGAAAGATCAAGAAAATCATAAAAATTAAGTGAATCGGAAGAGTCTAAAGAACCGCACAACAATTGTTCCGAGAAATCAGAATTTCTTGAAGGCAGACATCTATGAATGAAACTCGAGTTGGGAAATGTGTATTCGAACAAATGGGGTACATTTGGGGTACATCATTACGAAAATGTCACGCGTACCTTCCCATAATAATACAAACCTGTTAACTTGACAAAATATCGTCTCTTTCGTGAAGCGTCTCTAAATTCTTCGAGTCTCGGTCTACTGCGCGGCGCGGCGACGCGCTAGCAGCGGCATTTAATAACTGCGCGTTAATTAACTGAATGCAAACTGGATGCGAGCGCGGAGCGTGTTTCCCCTTTGTGTCCCCCCGCCGCCACACGGCGAACGGAGGGGGCGACGCAAATAAGCCAACTGTCACGAGGCGGCGTCGTCGCCTTGGCTAAAGACGCGCTGACACGGTGCACGGTTTCTGTCGCAGGTCTGCGGGAAGGTGTTCAACAACGCATCGGCGCTCACCAAGCACAAGCTGACGCACAGCGACGAGAGGAAATACGTGTGCTCGATGTGCCACAAGGCGTTCAAGCGGCAGGACCACTTGTGAGTATAGATACGCGATTCAGAACCCCTTCGCCCCTCATCCTCATCCTCCTCCTCCTCCTCCTCCTCTTTCCGCGTCGATTAGCGGAACCGGTGCCGTCGTGTTTCCGCCCTCGGCTGCAATTAGCGAAAGCGGGACGAGAGCCAGCTCTCTCTCTCTCTCTCTATCTCTCTCCCTCTCTCTCTATCTCTCTCCCTCTCTCTCTATCTCTCTCCCTCTCTCTCTATCTCTCTCTCTCTCTCTCTCCCTCTCTCTCTCTCTCTCTCTCTCTCGCTCTTTCCCGCTACCAAACGGCGACGAGCAACTACTGGCGACGATTTCCATCGCAGTCCCATTTTACTACCCTCGGACAACCGGTGCCGTTGCGCTACCAGACGCGACGAGCCATGGAAACTACCCCCGTACGCGAAAGTATTCGAACGCTTATGTTTCTAACGTTCAGCTAATGAAATATGTATATTAAGTTGAAGATATTGCACAGATAACGAGGAATGAATCTTAAGATTGCATAAGTGAAAGCAGAAAATGGTTCAACAATATGTACCGTCTCTGCAGTATATTTGTCATAAACACGTACGTCTACGTTTCCGTTAAAGACAATTTGAACTTCAAGACTATTTTAAACTCAAGACAATTTTAATTTTAAGACGATTTTAGTTCTAAGACAATTTTAATTTCAAAACAATTTTAATTTTAAGACAATTTTAATTTCAAAACAATTTTAATTTCAAGACGATTTCAATTCTAAAACAATTATAATTTTAAGACGATTTCAATTCTAAGACAATTTTAATTTCAAGAGAACTTTAATTTTAAGACGATTTCAATTCTAAGACAATTTTTATCTCAAGACAATTTTAATTTCAAGAGAACTTTAATTTTAAGACGATTTCAATTCGAAGACAATTTTAATCTCAAGAGAACTTTAATTTTAATACGATTTCAATTCTAAGACAATTTTAATCTCAAAACAATTTTAATTTAAGACACTTTTATTTTTAAGATAATTTTAATCTATTATATATATGTTAAGCTAAAACTATTACAACGATTCACACTAAATACTTTTGCTAAGTAAATTTTTGTCTTGCCTCCCTTAAATATTGTAACTATCTTCAGATTTTTAGTTAAATCTTGCCTTCTTATAATATTCAATTAATACTTATATATTAAATTAATTAATATACAGTATATAATTTAACATAAAGGCTTGATCAACATGGCTATCTCAATATATATGTTGTATTAATAATCTCGATAGATCTTACGTACAGGCCTATAATAAATTCAAAGGATTAAAAAAGCATTATAGTCACAGTCTACTAAACTGATCTATCACTTAAAAACAATACAAAAGTTTCCAAAAATATTATTACCTTTTAAAAAGTGGCCAAATTTTACTTAGAATCACTGTACTTTAAAACAACACAAAAAACATACCACCATCTTGGAATACCAAATTATGCTAATCCATTGAACACAGCGTTACCCCATCAAAGCAGAACGAATAAAAATAATCAGGTAACGATAATATCGCAAGAGAAGTGCAACAACAATGGATGATACCTTGTCCCGTCTTACTTGCGAGACAGGGTAGCTTTGACCAGAGTCGTTCGAGGCGTTCACGCTGTACGTTCGACTAATCAAAACAATGAGTAAAAGCGAAGGAAAACGAACGGCTGGAAGACAAAGGGGTGGAACATGAAGGGTGAAGAAGAAAAGGGAACGAGAAAGAGATAGAGAGAGAGATCGGTGAGAGGCGAACATTCAATTCTTATCGGGAACGAGAAATGGAATAAGACGGAATCAATAGAGGCAGCGATGGTTGCTTCTGGTAGCCTTGGCCGGACTTGTTGGCCAGGAGGATGGACTTGTATTTTCTCCGAAGACGGATCTACAAATCCTCCTTTCCTCTCTCTCTCTCACTCTCTCTTTCTCTCTCACTCTCTTTTTCTCTCTCACTCTCTCTTTCTCTCTCAATCTCTTTTGCTCTGTACTTCTTCCTTTCTTTCACAGTTTTGATCTCACTTTTCTGTCTTCATATTTTTCTCTCAATTTCACTTTTTCTCCCTTTACATTATCCCCCCCTCTCTTTATCTCTCTCTCCCACACTATCTCATTTTTAATCTCTTTAAATTATTTTCTCTCTTTATCTCTATTTCTACCCCTCAATTTCTATGTCTCTATTTCTAACTCTATTTCTATGTCTCTATTTCTAACTCTGTTTCTATGTCTCTATTTCTATCTCTATTGCTACCTCTCTATTTCTATGCCTCTATTTCTCTCTATATATTTCTCTCTATATATTTCTCTCTCTCTCTCTCTCTCTCTCTCTCTCTCTTACTGTCTCACGTTTCCTCTCTTTAAATTATTTTCTGTCTCTATCTCTATCTCTATTTCTCTCTATATATTTTTCTCTCTAGCCCTCTGTCTTTCTCTCTCTATTTCTACACCTCTATTTTTACCTCTCTATTTCTACGTCTCTACTTCTCTCTATATTTTTCTCTCTGTCTCTCTCTATCTCTCTCAGCATCGCCAGATTCCTCGTCCCCGTCCACCTCTATTCAGGATTCGCCACGTGGCTCAACTACATTTCCTGTGGACGGCAGTTCTCTCGCCTTTCTGTGAGAAGAACATTTTCGTGCCCCTCGGTGTCACGTTCGACTCGGCTTCACACTGTTACTAGCGATTTGATGAATGCCTTGCCAGGAAATTATTGATTTCGCCGGGAGAGCCCCTATTTCTCAGACTTCCCCTGCACCGGACAGCACACGCTCCAAAATTCGCGCGAATCTCCACTGGGTCAACTTTACGTGATAACAGACTCTGGAAGTTATGCAAGTGCAGGCAGAAGTACGGTTTAACCCTTTCGCTACGGGTACTGGTTATAGTCGACGTTCTCACAATGTGTCTAATATATTTTATATATTATAATATGTATTATACTGTACATATTATAATATAATATATATTTCGATTTAATAGATATATATTAAATTATATTAAATTATATTGGAGATATATATATCGAAATATTATACATTGCTTATTATATTACTTGTTACAATATTTATTTCATTGCTTATTATATTACTTGTTACATTATTTATTACAAGACTTATTATACTCTTTACTATATTATTTATTTCATTACTTACTACATTTAGTCACAGCTATATACCTGGATAACATAATTGTTTATTCAGTTTTAAAATTTAATTCTTTTACTCAATTTTCGCCTGCCTAATTTTATTATTTAATCCTAAATTTAATTATAAATAATATATTTAAATATATTATCTATTACATCTGCCAAATTCTACTATAAACCGTAAAACTTCTAGACACTGACAAATTAATCATAAACACGACTTAAATTTGCAATTCTAATTTGACGAATCAACATACTTTATTTTCGTGAAATGCTTTGTAGCCCTTGGCGTGGTCGCCAAAACATTAAGTCGGAATGCACCTGTAAGTGGATCAAGAGTATAATCTTCGAGAGAACTATGTCACACCTAATTCTGATAACTATGTCAGTCTAATTTCAAGCTGAGTTTCATGGTAGATTTCGATGGCCGATAGAAGTTTTCCACGAATAAAGCTTCGGCCTTTCGTTAAGACTTCAAATCAGGCATTGAGTTAGGCTTTAAGCTAAGCCGTGAGTCAGCTTCTAAGTCAGAGTTTAGATCAAGCTTTAAGCCAGGCTTTACGCTGAGACTTCGAATTAAGGTATAATCTAGGCTTCGAGCTAAGTAGAGAGCTAGCCTTCGAATCGAGAACAGAGTATACTTTTTTTAAACGAGATTTCCAGGGAAATCCAACCCTTTTAATGCAGAGCGAAAGATAATTTGAAATGTATAATAATGAAGAAAATAAATTCAAATATATAATAATGAGAAAAATAAATTCAAATATATAATAATAAAAAAAAAATTCAAATATGTAATAATGATAAAAATAAATTCAAATATATAAGAATGAAATATAAAATGTATAATAATTTCAGGATTAAATAAATGTATTGCAGGTGTTATTTTACAAAAATTTGTTTATTCGATTTAATTTTCGTTCGTTGGTTATTTGACATATTTTCCACTAGATTTTATGTAAAAGACATAATATTTAAGCGAATATTAATCTGTAATAATATATAATAAAATACGTAATGATACCAAAATATTAATAAACACCAACATTTATATAAAAAGTCAATAACAATAACAAAAATGCTATAACCGTGTTCGACAATCCACCAATTAATTATCTATAGTCAAACAGCGCTATTACTATAATATCCGTCGTTTCTACACTAAAAGGGTTAAATCCGTCACTTCCATAAAAAGACAGAGAACGTTTCATATTTTTTGTAACTGTTCGTGCATCGCTGCGTTCGCGGAAAATGGTCTATCAGACGAAATTGTTTTCAAAGTTCAGTAACTTTCGTTATTTTATGGGCGATCAAGATGCGCCCGCAAAAGGTGAACGACAAAAGGATTGCGTGTCGTTGAAATTTCAAATCATGCAACAATATTAAAATATACGGGAGGCCGTGAAAATACGCGGCGGTGTAAAACTGCTATTTTTCCTGGCGGTCTCGTATAAAATTTCGCTTCTCTGTTTGTTTTGAAAATAGAATTGAAAATTGTTCATAGCTCGAGCAACCGCGCTCTAGTGCAGCTCGGATCAATGCGCATCCGTCTATCTATACTTGTTTATTTATATGTGTATAAATAATCTAAGCTGGATGATTATTTAAAAATTTTAATAATCTATGGTGTATGGTTATTTAGTAATTATAATAATGTATGATGTATGATTATTTAGAAATCTTAATAATTTATGGTGTATGATTATTTAGTAATTTTAATAATCTACGCTGGATGATTATTTAACAATTTTAATAATCTACGGTGTATGATTATTTAACAATTTTAATTATCTACGCTGTACACATGTGCATATATATATTAGAGTGTCCCATAAATTTCTTCCATTTTTTATGTGAAATCAGTAGACGATATTTATTGTTTAAGGTAGATTTATTGTATTATATATGAACCGTTCTGCTCTATTATCTTCCTCCAACACTCAAGAGGCCTCATTGTGCTCTCTTTTCAAAACAGTTCAAACTTACTTACAAAATACATATCAAGCTGCGTTTTTATTTCGCTTTCAAATTCTGAATAGCGTGGAACAGAGTATAGTCGAGTAGAATATATTATAGACTAGAGAAGGATAGAGTGAAACAGAATGTAATAGAGTAGAATATATTACAATAAGGTTTAATAGAGATGAATAGAGTGAAACAGAATGTAACAGAATATAATAGAGCAGAGTAGAGTGGAACATATTACAAGATTTTATAGAGTGGAATAGAGCAGAGTAGAGTGAAATAGAGTGTTATAGAGAAGAAGAGAGTATGATATAGTCGAATATACTGGTATACAGTTGATTAGAGTGGAATTCCGTGGAACTGAATAGAATAGAGCAGGATAGAGTAGAATATATTACAATAAGATTTTATAGAGTGGAATAGAGCAGAGTAGAATAAAATAGGGTGGAATAATATACAGCAGAGTCGAATAGAGTGTAACACAGTAGAATAGAGTGGAGTAAAGTAGAATATAATATAAAATGAGCTATAGCAGAGTGGAATCGTGTGTATCAGAATAGAATGGAGCAGAGTAAAATGGAGTGTAATAGAGTAAGAAAGAGAATGATGGAGCAGTATAGAGTGGAATAGCATGCAATTGGTGAGAATTTAACGTATAACAGGGAATAATATAGAACAGAGAAGAATAAAATGAAATACAGTAGAAGAGAGTCTTATAGAGTGGAATGAAGTGGAATAGAGTAGAACAGAGTATATGAGAATATAATAGATGAAAATATAATTTAGTGGAATAGAGTTGAATAGAGTGGAATAGAGTTGAATATAGTGTACAGTAGAGTAGAATATAGTGTAACAGAATACAATAGAGCAGAATAGAGTGAGATAGAGTAGAATAGAGCATAGTAGAGTGAAATAGAGTAGAATAGAGCAGAATAGAGTGAAATAGGGTGAAATAGAGTAGAATAAAGTAGAACAGAGTGGAATAGAGTTGAGTAGAGTGATTGACTCGGTTCATATGGCCGATATCTGTGAATTCGATCTTAATTAAATGATTCTGTATCACTGTCCTGTAAATGTTAATGGCATTCACTACCTCGCATACACTATATCGTGGATTTTCATCGAACATACTCTCGATATCATGCATAGCATAGCTCGGTAAAAACTTATGGAGCACCCTAATACATACATATCTATATATAAGTAGAAAAAAGAGAGAGAGAGGGAGAGAGAGAGAAAGGGAGAAAGAGTTTGAGAGACGCGTATACTATACCTATACATCGTACATACACACATCGTATGTAAATACTTATACAGATCTATCTATCGGCGTTCATTCTCCTCCGTAATCGCATTAGAACGATTCTCCTCGAGGTTCAACCATTGTACCCGGAGCATCGTTCAAACGCCAATCACGAGTTTCTATTTTCCATTTTACGAGAGCGCCGTTCGGCGCTCCACAATGCCCGACCGGTTTCTTTTCATGCTTTTCGTTCCCCGTTTCACCAAGAGAAATGTATATTATGCCTTTAGCGATCCAACCAGACGAAGAAATACCGGCTCCGCGAAATTCTCCCGGCGTGTTTCCCCTTTAACCTACGCGCCGCTGATATTCTCTCCGCACGGTGCGTGACTCTCTACGCGCGCCTCTATAAACGAGGAAAAACGCTGCCTCCTGTTAGGCTCCTCGCTGACATTTATTATTTCGTCGGCCATTATTCCAGGCTTGCCAATCAGAGATCCTCTTCCTGGGTTTGAGAACGCCTGTGCGCAGGTATTTGCGATCGAAATTGCAAAAGACAATTTTAATGAGTATCGTTTCTGAGGGAAATTTTCATGGGATAGAAATCAGATGGAAAATTTAATGAAAATGGTTTGCATGGAAATTTTAATGAAAATGGTTTGTGAGGAAATTCTATTGGAAATGATACAGAAGGAAATTTTAATAAATATGGTTTCTAAGGAAATTTTAATGGAAATGTTTTGTCAGTCAATTTTGATAGAAATGGTAAAAAAGGAAATTTTAATGATAATTGTTTGTCAGTCAATTTTAATAGAAATGGTACAGGAAGAAATTTTAATGATAATAGTTTGTAAGGAAATTTTAATCAAAGTGGCTTGTAAGGGAATTTTAGTAACAATGGTCTATAAGGAAATTTTAATGACAATGGTCAATAAGAAATTTTACTGACAATAATCTATAAGGAAGAATATAACTACGATACAATTATTATTATCATTATTATACATTATATACCCACTAACAATAATATTTATAATATATACTAATAAACCATACAACATATAACCTTAACATTTAATAAATTACAATATTAACCTACCCTCTTATAGACGAATGAAAAATTCCATAAAATTACCACCACCCCCATAGAATATTCCTAGACTTAAACCACCCCTTTTTATTCCAAATTTTTCAATATAAATTAACATTAAATTAGAAAACTCCCCATGCAAAATACCAATTATTTTCTATAATATACAACCGACGAATTTCCATCATTTATATTATAAATTATATATAATCATTTATATTATAAATATATATAATCATTTATATATAAATTAACAATACATTAAAAAACCCTCTATGCAAAATACCAATTATTTTCTATAATATAACAAAATTCTCGTCGCGCGTCCGAGTATATTTGAAATTCCCATATACGGTGCGATAAATCGCAGGTAAACCACCGTCCAGCGATCGGTCCTGCATCGGAAGCAAGTATCCGGCGCGGGGGATGGTGGTCGATTGATTTCGGAGTAAACTCTGCGCCCCCCTGTAATCCCCGTTAAAAAAAAGACGACGGCAAATTTCCGGACAGCGGAATAACCCTGTATATTAGTCCTCCGTTGGATTGAAAAGTTTCGTAATCCGGGAACTTCGAAAATTTGTCTTTGTATTCGGCACGGAATCGCCGCAATCCTCTTTTGTGCTTCGTTCCGCCGGCTACGTGCAGCGGATTCGGTTCGAGCAGACAGTATTTTTCTTTTCTCGACCCTGGCCCGTCGCCTTCGTTTTATGTACGTATTCCGTTGGATAGAGGGGGGGTTGGCGAGAGGGGCGAGAGGCGGTCGTCGGCCCCCCCCCCCCCCCCCCGACACTACGTTCAATGCGAACTGACGAACACACCGCCAGGAATTACTTTCGTTTCATCTCTGGTTTCCTCCGCCGCCTTCTCGCTTCTTTTTTTTCTTTCCCATTCGAATTCAATGCCTCGCCAATTGTTCCTCATCCCTTATTTTCTTTTCGCAGAGAGGACCGCCGCCGTCCTCTCTGTACCTCGCTTCGTCGGCTAACTCTCTCTCTACCCGGCCTCGAATCGGGCTTTAATAAAATAATCGGCCATTGTTATCGACCGATCCGAGGCGCGCGATCGACCTTTGAAACGCGCGCCGGTGTGACGTAGATTATGGGGCGCGTGCTTCTTTTATGGTTAAATGGAGTTGCAACTAGGTGTTTGCTATTTTACTTTAAGTTTGTCGTTTGGGATCTTCATAAATTATTTGTTTGTTATAGAGAATAAGTGATTCTTGTTCGATTAACTCTAAATGAGTTAAATTCAAGTTTTTATTAAACAGAGATTATTTTATATATTATTATAAAAGAGATATGTTTTATTATTATTATTATTAGCATTGTTTCATAGATATATATTCTATTATCACTATTTCATTGACACATATTTTATTATCATTACTGTTTCATAGATATATATTTTATTATCATTATTGTTTCATAAATATATCCTTTACCAATATTATTTCTTACATATATTTGATCATCTTTTAAATGTATATATTATTAAGTCAATCTCCATCCTTCCATTTAAACAATTAAAACTACCATCGACCAACCACTTCGTCATACACTTAATTTTCCAACGCACATTTAGCGACCTCGAAATTGTTATTATTTTAATCAAGTTTACGAGAGACCGTAGCGCAATATTAAGATCCGTTTTCTTCATTTATTCAGACATCTCGCGCGCACCACGAAGATAAGCAGAAAACTTTCTCGTGTTCCCCGGCATAACATACGCGATCATAATTACATCGTAGTTTATAGTTATCTTATGCAACGCGCGCAACCAGCATATTAACTTTCATATGCAGGCTCAAATATTGCGGGGAAAGAACAGTAATCACGCGAGCAAGAACGTCTCTCTTTACATACAGTCAGTCCCATAAGTATTCGTACCCTCATTGCTTATAAGAGAAATCTGTTGAAATCAAGGGACGCATGTAAAATTTTGCAATAAACTTTTTATTATCTTATTTAATATTTTTGGATGTCACGGAAGAGGAAAAGTTTGGAGAAAGCCTAACACAGAACTAGAATTAAAAAAATTTACAACCAAATGTAAAGCACGGCGGAGGATCCGCGATGGTGTGGGGCTGTATGACGGCATCCGGAGCGGGCAAATAACTCTAATCAGCTCTATGCCACTCTATTTTACTCTTTTCTATACTGTTATACTCTTATCTATTCTGTTTTATATTATTCCACATTATTCCACTCCATTATACTCTACTCAGCACTGTATTATACTCTAGTCCACTCTGTGCGACGCTATTTAACACTATTCCCCTTATAATCCACTCTATTATACTCTCTTTTACTCCGCTACACTCTAGTCGACTCTGTTCTATGTTATTCCACTCTATTCTACTATATTTCACTCTATTATACTTTCTTCTACTCTGTTATAATCTGTTATATATTATATTTCACTCTATTCCACTATATTCCACTCTATTATACTTTCTTCTACTCTGTTATAGCCTATTCTATATTATATTATACTCTATTCCACTCCATTTCACTCTATTCTACTCTCTTCTACTTAATTATAGTTTATTCTATTCTGTCCAATATTAGTCCACTCTATTCCGCTCTATTCCACTATATTCCACGCTATTCAGCTCTATCGTATTCTGTTACACTCTATTCTACCCTACACTACACTAAATTCTACTCTTTTCCACTCTATTCAACTCTATTCCCTCTATGTTCCACTCTATTATACTCTCTTCCACTCTGTCACACTCTAATCTATTCCGTTTTACATTACCCCACTGTATTCCACTCCATTCTACTTTATTCAGCTCTATTGTATTCGGTTACACTCTATTATACCCTACTCTACACTAAATTCTACTCTATTCCACTCTATTCAACCCTATTCACCCTATATTTCACTCCATTCAACTCTATTCTCCCTATACTTCGCTCTATTATACTCTTTTCTACTCCGTTACACTCTAGTCGACTCTATTCTACATTATTCCACTCTATTCCACTCTAATCTGCTCTATGTTACCCTGCTACAGTTTACTCCACTCTATTCAACCTCACTCCAGTAAATTCCACACTGTTCTGCTCTATCCTACTCTGTTTTTTTACTTACCTACTTTGTAATTTTTATTTCACACTATTCTACATTATGGTAGAATTTGTGAACTGTTATTACATACTACGAGGAGTAAAATCGATATATTTTTGTTATTGGTTAATCAATTTTGTTATAATTTGGTATAAATAAACTTTATACATGTGTTCATTCGTAATAAAAAGTTTACCACAAAATCTTACACGCGTCTCTTGATTTCAACAAATTTCTCTTAGAAGTAATGAGGGTATGAATACTTATGGGACTGACTGCATGCTTCTTATTAAGGTTGTAAACCTTCCGTAACTGGACCAGGTGGATCCGTACTCGTCCATTCGTAAGAAAGAGTAGGTATAACAGAAGACGATATAAATATCGTTTACATATCGCTTTGTTTATTCATTTCTTTGTGTTTTATGTTTGTTGGGGTTGGCGAACGATGCAGAAACACACTTTTTTGTGTGGAAAATGCATTTTATGGAAACATACGCGTTTCCTATTTGTAACATATTGCAAAAATAATAGAATCGTTGGTCTGTTATTTTTGGGGTATGTTATTGTTAAGGGTGGTTGTTGATGTGGAAGGTTTTTATTTTGCATAGAAATAAATATTCCGACTGTAATATATTGAGGAAAGAAAGAAGAAATATTGTTTGATTGTTTTCTGTGTATTATTATTGTTAAGGGTGGCGACTGGTGAAGGAAGCTTTTATTTTGCATCAAAATTCATTTTATATTTATAACATTTGGTAAATTAACTGTTGTTTTATATTTGTAATTGTTAAGAGTGGCATCTGAAGCAGAATGCATTTTTCTTTTGCATCAACATCTACATTATAATCATAATATCTTATAAAAATAACTGAACAACTGTTGCATTATTTTCTATGTATTATAATCGTTAATAGTGCAATTGATGCATTAAACATTTTCATTTTGCATTAAAATCTACATTATAGTCATAACATCGTACAAAAATAACTTATCAACTGTTCTATTTTCTTCTACATATTATATTCATTAAAAGTGCTATTCAAATGGAGAAAATATGTTTGTTTTTCATCAAAATTCTTATTATAGTTACAACATTTTACAAAAATAACAGAATCACCGTTCTATTATATTTTTATTTATAAAAATCCTCAAACATAGCACTCCACCCAGAAAATATTTTTTTCTACCAAAATCGTCATTTCACTAATAAAATTTAAAATAAAAAAAAAGCATTGCTCTATTATTTCTTATTCATTAAAATCGTCAAAGTTATCAAAGTCTCAATTCCAATCACAATCTTATCATCACACTTACCATAAAAACATACTAATATTACAATATTTCCCAATATAGTAATTTATAATAATACAATACTTCCTACAATATATTAATATTTCCTCAAATAAACATCGCCCCTACAGCATTTATTTAAACAAGGTCCGCGCTGGTCCCTTTTCGAATTTCACGAAACTCAGCACCGAAAACGGGATGAAATCTGACGGGAGCAAAGTTTCGGAAAATAATTTCCGGACTGATGGAAACGGAGCTGATATCGAAATCACTTTATGGGGTTACCGTTCGCCGAAGTATTTTCACCGGAGACAACAGGTACACGGGGCAACGCCGCGGCTCTGTTTCTTTCCACGAGCACTTTCTCGTTCGCGGCCAAAGAGAGAGAGAGAGAGAGAGAGAGAGAAAGAGAGAGAGGGTGCGGTGCTCGGGAAATATCGTTCCTTTGTCGAAGTGAGTATTCCATTTGGCCTGTGTCCATAAAATTTTCTTGGTCGGTTACTTGGAAAGTCGTTCCCGACGAAAGCATATGCCGAGAATCGAGTAAACGATGTGGACGACTTTATCCGATCAGCGAAAAAGTCCTTGGCCTGTTTCCTGTTTTTATTGAAATCCTTTTAACCTCGGATACCCCGACGAGACGGGACTTAAGTACCTAACTCTGTATGTACTGCGGACCGGAGTCGTAAAGAATTGTGTTTCCTCGGTGCCCACCCTCTCTCTCTCTCTCTTTCTCTCTTTCTCTCTTTCTCTTTCTCCGTGCCAACCCCCTAGCCAGCGCCGAATCCTTTTAAACTTGGCCGGTGTATCGCGACCTCCTAGTTTCAACTTCGAAATAACGAAAGGTGAGCGACGCCGGGACGCTGCGAGTTTTCGCTCCGTCGGAAATCCGTTTGCGAACGGTGGTTTGAAAGTACGGCCATTGATTAATATATCAGTTAATTAATGTCTTTGTTGAAGTAGAGATGTTTGGAGGTTATGTTTTCATTATTAATTGAGGTTGGGTTTTATGTATTTATGATGTGGAAGTGGAATATGGAGTAGGGAGAATGTTTATAGGGATTGGAGATGTTGTTGCAGAATTTTCTGTTGTTTAATTGTTTTTTAGTAGGACGTCTTTGTGATATCTGATTTATTAATAATTATATATGGAAAGATTTATTGGTAAATTGGATGGGATGAAGATGACGTTTTTAGGATGTTTGGAAGACGTTTTAAGGATGTTCTTTTTAGGGTGTAAGAGGATCAGATATTAAATGGACGTAAAATGGACGTATTTAAGACGTGTTATATTTGTTGAGAAATGATATAATCGCTGATGACATAGGATATAAATATATTATATATTTGGATATATAATACCATACAATTAAAATTTATATGGATATATTAGGGTTATGTCAAAAGTTTTTAAGGTTATGACAAAGCTAACTGTACTATAGACTATAACTATACTGTATATATAGATTTATATACTATGTTACAATTAAAATTTATATGGATATATTAAGGTTATGTCAAAAGTTTTTAAGGTTATGACAAAGCTAACTGTACTATAGGCTATAACTATACTGTATATATAGATTTATATACTATGTTACAATTAAAATTTATATGGATATATTAAGGTTATGTCAAAAGTTTTTAAGGTTATGACAAAGCTAACTGTACTATAGACTATAACTATACTGTATATTTAGATTTATATACTACTTTACAATTAAAATTTATATGGACATATTAAGGTTATTTCATAGGTTTTTTAAGGTTATGTCAAAGTTGGACTAAAGGTTATGTCGATAAACAACGCCTAAAGTCACATCAATTTTAAGAAGAAACAAAACGATTATCTTTTTAATAACAATATCTTATAATGACTTATTGGTAACTTGGATAGGATAAAAACGTCTTTAGGACGTTTAGAAGACGTCTTAAAGATGTCCATTTTCGGACGTGGGATGTTCAGACATCAAATGGACGAATTTAAGGTAACTTTGGTAACTCGGACACCACAAAGACATCTTTAAGACTTTTAGAAGACGTCTTAAAGTCGTCCATTTTAGGGTGTAAGACGTTCAAAGCTCAAATTGACGTGAAATAGTCATGTCAAGATTATGTCAAAGTTTTTGTCGAAGCTATATCAAAGTAACACCAGTAAAAAGCATTTAAAATCGCATCAGTTTCAGGAAGAAACAAAACGATTCACTCTTTAATAACTTGTATCTTCGATCACACTTTTACGATTTACCAATAATTGTATATAAAGACTTATTGATAATTCAGTTAGCATAAAGACGTCTTTAGGTCGTTTGGAAGACGTCTTAAAGACGTCCGTTTTACGGCATAAGTCGATCAGACATAAAATGGATGAAAAATGGACGTGTTTAATACTTTATGATTTGTTTAATACTTCTTAAGAGATGATATAGTCGCTGATGACATAAAATGACTGCATAGAACATAACTATATACAAAAACTTATATTCCACCTTACAATTAAAATATACATCGACATATCAAAATTATGTCAAAACAATGTTAATGTTACATCAGTAAAAAGCATTTAATGTCGCATCAATTTCAAAAACAAAAAAAACGATTCCCTTTTACCAATAACTTATATCTAAATACTGGTATCTTCTATTAACTTATATCTTTCGCTGTCACTGAAGCCAGGGCTTCCTCGTCCACGAGATATCCTCTCCGTTGCTCGAGGTCTTCCATCGATCGCTGGTAGCTTGACGGTCGATCAGGAAGGAGGAGTAACGCCCCGTGATCGAGCGTAATTTAATTCTGTTTGCGCGAAGTAATAAGCGTCGAGTTACACCTTCTGCCAGTATTTCCCGACGCGGCGAGTCAGCCTCCCAGACCACCCACCCCCTTCGCCCGCAATAATATAATGACGGCGGAGGGCGAACTTCCGTTTCTATGGCTGTCAGAGATGATTCCGTTCGAACCGATGAAAATACCTTTTTCTCCCGCAGTTAATATCATCTTTCATGGTATCGAGTTATTGATGAAGCAGTAAGCTCAGCTGCCCGGAACACATCCTTCGCGAGCCGGAAGAATTCGTTCGGACGTCGATGACATAGGAAATTAGGCTGCGGCGTTGAACACCATTGAAACACGTATTTTGCGTTCTCCCTTTGTTATAGTAACTTTGTAAATTCTTCAATTATGTTTTAGATTTTTTTATTAGATTTTCTAGCTGTCTAAAGTGTTTTTATTGAATATGCATTGGAATAATTGCATTAATTATTATTCAAAATTTAAAAATTATTAATCGTATAATTGGTAAAATTGTAGTTTATTAATGCTATTACAATTTTATTTATCAAAGCTATCTTATCCTATTTTATTTTATTTATTATATTAAACTTGGAATTATTTTTCTATGGGCATAGGAAATAATTTTAATTATCAACTGTACGATTATGTAAATCGCCTTATCAATAAAAAGTAAAAGTTCAGTAAACAATATACAATTTTAAAATCACCAAAAAATGCTAAAATATTGTAGAATAAAGCAATTAATATATAATTGGATAAAATTAGTTCTAGATATTTAAAAATCGTCATTAACCTCCCTCTAGAACAACAAAATTACCGAATAAAAGTATAATCTAGTTTATTCCAATAAAAACATCCAAAGCACATTTTCTATGACAAAACAAAAATATTTGTTTGAAAGAGTCGTTTCAGAGGATGTACACAGCTCAGGAGCGATTTTCAGCGACGCGTTCTACCATAGAATAAAATAAGAATCAATACCAGAATAAAATAAGAATTAACCCTTTGCACTCGAAGCCAAGTTAACTGTATTTCTATAATAACATCTCCGACATAAAGCATTTATATTTTATATGACAAAATGTATTTTATGCATATGAAATTGAATCTTGTCACTTATGCAACAACAGTTATGCATTTAATCATTTTTCAAATCGAATCTTTCATAATGTAGAAATTATCTTGGAACGTTCTGGTGCCTCAGAGTCACCACTCGAGTGCAAAGGGTTAATACCAGAATAAAAGAAAGTATTCGCAACAGAGGGCAGAGAATTTATTTTCGAGTTTCGTCGGGCAAGAGGGTCAGCAAATATTCCGTGGAACGAAGAGGCAAGCGCAAAGAAAAAAATAATTAATGTCACACCGTCGGCTTACGCCGCGAAAGAAAACCACCTTCGACGTTGTACTTTCCATCCCGGCTCTCACTCCTCTCCCACTCTCCTTCCCCCCCCCCCCCCTTATATTCCTTTTGTCCACTTAATTACTGCTGCGTGCAACAACGAATTCCGTGGAAATTCAACGTGGCGTCCGCGGAATAAGAGGCTTCCAAGGGATAACAGGAAACAGGTTAAGTACTTCGAGGGTATTCTCTCTCTCTCTCTTTTTCTCTCTCTTCTTTGCCGCGCCGTTGCCTCGCAGTCAAATCGGGGAAACCTATTTGGAAGTTCTTTTTCTTCTCTTCTTTTCGATGCCCGGGCGACCCGAGGAACCCGCCGCGGAACGGTGTCACTTCCTAAGAATGTGTACAGTATCGTCCAATGGAAGTATAGGCGAAACGTGGATCTCGCGAATGCCGGTAATATTTGCGAAATTAAGTCGTATTGTATAAATCTATATTGGCAAAATTGGTCTTTAAGGGGCGTATATTAGTGGAGTGCAAAGTTTGATGCGAATTGACAATATTTTGTGCTAACTTTTGTTTAGGGAACCAAAATTTAAAGGCTCTGTTTGGTATGTGTGTATAGGTATTGATGAGGAGATACTGTAAACGAAAGTTTTAAAGCGCGGCATTTATTGTTGCAGAAGTTATGCGTCTTTAAAGTTGATGGAATTTTCAGCGTTTTTGACGAAAGAGTGGTCGCCATTTGTGTGACGTGTTAACCGTTTTTAACTAGCATAGTATTACTATGATGGGTGTGAATTGACATTAGTTTTTGTCGCAGGAACTTTTTTGTCGAGTTCTAATTGGCATTTTTGCATATTTAAATCAATAAATATTGTGCAGTCGTTATTGACAATCTTAGCAACTACCTTACCGAGTATAATGTACAGCTATTACCTATAAAAGAATCTCTAGCCTATAAGAAATCTTCTAGAAGCCTTAAAATCATATATTAGGTGTCTTAGAAATATTTATAACAAATGAAAAGCGCGAAATAAAACAGAACTTTAACAGTAATGATTTAATTATATTCGGTTCTGCCTTTATTGATCTAAAAATATATATAAATCGAAATGTCTAAAAAGCGTACTAAAATATAACTATTGTAATATCTTATAATATAGAAAATGTCTCGAAAATGTTTAAAATCGAGAAGTGGGAGATATTTAAGTTCATTTAGAGTAACTTTTTCCTTTACAACATTTTTCTCGGAGGCTTCGTTAACGAGTTATTAACTAAAAACATTGACCAATAAGAAACGAGCTTTGCTAGCGCGAGGCAGCTGAGTCAATGATTAGACAAAGCCCAGTTTCGCTCACTAGTTCTCCCCCCACGCGCCAGCCGATCTCGTCTCTCATTGGTCAATGTTTTCCATCAATAACTTCTTAACGACGCCTCGGAGAAGATTTCTGCAAAGGAAAAAGTTATTGCAAATAATCTCAGCTATCCACCACTCCCATCAACTTCAAAAAATTCTGAAAAATAACTCAAAGAACTAACCTCTAAACTAAACTTCAAATAAAACACTTAGAACAGTCAAAAGCTTCCATCAACAAAATAAATCCTAGTAAAAAGAATATCACCTTCCTACGTCAAAAAACAACCCTTTCATCCCATTACTCCAGTAAAATGCAAATCCTAAGCCCAGCCAAAGATGACCAGCCGTTGGCAGGTTTCCATAATCACCGTCAGCAATCGCTCCTCCACCACCACAGACAATTCTCGAATTAATTGAAAGAAAAACCGGTCAACCTCCGCCGGGGCCGCCGTCTCGCAGGGCTTTACCCTTTCCCTCCCGTATAACCGGGCGGCGTCGCGGGTTCGTCGTATCTCTGTTATCGAAGTAAATCCACGTAGTCCTTTTTCTGGGTTCGAACGTCGGTGAGTGGGGGCGACGGCGCCTCCTCGAAATAAGGAAGGACGAAAGGAAGCGCTTATACCTCGAGAGGTATTCTCTTCGAGGGCTCTTCACACTCGCCGGGGTTATATCTATATATATAACGAGAGGCGGGGGCAGCCGAGTCTCTCTTGGTCCAAAAGGGATTTGCGACAACTTCGGTAGAGAAAGAGAGAGAGAGAGAGAGAGAGAGAGGGAGAGTGGAGGGTGGGCCGGGGATTGAGAGAGTCGTTGCCGATGCAGCCCAGCAGCGGGGGAGCTTCGTCGTTTCTTCGGTCTTCCGCTTGTAAAGAGGGCTTGCTTTCCCACCTCGATATCGTCGATACCCTCTTTGTTCCCGGGCTTCCTTCTCGTCCGCCTCGCATTAAGGATGCCTCCAGCCCGTCAAATGAAAGAAAATAGAGCGGGGCAAACGGCCTTCCTTGTGTCCCCCACCTCCTCCTTCTTCTTCTCGGCTCCTCGCCGAGACTCCTTTTGCAACGCCGGCCTGCAACCGGGGAAATTAATGGAGAGTTGATAATTGCTGAGAATTTAATCTTGGACTTTGACGGCTCTCTCTGTCTATCTATCTCTTTCTTTCCCTCCACCTCTAGCTTTCTATCTATCTACAGTCAGTCCCATAAGTATTCGTACCCTCATTGCTTATAAGAAAAATTTGTTGGAATCAAGGAACGCATGTAAGATTTTGCAATAAACTTTTTATTAACGCCGTGCTTTACAGTTGGTTACAGTTTAGAGAGTAGGATAGAGCAGAACAGTGTGTAATTTATTGGAGTGTAGCAGGGTAACATAGAGCAGATTAGAGTGGAATAGAGTGGAATAATATAGAATAGAGTCGACTAGAGTGTAATGGATTAGAAGAGAGTATAATAGAGCAATGTATAGGGGAGAACAGAGTTGAATAGAGTGGACTAGAGTAGAATATACTGCACAGTAGGGTAAAATAGAGTGTAACAGAATACAATAGACCTGAATGGAGTGGAATAGAGTGGGGAAATGAAAAACAGAATAGATTAGAGTGTGACAGAGTGGAAGTGAGTATAATAGAGTGGATTATAAGAGGAATAGTGTTGAATAGAGTCGTATAGAGTGGACTAGAGTAGAATACAGTGCTGGGTAGAGTAGAATAGAGTGTAACAGAATACAATAGTGCTGAATAGAGTAGAATAGAGTGTAACAGAATACAATAGTGCTGAATAGAGTATAATGGAGTGGAATAGATTGGGGTAATGTAAAACAGAATAGATTAGAGTATAACAGTGTAGAAAAGAGTATAATAGAGTGGCATAGAGTTGATTAGAGTTGTTTGCCCGCTCCGGATACCGCCATACAGACCCACATCTTCACGGAGCCTCCGCTTTGCTTTACAGTTAGTTGTACATTTTTTAATTCCAGTTCTGTGTTAGGCTTTCTCCAAACTTTTCCTCTTTTGTCACATCCAAAAATATTAAATAAAATAATAAAAAGTTTATTGCAAAATTTTACATGCATCCCTTGATTTCAACAGACTTCTTTTATAAGCAATGAGGGTACGAACACTTATGGGGCTGACTGTATAACTCTGTCTATCTCTTTCTTCCTTTCTCCCTCTAGCTTTCTATTTATCTATCTCTTTTTATCTACCTATCTCTATCTATCTATCTCTTTTATCTAACTATCTCTTTTGATCTACCTATCTCTATCTATCTATCTCTTTTATCTAACTATCTCTTTTGATCTACCTATCTCTTTCTATCTATCTATCTCTTTCTATCTACCTATCTCTTTCTATCCATCTATCTCTTTTTATCTATCTACCGCTCCTTATCTCTCTGCCTCTCGCGCTTTCTGTGCTCGCCGCCGAGAAAGGGGGAAACGCGATCGCGGAAAATTCGACGCTGGCTTTCTGCTAGGCTTACCAGAGAGAACCGCTCGATTTCGGACCTCCAGGAAAAGCCAGCGGAGCGACTTCGATGTTTCAATGGCGAATCACGGCGCAAGCTGCGCGAGATGATCAGGTTAGGGTTGTGGAAGTTTTGGTTGGAATTCGGTGGTTTTTAGTTTTGGATTGGGATTGAGATGTCGTGGAATTGGGGAGGTTATAGAGAGTGTTGTAATTTGTAATAATTTTCGAGAGCGATGGTTTTTAAGTTTGACATTTTTTTATATAAAATATTAGTTTTGTGAGGGTGTTAAGGTGTTCTATATTTTCTGCCATTTTCTATTTTATGAGGGAGTTGTATGTAAAGTATATTATATTGTATATTATATAGAGAAATATAAAATGCAGTAGAAATTTTATATTGTACGTAAATATAGAAAAATGTGATATACAATATTAATTTCGTAATAACAACCTATAATACTACTAATAATGGTAATAATAAATAATAATAATAATTATAACGATAACAGTAAAAGCTCATAACATCCATAATAACAACTTATTATATAATTCATCCATAATGACTATTAAATATTTCATGGGTTTTATTCACTTCATAACCTCTCCATCATATGTAAAATATTGAACATTGTTACATCATTTGAATTTATCTGTTGAGAGTCAAAATAACAGTTCATCTAGATCGTTAAAGAAAAGTGGTCGAAAGCTAGACTGTTTTGATAAGAACAGAATACGCGAGGACTTATGAATATTCGAATATGGTGATTATTCGAATGTTAATGAATGGTAACTAGGTTTCCTGATATTCGCTCGTGAATGCCCGAATTCCCACGTTAATAGACCGATTTAATGAATCGTGAACGAAATCAACTTTGACGTCGTCTGGAACATGTGCGAAGAACAATAAAACTATATAACTTTAGCAAATACTTATATTTTATTATATTAAAATATATTGTATTAATTATTATATAGCTTCATTGCTATATATTAATTATCTTACAATTTTATTACTATACATAAATTATTATACAATTTTATAACTATACATTAATTATTATACAATTTCATAACTATTACTATTATAAATTATTATATAATTTCATATATATATATATATGTATATATATGAGATTAATAAGTTAGTAAAAACATTGCCAACTCGACAAAATTAATAATATCAAATTTACTACTATGCTAGCCTTTAATATAATTAATTCTCTTTTGAAGAAACAATGAGTAATAGACTCAAATCGCCAGCAAAATAAACGGCACAAATATCGATTGGTTAATAAGTATTCGGACCGATTCCTGCTATAGTTTGATTCCGCTTCAGAAATATATTTTTAGCACAAGAACTGCGCGGGACGTAACCATTAAAGAAAAAAAAAGAGAAGGAAAAAAAGAAAGGGGAACCGAGAAATCCTCGTCTCTTTGTTTCCCTTCCAACAACGAAGCTTTCTTTTCTCGCTTCGACGTCTTCAATACGGCTCTTTGTCTCTGTCATTTCTCCGCGTCCCTCCAAGCTGCGTCAGAAACGTTTCTCTCCGGATTCTCGTGGGCAGAAGGGGTTGAGTGCGCGGGACAAGGAGGGGGAGAGACAACGCGAAGAAAGAAAATTATGAAGGTACGGAGACCGAGATAGATAGATGTATATATAGCTCCTCCCTCCGCTGTTTAAGACTCTAACCTCCTTAGGAATTAAAAACAAACGGCAGGAAACAATCTTGGCGTTTCAATTAATCGCACAATGACGCCCGTCCATTATTCTAAGATCGCTTGTCACGTGGCTCTGTCACGAAGGGGAGCAGGATACTGGTACGAGACCCTTGGAAATATTAGGGTGTTTCCAGCTTCCTTTTTTTGATACGAAAGCAATAGACGATATTTGTTATATTATAGTAGAATGGAGTAGAATAATATGGCATAGCGTGGAATAGAGTCGAATAGCGAGGAATATAATATGTAGTATAATATAATGTAAAAGTATAGTATGTATAATATAATAGCGAGGAGTATAATAGAGCAGAATATATTGCAGAATAGAGAAGAATAGAGTAAACTATGATAGAATACGCTGTAATAGAGTAGAGTGTAGTAAAGTGGAGTAGAATAATGTGGAATAGCGTGGAAAAAGTATAATAGAGCAGAATATATTGTAGAATAGAGAAGAATAGAGTGAAACAGATTAAAATGCGATTTAATAGAGTGGAATAGAGTAAAGTAGAATAATATACAGTGTAATAGAGTACAGTCTCGTAAAATGGAGTAGAACAATGTGAAATAGCTTGGAATAGAGTATGATAGAGTAAAATATAATGTAGAATAGTGTGAAATAAAAATTAACGGAATAAAATAGAGCAGAACAGTGTGGAATCTTTTGGAGTGAGGTTGAATAGAGTGTAGTAAAGCGTAGCAGGGTAACATAGAGCAGATTAGAGTGGGATAGAGTGGAATAATATAAACTAAAGTTGACTATAGTGTATGGGAGTAGAAAAGAGTATAATAGAGCGAAGTATAGGGAGAATAGAGTTGAATAGAGTGAAATATAGAGAGAGTAGAGTTGGATAGAGTGGACTAGAGTAGAATATAGTGCACAGTAGGGTAAAATAGAGTGTAACAGAATACAGTAGAGCTGAATAGAGTGTAATGAAGTGGAATAGAGTGGATTAGAGTTGAATAGAGTGGAATATAATGCAGAATAGTATAACAGAGTAAAAATAAGAGTGGAATATGGTGGAATAGACAGGAATGACGCGTTTCATAAGGTCGATAGCTCTCTTATCTCCGCTTCTCAAATTGTCCATTCTTCTTCCAAAGCTAAACGACAATACAATAG
This sequence comes from Augochlora pura, assembly GCF_028453695.1. NCBI lineage: Eukaryota > Metazoa > Arthropoda > Insecta > Hymenoptera > Halictidae > Augochlora > Augochlora pura. Next base: position 1,777,434 of record NC_135772.1, read on the forward strand.
TATTTTCTGTACTTAATCAACACTAGATTACCATGTTAAGATCCTTATCATTTCACTGTCACGTGAGATAAGTCCGTCGCAATTCTTCGACGAGCAGAAACGTATCCGAGCAGAGCAGGAAGACAATATTTGGGCAGGTTATTGGAGAGAGAGCCAGGAGGCGAACAGGATCTCGTCGGTAATTACCGGGTCTCGGGTACATAAAGGAAGGGTATTAAAAAAAATAGGCGTAGGGCAGGCTTCTGCGAGAGGCAGCAGATGAAACCCATCGCATTAACGTATTCCGGTTTTCCCTGCGGAAACTTCCTGCGCCCGTGCAACCGACGGCCGACGGCCGACCCTTTCTCCCCGGTATTCTGAAACTTTAACGAGGTCTCGAACATTGTCCACGTTACGTATCTTCTCCCGGGCAGGAAAGGGATTCTCCTCGGGATCCCGCTAAGAAGTAGCCGCGCGGCGCTGGCCAGAGGACATCGTTCCCAGTAAATTTTCCAGCAGTTGGCCGGGGCTCCTCGATCGGACCAAGTTTTATAGTCCATCGATATACCGGCGAATTACCGAAAATTCCGTCTGAGCTCCGTGTCTGAGTGGGACGATACCGGTAGAGAGATAGAGATACAGAGAAAGCGAGAGAGAGAGAGAGAAATGAAGAAATAGAGCGACAGAAAGAGAAATATAGCGAGAAATGGAAAAAAGTACAGAAAAGTAGAGAGAGACACACAGAAAAATAGAGAGAGACACACAGAAAGAGAGAGAGAGCGAGAGAGAGAGAGAATGAAATAGAGAGAGAGCGAGAGAGAGAAAGAGAAATATACAGAGAAAGGGAAATATAGAAAGAAAGAAAATGAAATATACTGCTCCGAAATAATAACAGCACAGCCGAAATTGTGATAAAAATTGACCAATTTTGATTTTTCATAACTCGGCTAAAAATGATCGCAGACAAATGAATTTTTCCTTAAATTAAAGCTTGAAACCTCTGCTTTAACATAACATTTCCAAATTTCACAATCAACACACTCTCACCACTCTATCTTTTTAAATATAAATCCATGTTTGTCACCTTAAACATTGTCAACTTAAACGAGATGCTCAGACTACATAAAATTTTGATCAAAGTTGTTATTTACAGTTGAATAAACTTCGATTTCTCCTCTTTAATTCAAAAGAAAAATCATCATCCTACGATAACTTATCGCTTAGTTATAAACAGTCAAAGTTGGCCAATTTTCGTCGACAAGTTTTCTATAGAATTGCTGCAAGCTATAATTTTTCGAAGCAGTATATACAATTATTAATTGTGAAAAAATTGAGAAACAATTGGAGAGAAGGTATATATGGTTTTGATCTTTCCATTGTCAAGATATCCTTTAGTAAAAGCAAGGGTTCATGTTACGTAATCTTACCAAATATCGCGCAAACCCTCGTAACCAACGCTTTAATCGAACAGCTGTTCGACCGAGAATGGAATGTCGGATTTCTAATCATTACAAATGCACTGTCCACATGATCGTAAACGTTAAAGTCAACCTCGTTTGTATGTACTTGCAGATATATATATACTGTAGATATCGAATGGCGAATGCAATACGAGAAGACATTGAACACTGAATCAATAACTCGGGCGCTCAAGTTGTGAAAAGCTGGAAACCCGACATTTCCTATTGCACGAGGAAATAGGGTAGTGGAGCCGGTTACTGTGCACTGACCAATTACTGTCGGCACTATTGTCTCGTAATTTGTCCAATAATGTGTATTCAATTCTTTTATTCATTAATATCGTTACTGTTTATTCGTTTATATTGATTATTTTTGAATAAGTAACAGGCACTGATTTATTAAGAATTTTAGCCATTGTTGTTATAATTGTTAGTAGCGGTATTATAATATTATAATTTTATAAAAATTATAAGACTGCGATTTTTTAAAGTTTTAGCAATTTTTACTGGAATATATAATTGGATAGAAAACTGTAGTGAAATATTTTCCATTGAAGCATCTTTGTTATTTCATTTATGCTAAAAGAAAAGAGAACTCTAAGTCGAAAGATAGAGGAGAGGGAGGAAGAGAGGATAATATAAAAAGAGGAAAAGTGAGAAAGGGAGTATCGTACGAACAGAAAGGGTTGGAAGACAGGGTTTAATTTGTAAAAGCTAATTTGTTCAACTTTTAACGTGTTTCCTTTCCGATTCGTCGTAGCGGCGGTCCCGTGGGACACCGAGACCGCTCCAGGGAATCGATCGACCCACTTGTGAGCTGTATTCCCACCGCTAAAGGGTGAAAAATGAATGGGGGGGGGGGGGGGGGGGTGGACCACTCTCAAAGGATTCCGGGATAAAGGCCCCTGATTTATTTCGTGACTCGAATAACACTGGCCACCGGGAAATACGGTCCGGTAATTAATTGTCGCGGTTTACGATCACGATCATTCTAGGATTTTCTGTTTGCTTCTTTCGGGGCGGCCCCGCCGCGTTATTGAATTCTAATGTACACTGCTGCAGTTGTTTGCCCAGACTGAACGAATTAATTGTTCGACGCCCGTTCGTTTAATTCGCCTCCCTTTCGTTTCGCAAGTTCTTTTCAAGCTATGCCATGTATGATTTCGAGAGTATGGTGGATGAAAATCGGTGATATAGTGTGCATTAGATAGTGGATACCATCAACATTCCTAGGACAACGATATAGAATCATTTAATCAAGATATTCCACTCTATTATACTTTCTTCAAGTTTGCTACATTCTGTTATATATTATATTCTACGCTATTCCACTCTATTTAATTCTATTTCGCTCTATTCAACTCTATTCAACTCTAATCCACTATATTCCACTCGGTTATAGTGTCTTCTACTCTATTACATTTTATTCTCCTCTGTTCTGTATTATTCCACTCTATCCTCCTCTACTCTGTTGTACTATAATCCACAAGATATTCCACTCTATCATACTTTCTTCTAGTCTGCTACATTCTATTATGTATTATATTCTACGCTATTCCACTCTATTCAACTTCATTTCTCTCTATTCAACTCTAATCCACTATATTCCACTCGGTTATAGTGTCTTCTACTATATTACATTTTATTCTCCTCTGTTCTGTATTATTCCACTCTATCCTCCTCTACTCTGTTATACTATAATCCACCCTGTTATAGCCTACTCTAAATTATATTCTGTTCTTTTCCACTACATTCCACTCTATTTTACTCTATTACACTCTATTATATTCTGTTATATTCTATACTGTTCTATTCTACTCTCGTACACTGTATCCTACCCTGTTATAGCCTACTTTAAATTATATTCTACTCTATTCCATGCAATTCCAATTTATTCCTCTCTATCCCACTACATTCCACTCTATTATACTCTCTTCTACTCTTTTACACTCTAAACTATTCTGTTCTATATTACACCACTCTATTCTGCTCTATTCTACTCTGTTACACTCTATTCAACTCTGTAATATTATAAATTATATTCTACTCTATTTCACTATATTCCACGCTATACCATCTATTCTTCTCTATTCCTGTGCATTACACTTTATTCCACTCTATTCTACTATATTGCACTCTATTCGACTCTATTTCACTCTATTATACTTTCTTCTACTCTTTTACACACTATTCTATTCTGTTCCATATTTTTCCAATCAATTTCACTTCAATCCACTCTGTTAAACACTATTTAATCTACTCCACACTATATTCTACTCTAGTCTATTGGAACATCCTAATGTTATAGGATATTACATTACATTATATTATAGGATATTTGAGCTTAGTGCCTCGTTTTCATAATTATTGTATCTCTTTTTCCCTAATTGTCCACTTTTGTTTAGAAGCTATGGGACAATTGGCAAGGATTTACTATACATGCATTGTACTTACGTAGACAGTTAGAAAATAGATGACACTACCAATACGAACACTCAAATCTCCTCTTCTCTAATTGTCTATTTTTCCTTTAAAAGTTATGGAACAATTCGGAAGAATTTACTGCAATATTTATTGTACCCACACAGACAATTAGAAAAGAGAAGACACCACTATTATACAAATACTCAAGATTACGTCTAGATTATATTACATTTTTATTTATATATTATACAAATATTCGAATCTCCTCTACTCTAACTGTCTATATTCATTTAAAAACCGAAAGACAAATCCAGAAAATTTCCTATATTAAGCTTGTCTATTTTATTCATAAAAATGTTAACAATGACAACTGTTAAAACGAATCTCTAGACTTAAATAATCCTATCCACTCTCCCCTAATTGTCCATTTTTTTTATTACAAGCTGAAGGACAATTTGGGGAGGAATTTACAGCGATCGAACACGCGAACCGTCTGGATAAAGTACGCCTTTTAATTTAAATGTTGCCAGGAACGACGAACTACCCCCTCGTTCGCGAATGTTCATTAATTTTAATTACGGTTCGCACGGTCGCTAAACTCCCGAGATTGTTGCTTCGTTACTGGGTCAGGCTGTCGGACGTTTTGTGACGTTGATTGCTGCAAATTCGCGGTCCTTTTGACGTCTCGGTTTTACGGAATTTTTGGCTGCGTAATAGGTTTCCGTCGTGGTTGCATTTTAGAGGACCAGGAAAATGCAGAAGGTGCTTTATTGTGCATTGTGCTTTGTAAAATATTAGATTTATGGTATTCCACGGTTTGTGATAAATGTTATGAAATACGAAGTTTATGGTATAAATCTTTATATAACAAATTTTACAAAATATGGGGTGGGTGATAATAATTTTGTCATGCAGTTTATTAAATATTAAGTCGATGATAATAATTTCGTTATATACTTTATAAAATAGTAAAATGTATGTTTTATTTTCCAGTAAACATTATAAAATATTAAGTGGAAGATAATAATTCTATTATACACTTTATAAAATAGTAAAATTTATTTTCTATTTTATAGTAAACATTATAAAATATACAGTGTATGATATTAAGATATTAATTTTTTAATACGCTTTAAAAAATATAAAATCTATTTCTTATTTTGTAATCAATTTTATAAAATAAGAAGCGTATAAATTTCATTTGTTTATCCACTTAATATTGTATATTTAAATATTATATCCACTTAATATTTTATATTGTAATATGAAATATATGATATTCTTCACCTTACAATACACTATATAAAATACTAAGTAAACATAATAAACAATCACAATAATTAATCATTAATTATAAAAAATAATCACAGACAACGTATAAAAATATTTTCGGAACAGTTTTATATTTGAGCGCATTCGTTTATTTCATTTAAAAGACGAATCTTGCCCAAACTACAACTTCGCATTGAGAGTCGACGTCGTCCGCCATTTTGCCCCTATCTCGTCGACGCGGAACAGCAAAAGTCGAACACCGTCTCCGACAGTTTCAAGAATTCATCGATGCTTGAAGCAGATACCTGTGTCACGCCGAGCATAAACTTCTTGACATCGCCGCGCGTACAGTTGCCCTGTCAATTCCGCGGTGACATTAAACAGAACCGACTTCTATCAATATTTAAATGACTCGAAAAAGTGTTCTCCAGTTTCACCCTCTCGGCTGCGCCGCTCATCGCGACGGGTATTCGCGACAAATATTTGTTCAGCGAAATCGGAGCCTCGGGTTAATTTCTGCGTCGATAACGGCCGGATCGAAACCAGCTACCCGTCCGACTACGGTTCCACTGGTTACTTAGGTACAGTAACTGCGAAAACTATTCCTACCCTGAGTTCTCGATTTTTCGATTTAAACTTTTGCTATTTGGTGAAAAGGAATATTTTGACGCACTGAGCCAGGTTGTATTTTGAAATAACATTAAAAAATCCATTTATTAAAAAATGTTTTTTATTGTAAGATATATTGTTCTTTGATTTGTTGTTGACCTTTTTTGAATATAGCTGGATAGCAGAAGGACTGCTTTAAGACGTCAGTTATTTATGTTAATTATATTCAATTATTACTATTACTATTAATACTATTTATTATTATTATTATTATTTACTGTTATTATTTATTACGATTTATTAGATTTGATTGCATAAATTGTATTTCGTTGATTCTATTTAACGTAGTTTAAAGACGTCCTTTTAACAGCTGAAATAAGACGTTTTAAAGACATCCATTTCAAGGCGTAAGACTTTCAGACCTAAAATGGACGTCTTTAGAACATTCAGAGCTTATTAAATATCGCTGTACCCAATTTACCAAATTAATAATCGTAATACATATAATTAATAATATTGAATTAATAATAGTAATATTGAATGTATATAAGTATAATTAATAATAGTCACAAGATATGAAAACTAACTTTTCAGGTTATATTAAAATTATGCTACTACAATAATCCATTAAACCTTCTATACTTATTAAAAATTAGAAAATAGTTAGGAACAATTCTCTCGAAAAAATGACTATAGTTTCCTAAAATTTTCGAGCTTATATCGTGGAAGTAAATTGTACTCTATATAAAAATTAGCTTTAACCTAACTTATCAATTACAATTCTTTGGAACAAAAGACTATAATTTCCTCAAATTTTTAAGCTCAGAGCGTCGACGCCAGCTTGCCGATCTCGATTTATAGGTTAGCTCGTGGCGTGTTAACGGTGTCGTTTCCGTGCCGCGACTCGCTGTCGGATTAACGCAATTATAGGGAGGGGGGAATCATCGTATCGGGGACTCCTCGAGGAACGATAAACGCGCGCCCTTCTTGTTCGTCGTAGACCCCGCGCCGCCATGCCATCGTCGCCAACTTGTTGCACTTTCCACACAGGCTCTCTTTCTCTTTTCGTTCTCTTTATCCGGTTGCGTGTCCCGTCGGCTGTTTCGGGATGTCGTGAAAACGCCGCGCGCGCGCGAGCACGCCCGCGATAGCAGTTAACGCGGCTACGGTTGATGAATGGTTACGACCCCCACCCCCCACCCCTTACACTTTTATTCCGTGGCCCATTATGAGACGCGCGTGCCGCCGGGAACTCGAGGCCATTTAAATGTCTTCCACGGACTTCTGGCTATGGGAACGCGGACTCGGGATTTTGGTATAACCTTCTTTTACTCCGAAATCGTTTCTAGCAACCCCCGACGTCTTTGGTAGTTTTCGAGCTACCCTTTAATAATACAGTCATAGACAAAAGTATTTGAACGCTTAGATTTCTAATGTTAATATATTCTAATGTTCAACTAATTAAATGTATATGTTAAACTGAAGCTATTACATATATGTTAAACTGAAGCTATTACATATATGTTAAGCTGAAGATATTATATATATGTTAAGCTAAAACTATTAATTATTATAATTTTTTAAATTACTGTAATCATAGCGTGCACGCACGATTTTCCTTGTATTTTATTTCAATTCAACACTTTGGTATTATTTAGTGAATTATATATTTTGTAATAGTGTTGTGTTTATGTAAAATCTTGTATATGAATCAAATTAATATTTATTAGTAATATAACATTGAATGCTGTTAAATTAAAATAATAAATTAAATATAATTAAGTATGTTTAATTAATTCAGAATATTTTAACGATAGCGTGTAATATATATTTCTACTTTCCATAATTTTTAATGTAGGAATATTTATATATTTTGTTAAGTGTTTGTTTAAATATCACTGAAAATGATAAAGTAACTTCGAGTCTATAATTGTTTAATTCGACTCAATAATAAATATTAAAATATTATAAATATATTTTATGTAATATTATATATATATTTTGTTGTATATAATATTATAAATATGATATTCTATGGAATATTAAATATAATATGTTATATATTGTATAATATTATAAATATGACATTCTATGTAATATTATATTTATTATATCATATATAATATTAAAAATATTATGTTACATATAATATCGTAAATATTAATATATTTACTATGAATAGTAATATACTAAGTTATATATAATACTAAAAATATTATAATAATGTTCCATAATTTCATAATGTTAATAATTTATTTTGTACAACTGGAACGAAGCGTTTTCATTCCTTTCAGACAGCATTTTATCACGAAACGACAACTCGAATGAAACATTTTTATTCTTCCTCTCGTTTAACCTACTTCCATGCCGGAGTTTGTAAATTATTTCGCGGAAATACGATATTAAATATTCATTCAACGTACTGTTAATATGCAGCCTGCGCCGAGGTATACATCTCGTAATAATGACTCGACATTACAGAATCATTTTAATTACGAAATAAAAACGTTCCCATTGAAACGTCGCCTTAATTTTTTAAAACATTACTCTTGCATCGGGACGACCCTTTTTGATAAATGATATATGTTATGATTTTATTTTATTTATTGATCGATGAAAAGTAATATTTTATTATTTATGATGATTAGAGTGCTGATTTTTATGCAAGGTAGAAATTTTCTTGGATAATTATATTAAAGACGATTATAGTGTACGTTTATACATGAAATTATTCGAGTTAAGTAAAAATGTAATTATTTAGGTAACTATTTATATAATTATTTTTTACTAATTATTTCAATGTTTCTATTATTCTATATTTATTATATCAATTTTTGTTATAAATGCATAAAGTCTGTGGTGCGATAAGGGTTCTTGACAAAATTATTCCATGGTTTATTAAACTAAATCCCACCTATTTGCCTGTTAACAATATTTATAATATTTATAGTAATGAATTTGTCTATAATACTGAATTTATAATACTTGTAATCATAAATTTGTAATATTTACAATTACGAAATTATAATATTCACAATGTTAATATATAATATTTATAATATTAATTTATAATATTTATAACATTAATGTATAATATTCATGACATTAATTCATAATATTTACAATAATTAATCCTTGAAAAATTAGCCTACACATTTACGTATTCATTCTATTTCTGCATCCATGTTCATTACACTTCAACCCTTCACTTATTAACCTCAGTAACTAACTTTACAATTACTGACAACAAGAATAATAAATAAATCTGCGACAACAAACTGCGTTTCTAAAAAATCTCGAAAACAATGCATCTTGCATATTTTTTCAAATTCATATTTTTTTCAATTTCACTTCAACCCTTCCTTTGATCTGAAAAAAGTGATTCAATAATTCTTGACTAAATCTTCCATAAACAAACTGTATTTCCAAAATACCTCAAACACGATGCACTCTGCACCTTTCTACCCTTACATTACAGCTTATCACCCTTTCTATTCTCTTTACAAAAATTATTATTATTAATTTATTTATTTATTTGTATTATCTTTATTAAACTATATGCTTAATGAAGATAATATAGGCATAATTTATATAATTATATATAATTATGCCTATATAATTATTATATAGCCACATAAGTCGAAAATTAATTAGTTTGACAGATACGATTTTAATTCCGTGCCCCCAAAAGATCGAATCTGTGCTCACAACAAAAGCGAAAGGTTTACCCGTGCCTCTACAAAATGACGTAACCACTGTCGCAGAACGATCCGCGCGTCTCCGTCCCTCGGCGACAGAAAAAACCGGAAAAGTTGGTCGCCGTTCACGCGCGCCCGAGCACGCGGAAAAAATGCGATACGTGCAACAAGTTGGCGCATGAATTTCCAACGACCGGGGGGGTCTCTGTTGCAACTATGGAGAGAGAGAGAGAGAGAGGGAGGGAGAGGGATCGTAAACGAGGGAAATTCGTGAGCAGAATTTTCATTCCTGTTCACGGACGACGAGTCGCCCGGTTCTGATACTTTGCTGGCTAATGACGAATTCGGGATGAACCTGGTTTTTCATGGTAATCTACCGGGATGAGACAACCGCATGGCTGAGATCCGATTCGACGAGTTTCCATGGTGCACCATGCTCGAGGTTCGTCGGAAATGAGGCTTCGTTTGCGGAAAATGTAGTTGGCAATTGAGGAATTGTTTTTGGGAATATATATTTATCAAATATTTATTTATCAAATTTATATATTCTATATATATTATACATTATGTATATACATATTTATATATATTATAATATTTATATTTCAATATGTACATATATATTTATATATATTTGTATTTCAATGTGAATATATAAGTAGATACATGAAAAACTGTGTAAAAAAATCTAATATATATAGAAAATCTCTTATACAGGGTGTTTTAAACTTATACATACTCCGCGAAATGATGGGTTCCCAAGGCCACTTTTAGTAACCCTTTCCTTCGCCGAAACGCAATCCGCGGCTTCGTTAACGAGTTATTAATAAAAAAAGGTCGCTGCGCGCGGACGATTTTTCCTGCTGCTGCGCACGCGAGACAGCCGACTGAAGCCTGTCTCATTCCCGGGGCGCGACGGAAGGAGAGGTGCGCGCTCCGACTTTGAGCCGCGTTCGAAGCAACGAACAAGGAGTTTAGAAACGTCCTATTAATTTCAAAAATTTCGCAAATATTATTAACGAAAAACTCACCCATTCGGTTGTAAATGTTGTAATCCAGAAGGTGTAATCCACGTATGTAAAACGACACAGATTACGCTAACGTTCACTTTCGCTGCACTATTATTCCACACTGATCACGAATTATGCCTCCGTGTAGGTATTGCGCAAACGCCCGAAATATCTTGTACCGTTGTTGCGGCGCGTACATTTTATAAAACGTCGAAGTTGCAGGGATGAAATCTGGAACGAAACCGACGGCGTGCGCGAAGATCTTCGCGCGGACTATGTCGATCGTCGTGGCAACGCGGACTATGGTTTTAAAGAAATCGGAGATGCTCCGACGAGAAACAGCGCTTCTAAACTGCAACACGGTGTAAGGATTTTCAGACGAAAGACATTTAAGATTGAATTATCATGTTAAGGATACGTTCTTTTAGACTGATGATTCTTAGCAATGCGTTGGAAAAAGGAATAAAAAGGTTTTGGTTTCTGGATATTTTTATCACCAAGGTGCGCGCGAAGTGTACGCCTAGCCCCCGTCGATGGCATTACACAGGATATCGGGGCAAATGGGGTGGAGAGAAGTCTTTAGGCGAGAGGAAACGGCCGTAAGGCTGTCACGCCGGGGATAAGCTTAGATGTGCCTCGCAGATAGGACGTGGAACGTGCTCGTCGTTGTACGGGATTTCCGGAGTCGAGTAGATCGTCCATATAGATAGCGACATAATTGGGTCGACATAATTTTCTGCGTTCGACGACGGTGAAACTCCAAGTTTTCCTCCCGCTTACTTGGGAACCGGCAGCGACACGTCGTTCATCCGTTGAATTACCTGGTCTCGGAGCAGACACTTTCAGCTTTAATTTGAGCTGTATAGCGTCAAAATAGTGTCACGAGAACATATTTAAGAACTCGCCTAACCTGAACCTTTGAAATCAGGGCCACCTGATAGTGATAGTGAATAGAATTTTTTTATTTAAAAAACATTATTGGGCTATGCCAATGGAATGTATATTACCTGGTCTCAAAGCAGATACTTTCAGCTTTAATTTAAGCTAAGTTGCGTTAAAATAGCACCACGAGAACATAATTAAAAATTCACCTAATCTCCCACCTCGAATTTCAGGCCTCCTGATAATGACAGAAAATTGGTTTTTATTATTTTAAAAAATGACTCAGCCATTCTATAAAAATATAAATTACCAGGTCTTAAAGTAGACACTTTCAGCTTTAATTTGAGCTATATAACATCAAACTAGCACCGCTAGAACATATTGAAAAAATTACCCCAACGTAGGCATTGCTATTCCAGCCACCTCATAATGGTAGGAAATAGAGTTTTTAAATTGTAAAAAATGACTCGGCCATTCCTTGGTAATATAAATGACCAAGTCTTAAATTAGACACTTTCAGCTTTAATTTGAGCTAGATAACGTCAAAATATCTCCACGAGAATATATATACAAATTCACCTAAACTTAGCCTTCGAAATCAGAGCCGCCTGATAGTAATAGGGAATAGACATTTTTAATTTAAAAAAATGACTTAACATACACTACCACATAATAAACATCTTACACAATAAATACCATATTCAATAAATCTCTACTACAATAAAGCTCGTATATATCAAATCTCGAATACAATAAATAAACAACAATATCTATTAAGATTAATATATCTGAAATTACATAATTCTAATTTCATATAAAATTTCACCAAACAAAAATCGAATGTAATAACGATAGATGTCTAAAGGAATCGCTCCTTTTTCTTCTGCGACAGGAACGGGCATATGCTGACCCACCGGAACAAGAAGCCGTACGAGTGCAAAGCGGAGGGATGCGGCAAGTCGTACTGCGACGCGAGGAGCCTGAGAAGGCACACGGAGAATCATCACGCCGGTAGCAAGGTGATCGAGAGCGTCAGCCCTAGCAGCCCGACGACCGGCCCCCACACTCCTAACACGCCAGGAAGCAATCCTAGCACGCCCAGCACGCCAGGTGCGACGTCGACGTCGAACGGCCACGGACATCCGGCCCTGAAGCAACTTCTCGCCACAGAACCCACGCAGACGCAACAACAAAAGGTGAGTCCGTCCACGAGATGCCGATAAAACGCAATTTCCGTCTTCTATTTCGCTGGAAACGACGCTTCGAAATGTTCGTTGAAAGATTTACGAAAATTAAATTACTTTCGATGATTCAATTTTTCGTCGATTTTAGCATTCAATTGCACCAAGTGCATTTATGCAATTTATGGAATTATTCTTGATACGAAAAGTTAATAAAATTATGAAGACAGCTATTTAGGGATTTTATTTTGAATTTACATTGTTACTGTTCATTTAAAAATTTTTTAGGATATTAACGTTATAAATTTTATTACATATATTTTTAATACAGTATAGTATAACACAATTCAATACCTAACAGTATAATATAATATACCATAATATAATGTAACAGAATATAATATACCATAATATAATGTAACATAATATAATATACCATAATATAATGTAACATAATATAATATACCATAATATAATATACCAAAATATAATATAATATAACAAAATATTGATGATTCAATTTTTCGTCGATTTTAGCATTCAATTACACCAAGTGCATTTATGCAATTTTTAATATAGTATAATATAATATAATATCCTAGATTCAAATGTTCTATATAATATCATGTCATATGATATATAATATATAATAAAATAAATAATATATAATATATATAGTATGTAAAATATATATATATAATTCAATACAAAACAATATAATATAATATAGCATAACATAATATACCATAATATAATATAATGTAATGTAAAATAATATAAAATTCTCCAATAAATTGAAGAAATTACCAGTTGCGTAGAAAATCGACCTCCACGTGGTCAACCACCATATCCATCCGGCATCAAGTAAAATAATACTGACTCGGTTGTAATCGCGGAATATTAAGAAACAGACATTGAGGGCGTCCCGTGGCATTGGAAGGTCCGCGCGAAATCCGCCAGGGCAATTTGATCCGAAAGCTTGGCCCCCCACGTCATTCGATATATATATCGGCGGCGGCCGGCGCCGTTTTCTCGAAATTGGTCCGATATTGGTTTCGTCTGGGATAGGTTTAAAGGCTTACATCCTCCCGGATGAGTCGGTCAACGCTGGATCCTTCGGATCCACCGGCGTAAGAGGATTACGCGGATCCTTGCCGATCGTCAAGTATGTTGCGCGACCTTTAACTGTGCGGCCCTTATTAATTTTTCCGCGTCGTCATCCTACGCCCTCAATTTGTCCTTCGACCCTGCGGTCGCCGATGCAGTGGCCCTCTCTAACAGGAACCTGGGAATTATGCGAGCTGTGTGTTAGTGTCCAGCACTAATATTCTTCATGACACGGACGGGGCTAGCCGGCTGTTTTTGAGGTTTGGACTTTTGGCTAACATCTGCCATGCGATTTAGATTTAAATTACTCGTCCTGCTGAGAGCACGCATACTTTGTTGCTTAACTTTAAGATTTCGCTTCTCTCGGCCACGATAGCCAAGACGTATCATAAAAAAAGGAAAGTTCCGGAGTGTCCCATGAGTATCTTCCTCTTTTTCGATGTGAAATTGATGGACGATATTTGTTGTTTAAGGTTGATTTATTGTGTTATATATGAATCGTTCTGCTCTATTATCTCTTTCTATTATTATGTCCTCTATGTAAAACAGTTCAGACTTACTTGCAAAATGTTTATTGAGTTGTGAATTTATTTCACTTTCGAGTACGTTATCGATGCACATTTTCCTATCAAATCCAAGTTTCGTTTTTAGGGATGAGCCTTTTTAACCCCTTGCAGTACTTTTATCTTCGCAGTTACAATGATTGAATAATTTTCCATTGGAATAATTTTTTGGAGGGGAAATAAAATTAATATGTACAGTGTGCTTACAATTACTTCAGAGCTTAAATATTAGTGGCAAAAAGACAAAATTTTATTTCGATTTAAAGGGGTTAAAAAGGAATTGTTTTGTGTCGATGAAGAATAAAATTGAGCGTAGAACATTTAGAGCATAGTCTTAAGCGTATCTGTGTAATCTACTGCAAAATAGAGTCAGGCAGGGTAGAATAATGTTGAATGGAATAGAATAGAGTAGAACAGAGCAAAATATAGTGAAACAAATACTAACAGAGCAGAATAGAGTGAAATAAATACTAACAAAGCAAAATAGAGTGAAATAAATTGTAACAGAGTAGAATAAGTTTAATAAAATTGAATTAAGTTGAATAGAGTACAATAGGCTAGAATAGAGTGTAATAGTGTACAGTATATGAGAATATAGTAGGATAAAATTAAATAGCGTGGAATATAGAGTAGAATGAAGCAGAATAGAGTGTAAGGCAATAAAATAGAGTTAATTAGAGTGTGATAGAAAGAAATAGATTGAAATTACATGGAATTGAGTAGAATATAATGTAGAAGAAGCTATGGCAGAATGAAATAGAGTGCAACAGAGTAGAATAGAGAAGAATAGAGTGGCATAGAGTGGAATAATATCAAAGAGAGTCGAATAGTGTGCAACAGAGTAGAAGAAAGTATAATAGTGTGGAATATGGGGGAATAGAGTTGAATAGAGTGGAATGGACTCGACTAGAGTCGAATATAGTGAAGAGTATAGTAGAACAGAGTAGGATAATGTGGAATAGCGTGCTATAAAGTAAAATGGAGCAGAATAGAGTATAAGGCAATAAAATAGAGTGGAATAGAGTTGATTAGAGTAGAATAGAGAGAAATAGATTGAAGTATTTGGAGTTGAGTAGAATATAGTGTAGAATAAGCCTTGACAGAGCGAAATAAAATATAGCAGAGTAGAATAGTGAAGAATATAAGGGAATAGAGTTGAATAGAGTGGAATGGACTCGACTAGAGTCGAATATAGTGAAGAGTATAGTAGAATAGATCTAACATCTGCCATGCAATGTAGATTTAAATTACTCGTCCTGCCGAGAGAACGCATACTTTGTTGCTTAACTTTAGGATTTCGCTACTCTCGGCCTCGATAGCTAAGACGTATCATAAAAAAAGGAAAGTTCCGAGGGGTAAGTCCCATGTTAGTTTACAACTTAAATTTCGGTCCTCCATTTAATATGGAGGACATATAACGTTACGCATATAACGTCACAATTCTTCGCTTTCACTGACAACGCCGTGACGGCCAAACACTGTACGCGGCACGTGGCCCACGGATTACGGTTATTGTGGGTTTAATTCTTTAATAACTTCGTTGCCGGTCGGGGGCAGGGTCTCTAGAATTGATCCGCTCGTATCGGGTAATTATTGGGAAGCTGTAGGTCTCGCGGCGAATATTGGGAAATCGTCCTTCGTTAGTGCAACAGGTTAAGAAGTCCTGGTCGCGCCACGGTGCAGCGTTTCGATGCTCTAATTTCGTGCGGTATTTAGAGGTCGAGATAATGGAGTTTATTGAAAGTTTAGTGCGGTGGTATGGTTGGTTGTGTATTGGTATAGTTAGTGATTTATGATACAGTGTTATAGTATAGTTAAGGATCTATAGTACAGTATTATAGTATAGTTAGTTTAAATATAAAAATTTTTATATAAAAATCGAACAATATTACAAAATACTCATCCTACTCTTACTATACTTAATATTCTATTTAAAAATCCTCCGCCTAGATGCAAATAATTAAATCGAAAGTTTTTACTAATAACTAAAATTTCACTTATTATTGTTCTAAAATATTTAAAGCTTCTTCATTATCCTTAATAAATTATATATGTAATTCCTCATTTAGATTCTATTTGATAATGAACACTTTAAAGTAAAAATAGATTCAATAAATCAAAGACTCGCGAACGATTTATGTTTAATGCAAATAACGTGGTAATATTTTTCATGAAATCATTTATTTATATCTCTGAAACAATGAGCGAGCTTTTTGAATTAGGTCACTTAGTTAACATCTTCTTTCGCGGTCCCATGCTCCGCTAACTAATAGCAAGCACTTATCAATGTCAGCCGCTGTTGTCTGACTTTTAACGGAGTCTGACTACTGCATCGGCTGGGCTGATTACGCGCTGAACAAATCCACTGTCGCTGGTCTAGTCCCCGCTTGTACACGCCACTGTAAACGATGGCCGACTAATACCGACTGTTTCTACTGCATTAATAATGGCTGCGCTCTGTCAACAGTCGGTTTGCAGAAGATACCGCGTTATTACATTCTTGATAATTAGGAGAGCTAATTGTTTACCGTGCGTATACAACCGCTCTCCGGCGAAATAACAGACGGAGTCTCTCGTCGAATAGTTACTGTTGGAATGGTTTGTTAACGTTAGTCAATGTTCTTTGTATTATTTAATTAGTTAAGAGAGTTCTAGTTGGATCTGGAAACTGTAATTGTTTCTGTTGAAACGATATAAAATTCTTTTGGAGAAGTGTATTATTTTATGGAGGAAGGTTACTTTTGTAATATAAATTTGGCTATTATTTAGGAGTTTATGTAATAGGATTGTTATAGAAATGGTCCGCATTCGTTGCCACGATAATATATACGTTATATCCGACTATGATATAAATAATATATATAATAATATATGATGATAATAGTATTGTGATGTCATATAATACTAGCAATATAAAACTATACTGCAATATATACTGAGTGATATATCATAATAATAATGCAATGTTATGTAATACCACCTTCACAATTCTAGACTATAGTACAAATAATATGTATAATAATATATCGTAATATCATATAATATACACTATAAAATATTATTAATACTATTCTATACTATAAAATATTCTAATACTACACTACCTATACATATAATACTGTAATACTACATCGTCAAAGTTAAAATAATATACATATAATTTACATAATTTATATATAATATATATAAAATCAACATTATATATTATACAATTATAACTATACTATACAATATTATAGTATCATAACTATACTATACAATATTATAGTATCATAACTATACTATACAATATTGTAGTATCATAACTATACTATACAATATATATCATAACTATACCATACAATATATATCATAACTATACCATAAAGTATTATTAATACTATACTATACTATAAAATATTCTAATACTATACTACCTATACATATAATCTAATAATACTACATCGTCAAAGTCAAAATAATATATATACAATATATATAATTCATATATAATATATAATACGTGTAAAATCAATATTATGCTATTATAACTAAACTATACAATATTATAATATCATAACTATACTATACAATATTACAATATAATAACAATACAACTAAACCCCCTATAAAACACTGTAAAATTACCCACAACACACTACCTCACAAAAATTGGCCCTCCACCTACACTCAGCTCTCATCACTAACATCGTTGTCAATCAGCAATAATCCTCATCCTCTGCATCCATTGGTTACTGGCTGATCGCGTCCTACGACACTATAGCAAGAGCGATTGTCAAACGATAAAAAGGGCGCGAGCGAAAACGAGACGGGGCGCCTTGGAATCGAAGATCCAACAACGGGGGGTTTGAGGTAGCCGTCCGAGGAGGGAGGGTCCACCCTTCATCTTACCAGAATTCCCTGCGCCCCTGGCACACCACTCCCTCCTCCTCCTCTTCAACCCAGTGGAAATTAGTTCTCGGCCGTGGAGCACGGAATTATTGCAGCTTTCAAAGTCGCTCGGGCTCGCCGCGCTTACATCTGGGGTTCCGGGTCGAGGAGAAAATACAAAGAAAAGAAGGGCCGGTGGCGACTTTGCCAAGGGCGGTGGTACTGGTGAGAGGGTGGTGGTGGTGATAGGGTGGCAGGGAAACCGTGTACGGTACCCGTATGGGACGGAGAAGGAAAAAAAATCGGCGGGCGGAGGGGAAGACAAGGAGGAGAGGCGAAGGGTAGTTAAACCGAGACTACAAATCTACGTATATTGAGTTAGAAGTAAGGCGAACCCTTGAAGCGGGACTAATAAAATTTGATGACCGGGAACTTCGTAATGAGAATGAGACGAGGAGAGTGCCGGAACCGGAGGGAGGATGGCACCGGGGGGATGGTGGAACCACCGGCCCGACGGGGTGAACTGCGAGCCGATCAACCGACTATGAAAACTTCTCAGACGCGATGACTTTGTGATTTATGATATTTCATCGGATCGGCGATGTTCCGCCTGCGCGTTCGGTGATCAGCGAACGTTGTAACTGGTTGGAAATTATTTTGCATTGTGCCAACTTTCTGTCGAAATAGAGTCTAAATAATAATTATTTTAAATTGACGATTTAATGTAGTTAAATACATATTGTTATTTATTTTTGATATAATTCTGATTGAATTTGTTACTTTGAAAGTTTAATCGTTCGGGACTTGTATTTTTATTGTTAGGTTATGTTTATTTTTTGGTTTAGTTTTATTGAGTGAATTTTTCAGGACGGAGAATGTAATTAAAATTGATTATTGGTTAAATAGTAATTGTTGTTGTGTATAATTAATTTTCATTTGTAATCGGTTAGGGGAATAATTGTTTTAATTGTACTTTTCTGTGTTTTTAAGTTTTATTATTTATTTCGGTTTGATAATATTATGTGAAATTGTTGTAAAATTGTTGTAGGTATTAGGAGGTATCTTTTAGTGTAATTAACTTTTTGAATGGGTAATTTGTTTATGGTATATAGTTAAGTTGAGGAACAATATGTAAGAGAATAAGTGGAACAGGTAATGTTAATTTAAAATATAGGATTAATAATATAATAATGAGAAATATATCATTAATAATATAATAGTAGAAAGCACATATTAATAATTGATAGTATAGTAATATGAAACATATAATTAATAATATAATAATACAAAACCTACGATTAATATGAATATATAGAAACAGAAATCACAAATTCAAATTAAATACAATGCTGCTTTGGAAATATAAAAATAAATAATACAATAGCAAACTATATGCAAATCTAAAGATTATGATTGTACTGTGATCTAAAGTATGTAGTATAATATTATAAAATATATAAAAATATAATACTATTAATATAAAATTATAATATTATAAATATATAGAAGTGTAACATTATAAAAGTATAATATTTATATTATAAAAGATATAAAATTGTGAAGATGTAAGAAGTAGTTAACTCTTTATTTGTATATAAATATATTTATTTTTGATAGTTGTGTATAAAATTAAGATATATTATTATGTGACATATATTTGAAATTTTAAAGGTATTGATATATTTTATTTTTCATCTTTTGTAATATAAATATTATGCTTTCATAGTTATAGTATTATACTTCTATCTATTTATAATATTATAATTTTATATTAATAGTATTATACTTCTATATCTTTATAATATTATAATTTCATATTAAGAGTATTATATTTTTACATATTTATAATTTTGTACGTTTTATATTAACAGTATTATACTTCTATATATTTTATAATATTATACTACTTTAGACCACAGTATAATCATGATTAATATAAATACAATCTCCATCAGCCTCTAAAACCGACACAACTCAGCACAGCATATAAACAATAAATGCAACAATCAAACAAAAAACTCCTACACTTCCGTCTTTTCAAAATTAACTTCGAAAAAATACCACGGCGAACAAAAAATGCGAATTAAAAATGAGAACATCGGCCAACATTTGATCTAAAAATTTCGCAGACGTCTGTTTAAGGGCAATTAACAATTATACGTGGAAAACCGAGCAGCGTCAACGCGAACAGTTTATTTTCCGCGGCGTTACACACATCCGCGCGCGCGTCGCGTTCGCTTTTCATCCGCGTGTTCGCGGATTGTTGCTTTTCTCCGCGGCCCTCTCTCTCTCTCTCTCTCTCTTTTTCTTCTTCGTTTTTATGTTAAGAGTTCGTCGAGAGCTCGTCGCTCATTTCGTTTGTTCGAGCACAATGGACTGGCGGAAACGCCGGGGTACAGGGTGAGGAGGGGAGAGGTGGGGAGAGGGGAGAGGGCGACGTGCAAAGTAGAAAAATACTGGCAGGAGTATCTCTCTCTTTAAACGCGGCGCGGACGCGAAGGGAAAAAGAGGAGGGTCACTTTTATGCGTCCCCGTGAATGCGCCGCGGCGGTAAAAACATTAAACCATCCTTATTAAAAGTCTCCGTCGTGACCCTTCGCGAAAGGGGGGGGGGGGGGGGGGGCGGGGGGGACGCGGGAGCGGGGACGAATTTCCCGTGGGGGCGCGTTATTACGCGTGAAGTAAGAGACACGGGGATGCGGTTTTGCGAGGGGGGGAGGGGAGTGCGCCATTCGGCGGACTCGCTTCCGGAATACGAATGTTAACTCGTCGACTTCCGCTTCGTACGCGAACCCCGACGTTTTTCTTTTTCGACGTTTAGAAGCGAATTTCTCGCGAATTTTACGCTTACGGCAGAAATAGAAAGATAATTAACGTTTTTTATTTTATTGATGGTTTTTAACTGTCTGCGCTCGAAGCCATTTTCGTTGTAAATTTGATGTTTTATTTTACGCATTTTTATGCGTACGGAATTGATTCTTGTTATTTGTAGTATATAATAATTAATATTTAATCAATAAATTGTTAAAATCGACGTTACAGTGTGCAAAGTCTGCAAAGGGTTAACATTCGACGTAAAATCAAACGAAGGTGACTTGAAACAAAAGACAATTCAAATGAAATTAAATTGACAAATTAACGAAAATCTGTTTTAACATGTGTAGAAGAAGTATTAACAATTTTTAAAAAAATTTAACCCTTTCAATTTCGTCTAATTAATCCTAAAAACCTTCTTTGTATACTTGTTACCAAAATCTTACCATCAATTGGGCAAACATTAAGTGCCTCCTTAATTTAAAATATAAATAAATAAACTTAAAACAAATATTGTTAATTAAGTATTAATAATTGTCCAAAATTATTGGACGAAGACATAATTTACCAGTCGCCGCTGTTAGACAACCACCCTCGCGAAGCAAACAGCTTCAAACTAATTTCAGGAACCTCTCTATGGTAACCATAAACGCGTTCTCTCGTTTCAAACGGCGAGCCATAATAGCTCGCGAATTGATTTCTTTTGATCGAGCATAACTGGCATAGCACCACCAGATATCTCCCCTGTTCGAAAATCGACCACGCCGCGTTCCATTGAAAGAGAATCACGATTTCGCTGGCTTATTCTATGTACAGGGTGTCCCAAAAATAAACAATAACCTATAAAAATCAGTCGCACTTGGAAAATAAGAGATTTTTATGGTCATTTGAAGCAACTTTTTCCTCAGCGAAAATGCAATCTGAGGCTTCATTAAGGAGTTATTAATGAAAACACTGGCCAATGAGAGGCGAAATCGGCTGGTGTGAGGTGCCCTCTTATTGGTCATTGTTTTTTGTTAATAACTCGTGAACAACACATTGGAGAAAGTTTCTATAAAGGTAAAAGTTGCTTCAAATGACCCGAGGAATTATTAGAGTATATTCTATAAGTTTGTTCTTGTCTTTGATCCGAAATCAGTAGACAATATTTGTTGTTTAAGGCTGATTTATTATGTTATATATAAATCTTTCTGCTGTATTACTTTCTTCCATCTCTCGGGAAGCCTTATTATGCCCTTTTATTAAAAACAGTTCAGAGGATAGCAGAATGGAGTAGGGTACTGTGGAATAGCTTGTAATAGAGTATAATAGAGCAGCACATATTGTAGAGTAGAGTAGAATAGAGTGTAACAGTATACACTAGAGCAGAATAGCGTCGAATGGAGTGGAATAATATAGAACAGAGTTGAACAGAGTGGAATAGATTAGAAGAAAGTATAATAATATGGAATATGGTGGTATACAGTTGGATAGAGAGAAATAGAGAAGAATTGCTTGGCATAAAATGGAATTGCTTGGTATACAGTAGAATGTAGGTTAAAATAGAGTCGAATAGAGTGTTACGTAGTAGAATAGAGAGGAATAGAGTGAAATAGATTTGAATTACATGGAATACAGTAGAATATAATATAGAATAGACTATAACAAAATGGAATAGAGTATAATAAAGTTTAATAGAGCAAAATAGAGTGGAATAGAAGTAAATAGAGCTGAATAAAGTGGAATGGACTGAAATAGATTCGAAATTACATGGAATAGAGTGGAATATAATGTAGAATGGGCTACAACAGAATGGAATAGAGTGTAATAGAGTTCAATAGAGCAAAATAGAGGTGAATTGAGTTGAATAGACTAATATAGCTTGAAATAGATTGGAATTACATGGAATAGAGTAGAATATAATGTATAATAGGCTATAACAGAATGAAATAGGATATAACAGACTGGAATAGAGCAGAATGGAGCAGAATAGAGCGGAATAATACAAAACAGATTATAATAGAGTGTAACGGAGTAGAAGAAAGGAAAATACAGTGGAATATAGTGAAATGACGCGGTTTATGTCACAAGTTCATGCATAGCATGGCGCGAAAAGAACTCACGAAGCACCCTAATATTATTTCCCTTATTTCCTCCCTTGTTTCCCAATTGCGGCTAACTTTTGCGACACCCCGTATATCCCGGGGTTTGCCTTGCCGCTTGAAGACACCGATACAAGATTCGCCCGGTAATTTGAAGTCGCCGGAACAAGAGAGGGTGGCGCTCTCCGAATGTAATATGTGCCACATAGGTGACGAGCGCGCGCTCGTCGCGCGAATCCACTTCTATGGTGGCGTAAAGACGAGACGAGCGAGAGAGAGAGAGGAGAGGGACCCGGGCGAAGTGATTCGACATCAAAAGGCGTCTGTCGGTCGTTCAACCGGGCTCTCTGATTGCGCCCGTAAAGGCGACGTGTCTTAGAAATCACGGTTATCGCGGCAGAAAATCACTTTCTTGCTCGCGGAACCGTGCGCCGTCCGACAAAAGCCGGCAAAGGGCAAGGTGAACCATGAACGAAGCCCAGGGGTTGGCAGGGTGTTACGCCGTCGGGGGTGCTCTCTCGCTCTCTCTCTCTCTCTCTCTCTCTCTCTCTCTCTCTCTCTCTCTCCACCCGTCTACCTCGTGGCTGCTTTCCTGGCGGTCAACGCCTAAGTCGGTCATTTTTTACACGGCAATTACCGCCCCCGTTCCATTCAACGAGAGCCTGTCACGGCTAACGAAGCTGCGACGACGGCTCTCGTCGGCGGACTGCGATTTTTAATGCGAAATAAAAATCCCGACGTTCAATGAGACGGAAATGAAAGCGGGGTTAATTGTTTCTTTCGACGCTTCGATCAACACGGTACTCGTGCGCGGAGTGTAAAACTATTTGCTCAGATTTAGAGATTGGTTAAAATTGATCTTTGATCTTTGGACTTTATTTTAATTTGATTGGAATTGCAAAATTTAAGAATGATGAACTAGTTATTGTAGTTATATAAATTAAGTTTTTAAGGTTATCTTGATTGGATAAAATTGTTGAAGGGTTGGTCAAAGTGCTAATAATTTTGGTGTTTGAAATATTATAAAATATATATTTTTTTTTATTTATATATCTAATGATTGACTTGCATAATATAAAAGCAGTTATTATAAAACATATAAATATTATTCTGAAAAGAGGACAATTTTTTTTAAATGTATTAATTAGAAGAATTTTTAGATTAGCTGCATTATTCTAGTCAAAAGTGGATAAATCGTTAACTATAATTACAATTATATTAAAAATATAAACGTAAGTTCTTATTGATAAATAAATTATTTCATACGTCAGGTATGACTACGAAGTGCTTTTATAACTGTCCTAATAGAAGAGTCAATCATCTGTCGCATAACCTGTCAATCACCCTAAATTATCATAATTTCTCAATCTGTAATTTTAGGTATCTACTAATAATTGATGATTTTTACATATTTTATATAAATTCCAAATTTATATAATAGCTCTTAAATCTTTTTATAGCAAGAACAGTAATTTTTATTATTCCATTTCAACGATGTTGAATTTCAACAAATAGAGCGAATACAAAGATTAATCTACTAAATAGTTCTCTATTATTCAATCGATATTTTTAAATCGTAAAAATATGCAATAATTTATTTTATCTTTTCCGATCGTTACAATTATTATCGAATTGTGTTATATTAATTAACAATGATGTTTCATAGCGAAAGAACATATTTCATACCTTCTTTGAATTATTAAAGTTATATTTTTAAAACTATTAAATTTATTACCATAACTAACAGATGAATAATAAAGTTACCCCCATAACTAACGGATGGCTAATAAATTTACCCCCATAACTATCACACGATTAATAAAGTTACCCCATAACTACACTTAAAATAAACGACACAATTTAAATAACTAACTAGTCCTCCCCTAGCAACATTTCTAACACAAATAAATAATAACTAATAAACAAATAACACAGACAAATAATTCTTTCCCATCAATTCCACATCAGTCATACTTAAACGATCAATCACACTATACATATACGCGACCCCATTCCCCAACAATCATTTCACAGCAGTTCAACCAGAATCCCATGAATTTCCAACGCGCGCGCGAACTGTAATAAAGATTCGAAAAAATATATTCCAGCCAATTTTTGTCAAATGGAATACGTAACGAGGTGCTGCGACTAGAATCGATTCTAATAACCGCGGAGAAAAGAGTGGCGTGTTCCGATCGTCGTGGAACAAAATGGTCGATGCTACGAATTGGAAACATTATTGGATGAAGATTAGTGTCTAACGCAAGAAGCACTTGCACTTGCATTAGGAGTGACTGGACCAGCAATTTCACATCGCTTAAAATAATTGCGAATGATTCAAAAAGAAGGAAACTGAGTTCCACATGAACTGAAGCCGAGAAACGTTGAACGCCGATTTTTCACATGTGAAATGCTTGCCAGGCATAAACGAAAGGGTTTTTTGCATCGTATAGTCACTGGCGATGAAAAATGGATCCACCACGATAACCCAAAGAAGAAGAAATCATGGGGACCACCTGGCCATGCTTCAACATCAACAGCCAAGCCGAACACTCATGGAAAAAGCTCATGTTGTGTATTTGGTGGGATCAGCTTGGTGTCGTGTATTATGAATTGCTCAAACCGAATGAAACCATTACTAGGGCTCTCTACCGAACAGAATTGACGAGATTGAGCCGAGTACTCAAGGAAAAACGTGCCCACTACTACTCCAGACACGACAAAGTTATTCTTCTGCATGATAATGCTCGTCCACGTGTTGCGGTGCCGGTCAAAACCTACCTGGAAACACTCAATTGGGAAGTTTGACCCCACCCGCCGTATTCACCAGACATTGTTCCTTCAGATTACTACCTGTTTCGATCGATGGCGCATGGCCTGTCTGAGAAAGACTTCACATCATATGAAGATACAGATAATTGGGTCGATTTGTGGATAGCTTTAAAATATGAAGCATTCTTCCGACGCGGTATCCGTATGCTGGCAGAAAGATGAGAAAAAGTAGTGGCTAGCGATGGACAATACTTCGAATAAAACATTAGCTACCGTTCTTTCACAATAAATGCCCAATTTTTGATAACAAAACGGCGGAAACTTATTTATACTCCTAATATATTTCCTCCGTCATCCACCAATTTCCCAATCATTTATTTATCGGTCACGAAAGAAGATTCGCTCAACGTTGCGGAATTATCCTTCTTACCGGAGAGACATCTCTTGAACTGGGTCAAACGTGGCCGCGTCGTAGGTTTCGAGCCGGGCCGCGTGAACCTGGTTAGCTATGGCGTGTGTGCGCGCCTCTTAGCTTTAGAATCTCGATTGAAATCGTAGTCGCCAGGCCCCCGTAGCGCGCTTGGGTTTGCTCGGACCGCCTCGAAGTTTGCAAATTACGTTCGACCGGTGTTTGGACTGGCGGTCGGGGGGGCCGGGGTCGTCTCTCTCCCCCCGGTTTATCCCCGCGCGCCGTGCACACCGTATCCTTTCCCCGGGACCCGGCGCAAGTGTTCCGGGGGACGCCTGCCGCCCCCCCCCCCCCCCTCCCCCCGCCACCTCCTCTCCCATCCGATACTCGGCCCGGCACGAAGTCAATCGCTGCGTGGAATTCATGGTTCCCCAAGTTAACGCGCAATCGGACTCGCCTTTCGTATACCGTGCAACGTAATTAGAGGATCAATTAGTCCGGGGGGCCACGGGCCACGCGAGGAACCATCGATATACCGTACGGGATACGACCGAGAATCGACCGTGTGTCCGGATACGTTTATGTTCCTGCCACGGGTTATACATAGCCGATGCGAGAGACCCGTCCACCAAATCGAATGCAAAATTTCGACTGTTTCCTATCAGTGTTTCGGTCGTTCCGATTAATCGTAGGAACGCGCTCGCTATGGTGTCTGTGTCGGTCGTTTCGTTAGGGTTGATTAGGTGACATTTGAAAATTGTGAAATTTCGCGAGGAAGCAGAATAATTTATGGCGAGTATGGTTGTATATTTGGGGGAATATGGGGGATTGTTTTGCGGTTAATTTGGTGGTTGATTACGAGATGTGATATTGGTGATCGTAATCAATAAATATTAATTGTAATTACAATATTTAATTGCGATCACAGTGATTCATCGAAATTATAATCACTATCAGTCATAATCATTCATCGCAATCATAATAATTAATTATAATCATAATTATTCATCATAATCACAACCATTCATCTGTAATCATTAATCAGTAATATGTAATTGTGGTAGAATGATTAATAGGGACAGACAGAAGTATTATTAAACTACCATATTATTCTACACTGTCACAGTACTAAATGTTTGAGTCAATTATAATTGAAGAAAGGAATTAAACAATTTATCGCGTATTTATTATCGTATTTATTATACATGTATTTCGTATTTATTAATTATATACGTATTTTTATCGTACTTTTATCTGATTTTTGTCTGAGGTGTTGTGTCTGAATATCAGATTTGTAATATGATTATATATAAAACAACAATTTCGAAACACCCCTTTCTATTGAGTTGGGAGAAAGTTCGTAGCGTTTTCATATTTTCTTTTATTTTCTGTTTCTGTTTCTGCGCTACAAAACTGTGCTAAATACAATTGTAAAATAGCTATATTAGCGCAGCTTTCGTCACACTTGGATCGTAAATGCATCCTAACACGAATCACGTGATATCCTCTGACAGAAAATAGCCGAGAATCTCCGTTGCGCGGCAAACCGGCCGCGAAGTTTAATTGTAAGAAATCCGCGGCAGCGAAAAGAACAACTTTATAAAGTTTTATTAGTCTTTCTTTTCATTATAGCGCGAACGGGAAGCGCGCGCTCACGGGGGAAATTTATGAATCGCGAAAGTACGGGAAGTGCGAAATGATAATACGCCTTGCGTAAGGGAGTCCGCGGGGAGGACTTTCGAGATGGTCTTTCCACTTTCGGAGATATATTTTGATGACTGTTGTAAAAAAAGTGATCGCCGGGAATTTGATAGTTTAGTCTGCCATCGGAAATTATAAATCAGCGAAATAATTGTAAAATTCGTTCTCGGATAATTATTGTGTGACGAAGAGCTCTAAATAATTGTTGAATTATTATTACTTTTATACTGTGACAAATTTTAAATTATTATTACTGTAGTATAATGATTCTTAAATTATTAGTATTATTACAGTGTAGTGATTTTTAAATTATTATTATTACAGTATAGTAATTTTTAAATTATTATTACTACAGTATAGTAATTTGTAAATTATTGTTATTATTACAGTAATTTTTAGATTATTATCATCATTACAGTAGTTGTTAAATTATTA
Source organism: Augochlora pura (assembly GCF_028453695.1). Lineage (NCBI taxonomy): Eukaryota > Metazoa > Arthropoda > Insecta > Hymenoptera > Halictidae > Augochlora > Augochlora pura. The sequence continues at coordinate 1,805,701 of NC_135772.1, forward strand.
TTATTATATCATTGATAAATTCGCGAAATAACTGCAGAAATGGTTCCGAGACAATTCTTGTCTGACGATGATGTCTCAATATTTGTTGAATTACTATTGTTTTTATAGTACACAAATTTTTAAATAATTATCACTATTGTAGTATACTACAATAAAATTATTGCCGCCTTAAACACAATGAAATCGTCATTATTAATAGCACAGTAATTCATAAATTATTATTATCATAGTACAGAAAATTCTAAATTATTATTACAGTACAGTTCCTGTCATATCATTATTATTAACATTGTAGTAACTATTAAATCATTATCAACATTATAGTAACTATTAAATTATTATCAACATTATAGTAACTATTAAATTATTATTAACAGTATGATAATAATTAAATTATTTTTAGAGCAGAGAAATTCTTAAACTATTATTACTATTATAGTACAGTAATCGTAAAATTATTATTAGAGTACAAAAATAATTAAATTATAACCAGTATTATACTACAGTAACTGCTAAATTATTATTATTATTATTATTATTATTATTACAATATACTAGCTTTTAATTTATTAGGCAATAATAACCATTACGCGAACGCGCGAGCGCCGTCGCACGCGGATCAACTCCGCGCTGCGCGTATAGGCAAATTCTCGAAACGCGCGCGCGCATTTTCCACGGGAACGTGCAGGTGTAATATGAAATTCCGGGACTCTTTGTTAATATCGCTACGGCCGAACGAGCGGCGGCCTCGTGTTTCATATGATTAAAATGAAAAATATTTTCGCGCTCGATGACACGGACAATGAACCCCTCCCCCCTTTCTCTCTTTCTCTCTCTCTCTCTCTATCTCTCTCCCTCTATCTCCCTGCGCTTGCTCTGGTTGGAATTTCCCAAACGCTATACGTTTCGCGCTAGAACGGATTCGTAAAATTCCATTTCCGATTCCATTCGTTAACATTCGACAGGAAATATTTTTGATTTCTATCATCGGCGCGCGCTCTATTTCTATCAGCGCGCGCTCGCCCGATCAAATTTCCTGAGGTACACCGGTGGCGAAGTTAGAAATGTAGACTAGAATTGTTAGTGCCCAGTACTAATATTCTTTATGATTTATATATATCATATAGCATTTTTTAGGACGGGACTAGCTGACTATTTTTGAGCTTCGGACTTTTGGCTAACATCTGCCATGCGATTTAGATTTAAATTACTCGTCCTGCAGAGAGCGCATACTTTGTTGCTTAACTTGTAAACTACTAACTAACAACTATTAATTAATAGATTGAAATAACATGGAATTGAGTAGAATATAATGTAGAATAAGCTATGACAGAGTGAAATAGAGTGCAACAGAGTAGAACAGAGAAGAATAGAGTGGCACAGAGTTGAATAATATCAAAGAGAGTCGAATAGTGTGCAAAAGAGTAGAAGAGAGTATAATAGTGTGGAATATAGGGGAATAGAGTTGAATAGAGTGGAATGGATTCGACTAGAGTGGAATATAGTAGAATAGATCTAACATCTACCATGCAATTTAAATTTAAATTACTCGTCCTGCCGAGAGAACGCATACTTTGTCGCTCAACTTTAGGATTTCGCTTCTCTCGGCCTCGATAGCCAGGACGTATCATAAAAAAAGGAAAGTTCCGAAGGGTAGGTCCCATCTTAGTTTACAACGGTGGCTAGCCGTAATAACACCTGGAGGAATGCCTTCCATGTACCGGGAACTTCCCAAAAGGACGCGCCAAGGCGCGAAGGAAGGATGCCTTCTTGAAACAGACTCGCCGATTGGTTATTGCCAAAATCATGGAAACCAATCGCGAGTATTAGAAACACGCGAGAGGGGTAGCAGTTTACCTCGAGAGACAACATTTTTTCGAACGTTAGAGTTGGCATAAAATTCGAGGACCTCGGACCTTCTTCGGAAAGGTGTACATTGTACGAGGCTGAATATATAAAGTTTTTCGCCACTAAATTCCGGTCCTTCATTTAATATGGAGACCATATAACGTCACAATTCGTCGCTATTACTGACGACGTCGTGACGCCCCAACAACACCATTATTATAATCCATTGGCATCCTTGTTATTTCGTTAAATATATTATTGTGTTACGATCCCAATTCTCCATCTGTCCACCAAGTAAATCCCAACGTGACTCATAAACGGTTTCCAAGGGGTGGGAAACGGAGTGGGGGGAAGGCGGAATAGACGGGTTACCGCGAAGAAGTGCATTAAATGATGCCCGCGTCGTTGGAGAGACGCGAGTTAAAACGCGGAAGGACAAGTGTCCCCGGCAATGGAAGAGAAGGCGGCCGCTCGACGAGTTCTCAAAGTTTCATTAAAATCAGCGAGGCACGGGTCTCCTCGCGGCGCGCCGCTTAAAAGTTCGTTCCGCCGAGGGTAGACGGTAATTACTATGGCAATCGCCGGTTTCGATCGGCCGACGGAAAAACGGGGATAGGGATCAGCCGTGGGGTAAACCCGGGGTGCCGGGGTGTGGGGGGACGGTTTGCGAGGTGAAGAGAGTTGCTCGCGAGAGGAGGCCATTACGTGGTAATTCCGGTAAGATGGCGCCGCGCGGATATATCCACGGCGAATCGGAGGGGGGGCCGCGGAGTCGTCGACGACAATTTCGAATCGCTGGGAATACGGTGACGAGCGACGCGGGAATTACGAGGGATTAATCGACGACACCGACCCGAGCCCCGCGCCCCGCTCCCCGCCGCGTCGCGATTATGCACTTCAAAGAAGTCGGACCGCTCTCCGCGAATCTTCGAGCGGTGCGATCTTCGGGAGGAGACGTCTTTGTACGGGAAACGGGATTTCTTGGCTCGGTTTTCCGTGTTTTCGACGGACGGGTTGGTAACCTACGATTGATAACCGTTTAATTGATCGCTGAAGGTGCATGGAGGTGTTTGGGTTAACCCTATGGAGTTGAAGGTGTTTTAATTGTAAAGAGGAGGAGAATAGAGAAGGTGTTTTAATTGGATAGAGGAGAATAGAGTGTTAGGCAATAAAATAGAGTGGAATAGAGTGCAATAGAGATGATTAGAGTGGAATGCAGAGAATTCGATTGAAATTACATGAAATAGAGTAGAATATAATATAGAATAAGCTATGACAGACTGAAATAGAGTGTAACAGAGTAGAATAGAGAAGAATAGAGTGGAATAGAGTGGAACAAAATATAGAACAGAGTCGAATAGTGTGCAGCAGAGTAGAAAAGAATATAATATAGAGGAATATAGGGGAATAGAGTGAAATGGAGTCGACTAGAGTCGAATATAGTGGAGAGTAGAGTAGAATAGAGCGTAACAGAACGCATTAGAGCAGAGTAGAGTGGAATGGAGTGGAATATTTTGAAATAATATATAGAACAGAGTCAAATAAAGTGTAACAGAATAAGAAGAGTGTATAATAAAGTAAAATATAATGGTATACAGTCGAATAGATTAAAATAAAGTGTAACAGAGTAGAATAGAGCAGATTAGAGTATGACAGAGTAGAATACAGAGGGATAGAACTGGCTAGAGTGGAATAGAGCAGAATAGAGCAAAATAGAGTGGAATAAATATAGAATAAATATATAACCCTTTGGAGTTGAAGGTGTTTTAATAGGAAAATTTGCATAATTTGGTGTATTTTGTATTAGGTTGGAAACTATGAAAAGGGCGTTCAATAAGATGAAAAAAGAGAAAGCGCAGTTTTTTATATTATTTATTATATTCAATAGAAATAGCTTATATTGGTGTATAAAAATGGCTATTGTAGCTCATACAATAGTCACACTTTCAATAATTGTTTGAAGCTAAGTTTTGGTAATATAAAAATTATTTTGGAATGTAACAATATTAGTGACGCCTCAGCTTTATTGCTAGAGTCGAAAGGGTTAAATTCAAGTACTGAAATCGCGTACAAAACGTGTGAAACATCGTCGAATTCGCCGAGTTCGCCTATGTCCTTTTGCAAATACAAATAAACTAACACAATTACACTTGCAACAATTCCTTAAATGTAAATATTAACAACATACAAAATCACTTTGCACTGTAACAATTTAAATAACGTCTCGCATTAAACACTCGAGTCGAAAAGGTTGAAACCAAGCACTGAAAAAATCGCTTAAAAAGCTGTTAAAACATCGTCGATTCCGCCGAGTTCGCCGCGATAAATAAACAATCGCGTCGCGGGCGACACATTCTCCCGAATAAAACCGTTGCACTCGTTAAGCCGCCGCAGTTCCGCTAATATCCGTGAGAACAGGAACCCGAAGGTAATTGTGATCCTTCGAGCAGAAACGAGTATAACATTGTTATCGCGTCGAAGAAACCAACGATCCGAGCGAATCATTCGAATCGCCGCTAATCGGATACACTTTCCTAGGTGGAGGGGGTAAGGGGGCAGGGAGGGAAAGGATTCATCTTGGTACGATATCGAGCCGCTTCCTTTCGAAAGCTCCTCCGGGGGGAAAGTACGTCAATTTCCGACCGCGACGGCGGCGATTCCACGAAATTCCGCTGTTTAGAAACCGGCGCTCGCGATCGCCGGAAATTTATCGTCCGCTTCCTCTCTCTCTCTTTCTTTCTTTCTCTTTCTTTCTTTCTCTTTCTTTCTTTCTCTTTCTTTCTTTCTCTATGTGGTTCATTTCGGCCACGTTCCGCGTTCGTCGAGTGTCTTCCGATATTACAAGATATTTTCAGACACAACACGCTCCAGTTTATGGCGGATCACAGACGGATCATGCGTTACATCGCCGGACGAGCGATGTTTTCAGAAGGGTTCGGAAGGGTTGCCGCGATATAGGGACACTCTCGTCTGTCAGGTTATGTTGTATTATTGCCGACGTCCACGTTCTTCCGATCGCCGGCGCTGATTTTCGTCAACTCGATCCCCTCGTTTCGTTATTTTATCGTTCGATGTTTCCCGTCGTCGCTTAACCCTTCGCAGTCGGAGCCATTTTAAACTGGAAATCCGAAATATTTCTTCAGACTTACAGCGTTTCCATTTTATATAACCTGAAGCATTCTATACAATATAAAATTGAATCTTATGATTTATGTAACAGATCAGACAACTCAGATCATTACGACTTATCAATTAAAATCATTATGACTTATGTAACAGTTAGATAACTCAGTCTCTAATATCAACTAAAATTAAAACCTCTAAGGAAAAAAAAAGATTTCAGTTTATAATATTAATTTAAATAAAATAACTCACTTTATAATATTCTATTAAATTAAATCACTTAGTTTATAATATTAGTTAACATTAAATAACTGAGCTGTTAATATCAATTAGAATTAAAGAACTCAGCTCCTAATATTAATTTAAATAAAATAATTCCCTTCTAAATATTCCTTTAAATCAAACAACTCAATTATCACTATCAATCAAAACTAAACAACTCACTTCCCAATTTTAACTCAAATAAAATAACACAATTATCAATTCCAATGAAACCTAAAGAACTCAATTTTAATCTACACTTACTCGAAAATTGATATATATTGTCAATAAACTTGTCTAGCAAATAGACTGCAGATTACTCGAAATACTCGCATCTCTTATTTTAATTTAACAACAGTTGCATCGACGTGGTTTTTTGTACAGTATAACGAAAAAGGAAAATCCGCGGGCAGACAGTGCGGCACGGCAACAATATGGCCGAACGAAATTCGATGAACAAACGGAACGGCGCGCAATAATATTTTCCGTGCGCGGCCGCCATCGCATTGTGCGCGCCGTAGTTTCGAAAGCACCGGATATTATACGTATTACACGACGAAGTCATTTGAGCAGATGATCCCCTAATTATTTCGTGCGGCGCGTATCGTGCGGCGGAACAAGAGTTTCGGAATAATTCCTATTATAATGCGCACGGCTGCTTAAACGTTGAAAAGTCCGTGGTTTCGGACGATTCTCTGCAAACGCCATAAATAGATATATTCGCTGGAAAGTAACGTCGAATTGAACGAGGAAACTTTGCGCGCGGCGCGAACATTTTGTTAATGTAATAGTTAACTTGTATGAAACACTGTCTAACATCAGGCATAGTGATACGAAATTAGGCCACGATATTGATAATAATAATTAAATAATTAAAGGATAGTATTCGCGTAGCATTCTGTAATTTTTAAACTATATTTGCAATATTTATATAGAGTGTTGTAAAAATTCATTGCAATTGGGAATTGACAGGTTCCCGAGGTGATTTGCAACAACTTTTTTCTTTGCTACAATTTTCTCCGAAGCGTCGTTAAGGAGTTATTAACGATAAACAGTGACCAATAAGAAGCAGCCGGCAATCGAGCTCGCCTCTCATTGGTCACCGCTTTTCGTTAATAACTCCTTAACGACGCCTCGGTGAAAATTGTTGCAAAGGAAAAAGTTGCTTCTATTCACCTCAGGAACCCTTCACTTCTCGATTTTCAGTAACTTTTGCAACTCTATAAAAAAAAACCTAATTATATAAATCTATGCTATATTCTATCATTTACAATTTTTCCTCCAAACATTTTTCTGCGCCAGAAACGGTGCTCGAGTAATTTAGGCGGGAAATCACGGTGGATCACCGAGCACAATAGAACGAAATCCGAGGTGGCCCGACATCGAGGTTCGCGCGCGAACAACAAAACCAGTCCCGGAGTCCTCTCTACGGCTAACCAGCCCGAGTCCGCAGTAAACCACAGAAATTCCAGCGGCGGCAGAGGCATCCGCATAACCGCGTGATCATATTTCCAAATTCAGAGCCGGAGGGACACGCAATTTTTCGACCGGGGCCCCTCCGTATTTCCAATTTTCCATTACGGTTCCCGGCGAGAAACCGCGGTCGGAAATTTTCACAGAAAATATGATGATTCCCCGTCATCTTCGGCCCCGCATAAAACCAGCCGCGGCTAGCATAAATTCCGCGCGCCGCGGCCGGGATTCGCCCGATTATTTTTGTCCCGTTATTCCAAAAGCTAATAGAACGGGAATAAAATTCCTCGTGAAAGTCTCTCTCTCTCTCTCTCGCTCTGACTACCTTCTCTCTCATTCCCTGTCTATCTATCTATGTCCTCTCTCTTCTTTCTCTCAGTCGAGGCGCCATCACCGCCGCCACCGTCGCGAACAAAATTTCATTTCACAGTCCGTCCGAGCCAAGCAAATATTATCGTAAATTTCCGAGCACCGCTTATCGCCCCAATTCTCCATCGCTCATCTTCGTCTCCGCCGAGGTTCTTTTGTTTCTGGCCACGCGAAAATATTAGGGTGTCCCATAAGTATCTTCTTCTTTTTTCGATGCGAAATCGATAGACGGTATCTGTTGTTTATGGTTGATTTATTGTGTTATATATGGATCGTACTGCTCTATTATCTTTTTCTATTATTATGTCCTCTATGTAAAACAGTTCAGACTTACTTGCAAAATGTTTATCGAGCTGTGGTTTTATTACACTTTCGAGCACGTTATCGATGCTCATTTTCCTATAAAATCCAAGTTTCGCTTTTAGGGATGAGCCTTTTTAACCCCTTGCAGTACTTTTATCTTCGCAGTTACAATGATTGAATAATTTTCCATTGGAATAATTTTTTGGAGGAGAAATAAAATTAATATTTATAGTGCGTTTACAATTGCTTCAGCGGTTAAATATTAATGGCGAAAAGACAGAATTTTATTTCGATTTAAAGGGGTTAAAAAAGGAATTGTTTCGTGTCGATGAAGAATAAAATTGAGTGTAGAGTATTTACAGCACAGTCTTAAGCGTATCTGTGTAATCTACTGTAACACATAGTCATGTGGGGTAGAATAAAGTTGGATAGAATGAAACAGAGTAGAACAGAGCAAAATATAGCGAAACAAATGCTAACAGAGCAGAATAGAGTGAAATAAATTGTAACAGAGTAGAATAAGTTTGATAAAATGGAATAAACTTGAATAGAGTATAATAGGCTAGAATAGAGTGTAATAGTGTAGAGTATATGAGAATATAGTAGAATAAAATGGAATAGCGTGGAATATAGAGTAGAATGGAGCAGAATAGAGTGAAAGGCAATACAATAGAGTGGGATAAAGTGGAATACAGGGAAATACATTGAAATTACATGGAATTGAGTGGAATATAATGTAGAATAAGCTATGGCAGAATGAAATAGAGTGCAACTGAGTAGAATAAAAAAGAATAGAGCGGAATAGAGTGGAATAATATAGAACGGAGTCGAATAGTGTGCAACAGTGTAGGAGAGAATATAATAGAGCAAAATATAAGGGAATAGAGTTGAATAGAGTAAAATGAAGACGACAAGAGTCGAATATAGTGGAGAGTAGAGTAAAATAGAGTAGGATAATGTGGAATAGCGTGGAATAGGGTAGAATGGAGCAGAATAGAATGGATAGCGATAAAATATAGTGGGATAGAGTGGAATAGAGTTGATTAGAGTGGAATAGGGAGAAATAGATTGAAATTATATTGAATTGAATAGAATATAATGTAGAGTAAGCTATGACAGAGTGAAATAGAGTGTAACAGAGTAGAATAAAAAAGAATAGAGCGGAATAGATTGGAATAATATAGAACGGAGTCGAATAGTGTGCAACAGTGTAGGAGAGAATATAATAGAGCAAAATATAAGGGAATAGAGTTGAATAGAGTAAAATGAAGACGACAAGAGTCGAATATAGTGGAGAGTAGAGTAAAATAGAGTAGGATAATGTGGAATAGCGTGGAATAGGGTAGAATGGAGCAGAATAGAATGGATAGCGATAAAATATAGTGGGATAGAGTGGAATAGAGTTGATTAGAGTGGAATAGGGAGAAATAGATTGAAATTATATTGAATTGAATAGAATATAATGTAGAGTAAGCTATGACAGAGTGAAATAGAGTGTAACAGAGTAGAATAAAAAAGAATAGAGCAGAATAAAGTGGAATAATATAGAACAGAGAAAAATAAAATTTAGTAGTGTAGAAGAGAGTATAATACAGTGAAATATTGGGGAATACAGTTGAATAGAGTCGACTGGGGTCTAATATAGTGGGGAGTAGAGTAGAAAAGAGTGTAACGGAATACGATAGAACAGAATAGAGTGTAACAGTGTAGAATAGAGCCGATTAGAGTGAAATAGAGCAGAATAGAGTGAAATAGAGCAGAATAGAGTGAAATAGAACAGAATAGAGTGAAATAGAACAGAATAGAGTGAAATAGAGCAGATTAGAGTGGAGTAGAGCTGAATAGAGTGGAGTAGAGCAGAATAGAGTGGAATAGAGCAGAATAGAGTGGAATAGAGCAGAATAGAGTGGAATAGAGCAGAATAGAGTGTAATAGAGCAGAATAGAGTGGAATAGAGCAGAATAGAGTGTAATAGAGCAGAATAGAGCAGAATAGAGTTGAGTAGAGCAGAATAGAGTGGAATAGAGCAGAATAGAGTACAATAAATATAGAACAAAGTCGAATAAAGTCGAAATAAATATAAAACAGAGTGGAATAGAGTGGAATAGATTAACCAACTTCAAACAAAACATTGCCCATTGAATCTTAAACAAAAATAGACGAAATTGCACACACAACGTGACGCGGGAAAAACTTATGTAACACCCTAATATTTCTTTCCCGCGGACCGATAAATCAACGGGTTCCCATTCAGCACTCCGGTCATCAATAACCGTGCGCGCTTAGGCTTTTTCTCGCGCGGGGTCTCACGCGATGGAATATATCGGGTGAAAGAAGAAGGACGGCGACCGTGTATCCGGCCCTGCCGATGTTTCTATATTTTCTTTCGTGCGGCTGGAGCATCTCCTCTCTCTCTCTCTCTCTCTCTCTCTCTCTCCTCTCCGTCTTTTCTCCTTATTGTTTCCCGGTTCGCCTCTCGGCATTGTTGCGCCCCGATCGACGAGACCGTGCCCGAAGACGTGCTGCGACCTCGAAAAACGTGCGAGCCGGCACGGTCTAATGACCCGGAACAACGTTGCACCCGGTCCCACGGGCTCGTTTATTTCTTACGAGCCAGTAGAACCCGGGAGCCGATCGAACGCGGGCCGCAGGAATCGTGGATCCTCGTAAACGAACATGCGTCGGTCGCGCGACTCTGCTTTTAGTCTACGAGTATTACTCCATACGCTTCGATATCGACATTTTATTTCGGCTCGCCCCTCTGTGCACAATCAGTGGACAGTGGATGCTAGCGATACTACATCTTAATTTTTTAATCGAAAAATTCCTGTTACTATCTACAAACCAAACTACATTTCTAGAAAATCAGCATACGTCAAGAAAACACAATTTGAGTCAATCTAAGACAACTCTGCATTAAACTAAACACTAAAAAACGTCCTATAAACCTCCAAATATTATTTTCAAGATTAACAATGTTCACAACAACGCACCAAAATCTCCAATAAACGTCTGAAATATTTTAACTCCCCCACCCCCGCTTCATCCGGCATTTAGCATCGTCCGCGTTCGATAAATCTTCGCGCGCGTATTAATCGCCCCGCCCCCCTAATTTCTCTTTTTCGCCCCGTTTATTAATGGATGACCGGCGCGATCGGAAATTATAATTCCTAAATCGCGACTAATTCGCTATTGTCAGCGACGGGTCGATGAATCACCGGTTAATCAACGCCGCCGAATTTCAGCTCGAAAACGAAGCTCCGAAACGCGCTCGCGTTCCCGCGACGCGGCGCCGCGGTTAGGTACATGTCGTCGTGTCATATTGAATATTATAGTCCGTGTCATGAAGAATATTAGCTCTGGGGACTGCATAGTATGGGCACTAACAGTCCTCTTTCGCACTGAAAAATTGTTCGTTCACCGCGGAGGCTGCGATTCCGGCAACCCTTTCCGCGAAACCGGGGTCTGCAAAAGGGAGGCGCGTGTCGCGCGCGATCGACCGGGTTGAAATTTATTAAACGCGGGCTTCGCCCGATATGGAAATAAATCGGCCACGCCAAAAGCGAGACAACCCGGAGTCGTAAATAACGCGCGACAATGGAAATTTATGTTAATACGACAGCGCGGGCCGAAAGGATAACGAAATGAAATTTCGCCTCGCCCTCGCGCGTACGTCTGCATTTCCATGCGGCGACGTCTATTGCGGGCGACGACGATGTTACCGTCGACGACGAGTTTTTTTGGAGGCTCTCTGTTGAATCCTTTTTCCGCGGTTACATTCGTTTAAGAAGAAATGATTTATATTATTACTATTTTTCTCATTCATTTCTAGTATTTTTTAATTTTTTATTCCTTTTATCTTATTTCTGTTTTTATTTATTAGTTGTAGGTCTTTTTATTATTTACGGCTCTATTATAGAATATAAGTGAATAATGAAATAGTGATAATAATATTGTTATAATAAAATAATTATAATAATATTAATACGATGCGAAGTAATTATAAGAATATTAATATAGTAAGATTAGCTTGCATTGTTCATTTTATCATCGAATTTGGTATTATAGAATATAAAAGAATAATAGAACAGTAATAATAATATTGTTACAATAATATAATTGTAATAATGTTAATACAATAAAAATATTATAACAATAATAATACAATAAAATGATAGTAATAATATTAACACAGCAAGATTAGCTTACACTGTTGACTTCATCATCGAATTATCTATCATACATTATATAAATCAACAAAAAACAGTAATAATAATATTATTGCAATGGAATAATTATAACAATATTAAAAAAGTAAGATTAGCTTACATTGCTGATTATGTCGCAATTTTGCTGATTTTGTTTCAACTCGTTGCCTTTCTCTCGCTGACATTTTTGCGACTTTGAACAAATATTGCAAAAGCGTTCTTTCAATCATTAAATGGATTGTTCCTTACCACGAAGGCTGCGATTCCGTCTCCCGACTCTCGAGTTCGCCTTGCTCATTCTTCAATAATATCAATTCAGTATTCGCTCTTTTGTCCGCGACAGTGTCTGTTCCTTTTTAAAAAATTCCTGCCGCGATGAATCGCACGCAGATCTGCCGTTCGCTCATTTGTTCCCTGGAAAATAATTGAGGACGCATTCGTCGCTAAAAGGAGATACATTTTACCGGGTTTCTTTTCAGTCGCCAGTCGATTGGCGATTCTTGTTAGAGACTGTTACTGTTTGGTGGCAGATTTTCCTGAGAAAATTATGAAAAGTATTGTAATAACGCTGTTCTTTGTTGTGGGATTTTATTGAATGACTTCTTCATTTTATACGTCAAATATGTGTTTCTCTTCGATTTGATTGTTAACGTTTATTGGATAATATTTAGTACATGATAATGATGTATGTGATGTATATAATATGCGATTGTATATATCATACATGTAATAATAAATTCATATTGTTAATTTGACAGTTAAATGAAAATCATGTTAGAATGATACTCTTTTTATTAGAATTTTTCTGTAGAATTTTTTCTTTTGCTATTTCTGCATTATATTGTATAATACTATATTATATTACATTATATTACAATATTATTTTACATTACATTACATTGCATTGCGATGCATTATATTGCAATACCATTTACATTGCAATAAATTACATTGCAATACACTATATTACAATACATTTCATTACAATATATTACATTGCATTATGTTACGTTACACTACAATACGTTATAATATAGTACAATATATTAAATTATAAAATAATGTACTTTAGTCTCGTCGAGGCCTCGGTAATTTTAGTATTAATAGAAACGAATACAATATTATTATATTTAGAAAAAAATACTACTATATTTATTAAAATATCACTTTATGAATTTATATTACATTATCAATATTATTATTGAAATGTCATTATATCTACGTACATCACATGTTCTTCTAAATACTATACAAAATGTCGACCAAACCATTTAATAACTATTAATAATTACACCACAACTTTTAGGCATCCATAACAATGACTGCATAAAACACCTTACAAAGAAGATATTACAAAAATATAAGACCATACTTACTTTCTCTTGAATTTATTGAAAATAACAAAAGAGGAAGTCTACATTTTTATTTACTTCCTGTCTGTACCCCATTGAATGACTGCCGGAAAATGGGGTGGGCGACGAGAGGGCCTCACGGAATTCCGTTCCCCGAAACCGGTTGGTTAATCAGCCGGCGATCTCTGTGCGTCGATGCATCATCCGTCGTCCATCCATTCGTCGGGGGCCGCTGATTGCAACCCGAGCATGTTACAAATCAAAGTCACCGTTCCCCGGTTCCCCCACGGATATACTGACAGTTCCTGTTCGCGTTCGATGAAGACGGGCTAGCGTCGCGGACACTGGGAAAGAGAGGGCGAAGTAGTGGGAGAGAGGAAGGGAGAAACAGAGATAGAGAGATAAATAGATAGAGAGATAGATAGATAGAGAGATAGAGAGATAGATAGATAGAGAGATAGATAGATAGAGAGATAAATAGATGGAGAGATAGATAGATAGATGGAGAGATAGATAGATAGATAGATAGAGACAGAGAGAGAGGGAGAGAGACAGAGGTAAAAACAGAGAGCCAAAAGACAGAGATACAACGAGACAGAAAAATAAAGAGGCAGAGAGACAAGAAGACAAAGAGACATACAGACAGAGAGATAAAGAGACAGGGAGACAGAGAGACATAGAGACATAAAGACATAGAGACAAAGAGACATATAGGCAAAGAGACATAGAGACAGAGAGGCAAAGAGAGAAAAATAAAGAGACACAGAGACATCGAGACAGATAGATAGAGAGTCAAAGAGACAGAAAAATAAAGAGACAAAGAGACATAGAGACATATAGGTAGACAGAGATACAAAAAAAACAGAGAGACAGAAAAATAAAGAGACATAGAGACAAAAATACAGAGAGACAGAGATACATAGAGACAGAAAAATAAAGAGACATAGAGACAAAAAGACAAAGAGACTAAGAGACAGAGAGTCAAAGAGTCAGCTTGCTAAAGTAGCCACCTTACTAAATCTATTTATAATAAACTAAGAACAGTTAACTCAATTTATTCTTATTTATCCCAATCCTTACCCTTCAACCTCACTTCCCCTTTTTGGGTTTGATCTTTTCCCTGTAAACTACCCGTAAAATTCACCGAGACTAAAGGTGTCTCTAAATAACGCTGCCCACAACACCCCCTCGCTTTATTACTCACCTTAAAGGACCTAGCATTCAACAAGAAGACCGCAAGAAGCCTGGACTTTGTAATCGCGAGAGATTCGCGCGAACTTGCGCCACGCTTGGCAGCGCCATGGATGACGGTGCGGAGGGGGTGGAACAGGGGGAAACGCGAGTGCGCCGAGTGTAACGTTCTCTCTGCTCGTAGTTGAATGCCGGAGTGGATTCGACCGAGCGCGTTCATTTGATATACAGCTAATTAGAGATCGAAATCTCGGGTCGCCTGCGAACACCGGCTCCATGCGCTCGAGAGAGAGATAGAGATAGAGAGAGAGAGAGAGAGAGAGAGAGAGAGAGAGAGAATGATCTCTCCCGTGTGTAGCCGGCTCGCGTCGGATGTGTCTGCGTCTTGCGGCAGGAATTACGGTAGAATCTCCGGAGCCGAGGGAAATAAAAATTCTGCAGGTAGATACCGGGGTTTGCTGGCGGGAATTGAGCACGGTTTCGAGCGCCGTTCCGCGAGGTTCTCTATGTAAATATTGCGGCTTGCGCGCTGCCCGCGCCGAGATACTTTTGATATCTTCCCGGCGAATGCCGGACACGGGGAAATGGAAACGATGCTGCTGTGCAAGGTCGGAGAGGTAGAACGCGCGCTACCTGACCACCGCCATGCGGCCCATCTGTAACCATCGTTGATGCGGCTAAGGTGAACAAAGGGCTCGCGGAAAATATATGCGCCCGCGATGCGTTCATTTACCCTTTCAACGCTGTGTCCACCCTCGGATTGAACCCACGGAATAGATAAATTGGTCGGTGTGATTGGCTCTGCGCGGATTGCTACGGAGATTGGGGGGTGGTGTTGTTTAGGCGAAATGGAAGATTTCTTTGGCAATTGCGACGGAGGGGAGAAGAGAGGTTTATAATTGTTTTGAGGGTTCAAAGTTACCTACAAAATTATTAAAATACAAAATTATCTTTGAATTTTGCCTACGGATGGCACTTGCATACACATAATTCGGATGACGCATATATGGGGCGCTCGGAACGAAAGGGTTAAATATTACTAACAAGGGATTAGAATTTTCTTCCAATTTTAAAGAACAGTATAACATCCATACTCAATAATTTATTACTAGTAAACATTGCGAGTCGGACTCGTCAAAGTACAGTAAGGGGTTGAGAGTACAACTGTTCCATAAATTGAATCTCGTGCGCATAAATTTCATCAATAAGTTATATAAAACGGAGACACCGTAAATCGTCCACAACTATTTTGGATTCGGAATTAAAATGGCGTCGAGCGCAAAGAGTCGAGTCGCGCCTAGTAAAGTAATACTACGAAGCACGGTGCAATAAACCTGCTCTGCGGATAGACTAGTCGACCCTATAGTTACTTTCCACGTTATAGTATTCAGTTCGAACACTATGAACAATACTATAGTCTCTCTCTGTTACTACGATCAGAAAGAGAGAGAGAGAGAGAGGAAGAGAGAGTCAGTTGGTTCTCCATACATTTAATTGTCCGGCTCGCAGTCCCGCGACACTGTCGCAGAAGGCTCTCCTGCTTCTTCAAGAATGGATGTTCGCATCGTCGGCGAAACAGGTTGCGAACTCGTCTCGCGCAAGGCGCGGCAAGCCAGATGCACGCAGGCCACGGCTCGCCATACTGTATCTGCGCAAAGGGGCACAGCTTCCCCGTCTTGTTCTACGAGGAGAAGCGCTGTTATGGCAGCCGTGTACTCGGTAAACGGTAAACAGCGGTCGGACGGCGCGCGTGCTGACGAATATCGATGAGAAGTGTCGCGAAAATGGCGTAGATTCTTTCGATGGTATATTAGGATATTATTATTTGAATTAGTTGGCGATTTCATCGTGGCTATTTTATTTTGTCAGAACGGAGCATCTTTGCTGGCGAGGATTATCTCTATATCTAGGTTTTGAATTTGAGGGGTGGGAGTTAAGAACTTCCAATTATGGTGAGTGGTGCGAGTTAAGTTATAGGAAGTTATAGAGAGTTATAGGGGGTTGTAGAGAGTTCTAGGGAGTTATAGAGAGTTCTAGAGGGTTATATTGAGTTATAGCGAGTTATAGAGCATTATAGAACATTATAGAGAATTATAGAGCATTATAGAGAGTTATAGAGAATTATAGCGAGTTATAGAGAATTATAGCGAGTTATAGAGAATTATAGCGAGTTATAGAGAATTATAAAGAGTTATAGAGAGTTATAGAGCATTATAAGAAATTATAGGGTGTTAGTATATTGAGGTCAGAGTTTCAAAGATGACTGGCATGGAAAAAGGTTCGAGTATCACGCGGCAATGTCACAAATCCGTGATGAAACAAAGTTTCAGGTGAATCGTAAGTTCGTCGAAGATTTTGTGATCTCAGAATTGAATAATAAGAAAATCGATTATCTCTACACATAAACGAATAACATTGCTATACAAGTATTCTTGTACAACAAAAATCTCCAACTCTTCCCAAATCTTCTCTAACCTAAACACCGTCATCTTACCGCATAACAATACGGCAACCACGTCGCGTCGTCGATCTAATTCGCGAGAGACCATAGAGAGACGTTGTCGTCTCGCGGGAGTTTCCCAGCGAGAAGAAAACGGAGAGAGAGAGAGAGAGAGAGAGAGAGAGGCCCGGAGACTTCCGGTTTCCGTTTCGGCCCCCGATACCTTTTTCTGTTATCCGCGTCGCGTCGGTCGACCGGAATCACAAAAAGCTAATCGCGTTCGTGCCGAGCTTTAATCAAACGACGACGGGGGGCAGCGCGCAGCAGAATCTCGGTTCGCATTGGCTTTATCTTTGACCGAAGCACCGCAGAAGTCGTGTGTCCCGTTCGTGCCACGGAACTAATCGAGTTTCCCCAAGCATCCCAACAGACAAAGTGCTCGATGAGAGCTTTAATCTAAAGTGCCGGCCTTGCGCGTGTCCACGTAAGCGCGCCCGCGCGCGCGAGAACAGTCTTCGCAAGGAAAAATAGCGGCGCGGTGCACGATGCTGTTTTCGAACGATTTTCCATTGTTTATGACAAAGATCGAAGTTCTGCTTTCGCGAAATTTAACGCTAATTAGTTACAAATGGATCGCTTATTTTGAAAATTGTCCATTTTGTTAACGAAAATGGGAGAATATGTAATTTGTGATTAACTCTTTGCACTCGATGCTCTTTTGTACAGTGGTTCAATATTACATAATTTATTTCATGCAATGTTTATTGGTTTATAGAGTTTTGGTATTTTTTAACAATGCTTTAAATATAGTAGAATTTGGTAGTATATATATTTTTTCAAAACATGATCTAGTTCATTTTTAATGGCGCTGCAAAGTGCAGAGGGTTGATTTGGTGGAAGCTTTTGATTTGTAATTAATTAATATTTGATATTTGGGAAAATGTTAGTGGTTTGTTCAATTTAATATTGACCAATAAAAGAAACTGTATGGCTATTATACTATACTATATCATTACCTTGACATAACCCTATTGTACTATAATATCACCTACACCAAATTGATAATTTAATAGAAACATTGCCAGACCCAACACAATTAATTTATATTTTTAAATTGACCAATATATCAACTTTTAATATCCCAAAGCCACAGATCATGCAACTGCATCAATTTTAAAAATATTTTCTGACGTCACCCTCCTTGCATCGGTTTCCGAATGCAACCCCGTATCATCGTTTCTCACGTTGGCCCACGTAACATAAATATTCGCACGCAGCCGGTAATTGATACGAGTCGATGGCGGATGTTTGAGTTCTCGTTGCAATCTCCGTATCAATTTAATGTTCCTGCGAGCCCTCTGTTTTCGGCAGTTTTTTTTTCTGCGTTTCATAAATGTAGAAATTAATTTGGTTTCGGCGAACGTCGAGATGTATGTCGATATATTGGTCCAATTTAGCTAGCGAAATATTAATGCAACAATTTTGGCTACAATTTCCCCGGGGTAATTACATTGCAATACAAATATTCGGATGTGTACACGCGTGCGTGTGGAATTGATTTCTATTAAAATTCTGTAGCGTCCGCAACGCGCGGGACTCTGTGACGTTCGATGGCGAAAATTTTCGATATCTTTGAACCGTTCGAATTTCTCGAAAATTGGGAAAAAATATACGTTCTGGGGTGTTGTTTTAGTGAATCTTTTGGTGTGTTTGGAAAATGTTGGAACGTTTTCGTGGATAGGGTAGTAGATGGTGATATAATTATAATTATTGTAGTTTAGAGGGTTATTATAAAATTTTATTTATTAGTTTTAGATTTGAGATTAGGTTTAGATTTTTATTAAGGAAATGCTAATATTTAGACGTGTAATTATGATTTAGATATTAAAAGTCATTGATAGAATGTAATTGATATTCTTTATTTAATTTTTTATTCGAAGACTATTATAATTAACAAAATCTAACAAAATTTTAATTAAAAGTCTGTCATAATTTAAATTTTCTATTTCATTTCATTTTTTTTGTATTTCTATTTCTACTTCATTAATTTCAAATTTCAGTTTTATGACAATTTTAACTGCACATTTCAATTTTATTATTTAAGAGTTTATAGTATTTAAAATTGTCATTCATTATCTATTGGAATTTAGGCAGTTGTTACATTGTATTTCAAACTTTTATTACGAATCATCTGTTATTTAGATATATAATTTGGATTTAGATATTAAAACTCTGTTATAATTGATATTCTTTATTTAATTTGTATTCAAAAGCTATTACAACTTAAAATTGCTAACTAGAGTCTATTTAAAAATCTGTATAACTTAAATATTCTATTTAATTTCAATTTTACAACAATTTCATCCCTTCACTTAAAATTCTACCCCATAATCTGCTACAACTCGATCTCAAATCCCTATTAATATTCTATTAAAGTCTAAAAATTTATTCAAACTATATTGCAACTTTTGTCAACGATCACACCTTCCACACACTCTATACCTGAATAAAAAATACCAGAAAGGCGCTTTAAACAACGCTAAAATTACACAAACAAATCCAACCAAATACAATCGAAATTCAACCACTGTGCTACCAGTAAATATCTAAAATACTACGTCCGACAAATTCGCCGAATCAGAGCGCACCTAAAACAACCCTAAAAACTGCTGCTCGCTCCAATAAAAATCATAGATGCACGATCTGATCGTTCGATGACGTCGTAGCTCGATAAAACGGCGTCGGCGTCGCAGTTTCCTCCGAATTCGTAGGGAAGAGCGCGTCGGTTGATTCCGCGAGGGGTGGAAAACCCGGGGTGCGCGGGGGCGGGATGCGGAAGGCACTCGTAGAAAAAGCGAGGGAGAGAACGGGGGGGGGGGGGGGGGGGGGCAGGGTATGGAACGCATCGCGAGAGTCCATAATAACCCCGCGATTCAAAACGAACGAGCAGCCGACGAGGCACACACCGCCGTAGCGCGCCGTTTTCGGTCTTCCACTACGTAGCTTCGGCGTGTTCTAATTCCGCTCCGCGGAGCTTTTAAAACCAAGTGGCCACTCGAACGAGGCCGCGAGAGGGACAGAGAGAGGGACCATCGATTCCATGGGAGTTCCACGTACGATTTTTATGGAACGTTCGTATTCCCTTATCTGCCGCGCGGAATACGCTTCGGAAGAGGACGACGAGACTCTTTTTGTTCGCGCGCAAAGTAAATTCCCTGGGTAAATTGGTATCGTCAGTTCACCTCTGGCTTTCGATGAAGGAGAATAATTCGACGGTGAAAAGAGTGAAAGAGAGGGAGAGAGAGAGAGTGGAATGGCGGAAAGAGAGAGAAAATTATAGGCACTCTTTGAGCCAGGTTAAATCAACGTATTTCGAAGCTGGACGACTTCGTTGAATCGGGCAACGCGCGGCTGCCGCTGAAAAGTCGATTCGAACGCGAGAAATTCCGATCCCGCCGCGCCCTTGCCCTTCCCGCGTGTCCCTTATTACTTGGCCCAACGTTCACCGATCGTTCCGGCCGTCGTTAGACTGCTCGTTTCGAAGCGGCGACGGAATTTTTCGGACGACGTGCTCGTCGGTGGAAATGTTCGTACGAAAATTGAGACAGTACTTCTGAGATCTGATTTTTTTCTTTTTTAATTAGTTTAACACGTTCGTCGCCGCGTGACCAATTTCTGACCAATTTTGAAAATTTATTTTTATTGCAATATATTCGTGCAAAATGAATTCGACTATGATTCTCCGAATGCGAAAGAGTTCTAATGTCATAGCCTATGATAAATGTGCAGTTTTTAGTTTTATTTTAATTAATTAAATTGCTTTAATTATGTGATATTGAATTAAATAGATTTTTGTGTTAATTTTGGTAGGTTGGAGAATGTTAATATGGTGTTTTAATTTGATTGGTAGTTTTAATTTTATTGGGGTGGAAGAGATTAGGGTAATTGTTGTCGGAAGAAATGTTTTGAGGCTGTTGGTGATCTGAGATTAATTAATAATATTATTAATAGTAATTTATAAGTGAAATAGTGATTATTAGAGTACGATATTTATTATTTTTGCAATATTAATTTTAATACATATATTAAATTGTATTGTATTATAGATTATGTATCAGGGATTGTATTTATTACGTTATTAGGTTCTATAGGTTATGTTAGGTTATTTTAGGTTATATATGTACCACATATAATAACTATTATAATATTATACCAATATTATACTAGTATATATATATACCAATAATATAACTATTACGTTGTAATGTATTTGTTGTAATGTATTCTCTAAAATCAATTTCATTCATTGCAATATATAAAAATTATCTACTTTAGTTAAAATTCATAAAAGACCACGATTTTCGTCATTTTTAATTGTTTAAAGCTCATGACAAGATCAACAGATTTCGATGACATTTTTAAAAATGCATATTCCCAAATGCACATTATAGTCTCATTATAGTCTAAGAGAAGAAAGTGAAAAATGACGATTTTTTACATCTTTCTTATTATAATTAATAGTAAAATTTATATAATAATAAAATTTATATAATAGTAAAATTTATATACTATATCACAATACCAGATACTATACCAATGCTATATCATACTGCCAAATGCATTTCCCAAATTTTCGTTAGAGTATATAACGTTATAATATATATTTTCGTAATATTCCATCGAATATTAAAACAACGCTCGTTAAAAATCAGAATAAATTATTACTTCCATAAACCAATATAAAACTTCTCTTAATAATACTCCGTAAATCTAATGTTAAATCCACAGTCGAATTACAACCCTTTTCCTCCGCAAACTATTTCTCGACTCGTCACCGCCTTCAACCCCCCCCCCCCCCCCCACCACCGCCCGTCGCTAAATGAAAAGAAAGTCAATCAACGGCGCGGGGGCAACGCCACGAATCGATCAGGTATATTCAGGTCGACTGATTTATAAGAAACTTTGAAAGGGACGCGACGGCGTCGGTGCCGAACCGGCACCGTAAAAAAAAGCGATATTTCACGCGCAACGATCTAACAATTCCGTTAAAAAAAATACATGCCAAGGCTTTATAAATATACCGCGCTGCGGAGGGCTGCGGGGGGCTGGGGTGACGCGGCCATTCGTCGATCCGTGAAGATACACCGAAACGCGTCCAAAAACGGTCATAAATTTCACGGGCGTCGAATTCGCGCGTTTCTATTCGTTTCGTTTCGGTGGGCGAGAGGAAGAGTGAGAGGGGCGGGAGGGAAGGGATGGCGTCGCGACGCGGGGATGGTGGCAGGGCGTCCGTGCCGAATTTAAATCACGGACAGACGACCGGCTTGATATAGGGCTAATTGAAGATCGGAATCTGGACGGCGGGGCGTGCCCCCCCCCCCCCTCCTTCCCTCCGGGCGCGTGAATTCCGCGCGCTCGAATCGCCGCGCCCGCGCCGCTTCGATCCGCGCCGATCTCGCGGGAACACCGCTTCGCCGAAACGAGAAGCGAGGAGATACGATCTAGAGCGAACGCCCGCGTCGGCCGATCGGGCTGGATATCGAAGGAACAGTGAATATTAGCGCTGTGGTCTGCACGTGATCACGTGACACCGATTTTTTAGCTTCTGGGTCAGGCCTTTGGCGAATCTTTTCTGCGATGGGACATTTTGCAAAATTGGAAATTCTTATGGCGCGGTTAGGTTTTTTTTGAAAATTAATTCCTTGCTGTTACCATTTCTCTTTTGTAGTTATTATATGTTATATTAATATTTGTAAATTTATGTTATGTTAATATTTGTCAATTTATGTTATGTTAATATTTGTCAATTTATGTTATGTTAATATTTGTAAATTTATGTTATATTAATATTTGTCATTTTATGTTGTATTAATATTTGTAAATTTATGTTATATTAATATTTGTAAATGTTGTACCAATTATTTTGTAGTTACTGTAATTGGAAGTTTTTCGAAACGATAATTTTACAGCAGTGGAAGGAATATTACATTTATTGATATTTTTAAATATATTTTGTGATATTGTATGTTCGTATTGTTATATTAACGTAGTAATATATTATTATATGCTGTTGTATACGAATACTATGGATAATATTATCTATGATATGTAATACGATATTTTCTAAAACTATATATGATATATCATTTAATATTGTATGTGATATGATATTTTATAGTATTATATATGAAATGCTGTTGTATAATGCTACATACAATATGATATTATATGTCATATGATATTTTATAATATTGTACACGATATCATGTCATATAATGCCATATAATATATCATATTACAAATTATCGTCTGTCATATAATATTTTATAATATCATACATGATATAATATTGTATAATACTACATACAATATGATAACATATACTGTTGTATGTCATATGATATTTTATAATATTATGCACAATATCATGCCATATAATGCCACATACGATATTATATTATATAATATTGTGTGTCATATATTTTATAATATTATACAGGATATAATGTTGTATAATACTGCATACAATATGATATTATCTAATCATCATAATCGATACGATATTATATGTATATTGTAGTATTGTATATCGTATAATATTTTATACAATCTATACATATTATGACATTATATAATATGTTATACAATACAATATTACATAATAATACATACAATATAATATCATATAATATTGCACACGATATAACATCATACAATATCATACACGACACAACACCACATATCTCGAAATTCATCAAACCCATAAAAATTCCACAACGAGCAAACCCTCTCGAAAGCAATCTTCATCGTCGCCTCGCTATCCGCCACTCGTCAGCAAAGGGTTAATACAACCAGAACCATTTAAAAAACATACACGCACACATTCATCGACAGAACCCCGAAACGAAGCCATCCCGTGGAACGTGGAGCTATCGTGCATCTTTCCGCCCGGCGTTTTACCATTTCGAAATAATGGTCCGACCGCGCACAACCTGCCTAACGGCCGAGCAGAAAAAAAAGAGAAAAAACGTAGAAAAAAAAACACGGACCGTCGAAAAATTTCATTACCCCGTACACGCGTAAACATGTCGGCTCCTCTCTCCCCCGAAATTTCGCCGATATTTTTGCGCGTTGTTTTGCAAAACCAAAAAATGCCGGAAGCCTGGAGCGTGCGCCGAGGTATTCCGTTACACGGACATTAATTGGTGTATCGAAGCCGGAAGAATATAACGCGGGGCGCCGTGACGGGGGGAAACGTAACCTAACGGGAGGAGGGAAACATAACCTAACGGCTGGGAAACGTAACCTAACGGGGGAGGCGAGGCTTCCACTCGCCGGAGGAAAAGCTAATCGAATCGCGGACACCGAGAATGTAACGCTCGCCGAACGGATCCGGTGGAAATCGGCGGTAACGAAATCGGCAGCTGGCTCTCCGCGCTCGTGACCGGATTCGGGAAGGAGCGGTGTCGAAAAAGCGTGGAAGGAAAAAAGGGTTCCCGGCGAATTTGCGAGTGCGAATTGAGGCGGCGCAACGGGTGGCGCGTTCGATGTAATTCCGATGTTTTGCCGGAACAAAAGGCGGCGGGGTACGTGCCCCGGGGACTTTTTTTAAAATTCCACCGTCGGCGCGTCGATCCGAAGGCTGCGCCGTGCCTGAAGTTGAAAATTAAAATGAGCCTCATATTTTTCCGACGGGAAAAACCTGTTCCTCAAAAACAATAATAACTGTAAATCTAACATAATATTTCAGTCTTCCAGTACTTCCATTTTATAAAACAAAGTGCATTCTATGAATACGAAATTGTGTGTCGACGCTTGTATTTTCGTCGCTCAATTTTTTCAATCTAAACTTTGGTACGTGTTACAATAATTTTAATGATACCTCAAAATCGCCACTAGACTGCAAAGGGTTAAAAATACCATGAAAAAATTTACCGTTTCGTCGAAAAATAGCTGCTACAATGTTTATTTTTCTGCTGTTTTCGTGAACGACGGGAAAATTGAATTTTCGGTAAACAATTTTCGGTAATAAACGAACGAAAATAGTTAAGGTTTGACGAAAATTAAACGGTTTATGATCGATTGTCAAAAAAGCCATTTTCCTGCAAAGTTTCAACTTTGTAGTTTCAGCTCTGGTGAAAGAGTAATTGGAAGAAAAAATGAGATTTTCGTTTTTACCTCGATTTCCATCGCATAATTTCACGTAAATTAAAGGCCGAATATTATCGTTTTATTTTTGGAAATCATTTCTGCCGTATCTGTCTTTTGTGCGTTGTATAAATTGATTCTTGTGTTTCTGACACATCGCTGATAACACAATTTTCACGAAAACAACGCGGCACGCGCCTTAATTACGAGCTGATGTAATTTTCGGTAATATTGAATTTTAAATACCTTAAATTATTCGGGTGGAATTTAGAAAATTGTATAAACGCCTCAATTACGAGCAGATATGTAATTTTAAATCCCCGGGTATTTTTTGTAAGCCCGGGGGAACATGTGTTGAGATAAATATTGAATATAATATGCATATATGTATATGAATATATATTGAATATAATATATAATATTTTCAGTAAAATTGACTTTACAAAATTGTTAAATATATAGGTATAGACATATTTTATTCCTTTCTTCAAGTAACAATAGCTCTAATAAAAAGATAAAATGATGAAAAATATTAAAATTATTCCCATAAATAAATATAATTCTAATAGAAAATATAAATGAACACTTAATAAATCTTTTAATTTCTATAATACATTTTATTCATACCTAAACGCGATCTACAGAGAATCCTTTGTTGCAAATCCTCCGCGAAATCCTTTGTTCTCAATTTTTACTTAATTCAACGAAGTTTCTATCCATCTGTCGTTAATAATAATACACGTGGAACTCCTTGCCGGTGTACAACGGCGCATCCATTCCCGGAATTATTCTGTAAAAGCATTTACACTAATCGCCACTCCAAGGTAGTTTGCAAATTTCATCGGAGAATACTATAATTGGACGAATGAGGCACCCAATTGTACAGATACAGAGAGACAGAGAGAGAGAGAGAGAGAGATGCGCGGGAATAGTTGTTCAACCGCGAGTTCAAGCTAATTATATTTGGATACCAATAGTCTTCCCCGTCTCCTGATGCATGCAAATTTAATGCAAGCTGCTTGCCGAACTTGCAAAGAAGTTAACAAACTCCCGGGATCAATCTAAAATTCGTTAACTACGTAATTCGCATTAGAAACAAACGCCAAATGTTTTGACAGAATATTCGCCATCTTTTAGGAGACGTTTCTTTTATTTATTTATTTATTATCGTTGTTCTACATTATGTGAGTCTTATATAAAAATAGTTAAAATAATATAGTAAGATACTAATAGTTAAAAGAGTTAAAATAGTCAAAATAGTCAAAATAATATAGTAAAATAATAATAGTTAAAACAGTTAAAATAGTAAAAAGAATACAGTAAAATAATAACAGCTAAAATAGTTGAAATAATATAGTAAAAATATCATTTAATATCAATATTATGAAAATATAAAAATGTCACTATATTCAATTATATAATTATAACAAAAGAAATATTTACAGCCTCTCTAAATTCCTCTTACAACTCTGTCGCCTTCATAAAATTATTTAACAAGAGACATTAAATTTTCTCGATGTCGGTTAAGGTTGATTTATTGTGTTATATAATATATTAACCCTTCTGCTCTATTACCTTCATCCATCTTTCAGGAAGCCTTCTTAAAAACCCTCTCTCAAAAATAGTTGAATTATTTGCAGAATATTCATCGAGCTTCGTTTCCATTTCGCTTTCGGATTTTGTCACATTAATTCGAACAAGTAATAAGCAAAAATATATTGTAGAATAGAGTGGAATAGAGTGTGACAGAGTATAATAGAGCAGAATAGAGTGTAATAGAATAAAATAAAGGGGAATAGAATATAACAGAATAGAATAGAGTGGAATAAAGTCGAATGGAAGGGAATATAGGGGAATAAAATATATAATACGCTATAGCAGAGTGGAAGAGACTATAACAGAGTAGAATAGAGTGTGATAGAGTAGAATAGAGCATAATAATGTAAAATATAGTGGTATACAGTTGAATGGAGTGGAATAAAGTCGAACAGAGGGGAATAAAATATAGAATAGGTTATAGCAGAGTGGAATAGAGTGCAACAGCGTAGAATAGAGAAAAATAGAGTGGAATAATATAAAACAGAGTCGAATGGAGTGATACATAGTTTAACAGAGTATCATATAGCAGAATAGAGTGTAACGGAATAGAATAGAGGGGAATAGAATATAACAGAGTGGAATAGAATGGCATAAAGTCGAATAGAAGGGAATATAGATATTAAATTATATCAACGTACCACTTTCGCAAAAAATTAAAATTATCTTCTATCGAATTTGTCCATAAAGAAGAATGCTCTACGGAAGCAGCGACATATTTTCGCGCGGCCCGAGAATCAATTTATGATACACATTATCCGCGTGGATAACCCGGATGAATCATGAAGGCACTGACCACCGCTCGCCGGGCAAGAAGAAAAATATCTCGTATCAAGGCGGGGGTCTATCCGGCGCTAAAACTTCCATCGATCTCTAAAAATAGCGGCTCCGGCGTGGGATCTTAAAATAATATTTTTGCTTTCAGAAATAAGATTTACCTTTTATCGCGTCTAGTAGTGGCTCTCTGTTTGGTTAACCCAGTTCCGCTCGGCGGTGGCACGACGAAAACGGGTTGATCCGTACGTTCAACCGACGGGTTCGATCTTCGCTCGTATTTACGAGTCTAAAACAAGCAAAAGGGAGAAAAAACTCCCGCCGTTGCTTTGTCCACAATCTTGAGAGGACTCTGCAATTTCAGCTTCCTCGGTCGAACCTAAACAATCATAAGTATCGATTACGCGTTCGCGGGGTGCGCTAGGATTGGTCTAGAAATCGTCTGGATAGAATGTAAAGCAATGTCAGTTTTTATTGATATCTCTATTTGATAGATAAAGAAAATATTTCTTTAATTTTAGTTTAATTAGATTGAAGATTAAGGAGGGTTATGATTCATAGAATTTTATTGGGAAATTTTTAAATGGTTGGAAAAGTAGAGAAGAAGTATTACTATTTGACTGCTGGGTTTGTAATTATTAATTTGTAATATATAATTATATAATATGTATGGAACATTTACAATTATACAATTTCATATAAAGTATATGTAATTATATAATATATATATACAGTATGTATAATATATACAATTTTATATCAAATATGTAACATATTTTATAGGAAATATTATCTACAGAACAGAAGACAATATATTATTTTTATAAATATATTTTATAGATACTTATAGATACTATCGTTTAACATATAAACGAAAGAACAAGTCTGCTGACTTTATGCATTAATAGCAAAAATGTATAGCTAAAATATAAAACAGTAAAAAGGTTAAAAGAATTTAGGAATACTGATATATCAATTTTACCTTATAACAATTACTTATAAAGAAAAAAAGATTACAGTTGTCTTATATATCTCAATATTCACTTAAATATCTATCCTACTAGTTATAAATAATCCTCAACGAGACATTAATTTTCAACTTATTTTTATATATTTACAAGAATCGAGCTCCTCCCTATATTCTATATTAGCCACCGTCTTGTCGCAGGTCCTCGAAACCGTGGAACATTCCTCGCGAAGTAAATTTCTCCAAACTTCGCCGATCCTGGCGCGGGTAAAAAAAAAAGATCCGATTCTACGCGAAGGAATTGCAATTACTGCACTGCGACGCGGAAACCGAGGTGCATCCACAGCGTGGTGACCAGGGGACCCACGGAAACGTGAATGTTTCGCGTGCGCGCGGAAACAAAGGAGCCGCGGGTAAAAAGCGGCGACGGCAGCGAAACAGAAAAGAGAGAGACAGAGAGAGAGAGAGAGAGAGAGAGAGAGAGAGAAAGGCTGACTGGGAGAGAGAGAGAAAGAAAAAATGAAATAGAGAAAAAGAGAGAAAGAGTGAATGAGAGAGAGAGGGAGGGGAGAAAAAAGGGGTGCTCGCATCCCCATCGCGAACAATGAAAAATATATTAAACGGAGAACCGGTGGTCGGCGTACGAATTCCGCTCCGGTCCCCTCCGGCCCGAAACGCTCGACAGGTATGATTCAAAAGCTCGGAAAGCTGATAAGATCTCGACCCGTTCGCGTTCCATACGCATAGTGTTCCTTTAAGCTTTAAGCTATCACAATGGAGGATTTCTCTCGATTTGGACGCGAGGCTCCTCCCTCTCTCTCTCTCTTCCTCTCGGTACGACAGAACACGCTGAACGGTCTACTTCCTTTGTTATCCACGGATCCTGTATTTTCATGAATATTGTTCGATCCTTCTCTTTGGAAAAGAGACGCGTCGCACAATTTTTTCAAGCAGCTATTATCCCGAAATTATAAATCGTGTTCTCGAGATTGTTGAACGTTTTCCTTTGTTTTGTTGTTTTTTCATTGTCTTCTTCAGCTTTTTTCAATTTCTTTTTTCTGGTCTAATTGCTTTAGTTGGAAGGTGACAATGTGTTGAGAATCTTTGATTTTTTGAATTCTTGTACTGTTTTAAATTCTTTTTATTTGTGAAATTTGTGACATGTGTGATATTTGTATAGCTTGAATAATTTGTATGATTTGTATAATTTGTATAATTTTTATGATTCCTATTTGTATGATTTGTATAATTTATATAACTTGTATATAATATATACAGTTTATATAATTCGTACAATTTAAATCTTTCGTATCATTACTATCATTCATGTCATTTCTATATGACCAACCAGCATTCATTAAATTTCTGCTACACTCTCATAACTCCTAGCACTCGAACACCATACGAATTACCAGTTCAACTAAAACTCGATTAACACTTCGCTAACAGAAAACGCGTCGCAGTAAATGAAAAATCTCTGTTTAAAACGTAGCTGTCGTGAACTCTACGAACACGTGCAGCAGCATCGGCAGCATTCGTCGTAAAAATTCGATCGATAAAGGGGGTAGATCGTCGAACCCCGCTCGAATTCTAATTTTCCGTCCCGGTTCAGCGGCGAAGTTTGTTTTCTGGCGTTTACCCAAATATGACGTAAGGAAAGCGTCGAACCGTCCGCGGCGCCGCGCGAGAAGCTAAATCCGTCTGTGCGCGCGCGCGCGCGCGCTGGCGGGAGCAAAAGTTATCCATTGAGAGAACTGAAACTGGCGAAGCTGTAAAGCAAATTTCGCGGCGCGCCTTCCGTTCACGGCAGGTGGAATTCGAAAGTACGAAAACTCGATAAGGTCCCCGCGACCCGATTACACACCGCATTCGCCTGAAACTTTCAGGGCTCGGAGTTTTGTGGCTCGCTTGTGTTCTCCGGGGACAAAATCTACGGGCGGAAAGCTCCTCCGCTGCTCCAAACCCCTCTTCTTCCGATAACCTAACCCCCCGGTACTCGGCGCGGAAAGAATCACGAAACTTGGACCGACGCGCCGATGTGTTTCCGCCTCGCAAAAAGTCACCCGAAATAGACGACGCGGCGCGCACACACACACACCTTTTCTCCATCTATTAGGGTGTCTTGTAAGTTTTTTCCCGCGTCATGCTATATATGGTCTTGAGAGTAGGTTTGATGAAAATATGCGATACAGTGTACGCAAGATAGTGGATGCTGTTAACAGTACCAGGACAATGGTACGTAATTGTTTAATCGAGATGGGATATGTGAATCAGTGGGAAGTTTGGGATATAGAACAATTTATGGAGAGCTATCTTACGAACCGCGTTATTTCATTCTATTCTATTCAATTCTACGCTATATTATATTTTCTTCTACTCTGTTACACTCTATTCTACTCTGTTCTATATTATTCCACTCTATCTTGCTGTATTTTACTATATTACACTCTATTCTACTATATTCCACTATATTCCACTTTATTCTGCTCTATTCTGCTCCATTCCACTATATTCCACTTTACTCTGCTCTATTCCAATATATTCCACTCTATTATACTCTCTTTTACTCTATTATACTTTATACTTCTAAGATTTATATTATTCTACTCCATGTCAAGCAATTCAGGTCTATTTGTCTATATTCCACTATATTATACTCTCTTCTACTCTAAAACTCCACTCTACTCTGCTCTACTATACACTCTTAAACTCTATTCTACATTATTCGACTCTATTCTTTACTATATTCTACTCTATACCATGCAATTCCGCTCTATGCCAAGCAATTCTACTCTATTCAACTGTATATCACTATATTTTACTTTATTATACTCTATTGTACTTTGTTACTCTCTATTCGACCCTGCTGTACATTATACCACCCTATTTCATTGTACTCTGTTCTATTCCACTGTGTTATTGTCTATTCTATTCCATGAAATTCCAATTTGTTTAACTGTATTCCACTCTATTCTACTCTATTCTACTCTATTACACTCAACTCAACTCTATTCTAATCTGTTACACTCTATTCGACTCTACCCTACACAATATTGTACTATATTTCATGCAATTTCACTCTACTCTGCTCTATTCTACTCTGATACACTCTACTGCACTCTATTCCATTTTATTTTGCTCTATTCTACTCTGTTAAATTCTATTTCACTCTATTCTACAATATATTCTTGTCTATTACTTAATTCTTTCGTTAAAAAATTCTCCCCATGATAAATGTAAGAAATCGTAAAATGAAATAAAAACACAGCTCGATGAATATTTAACAAAGTAAATCTGAACTGTCTTCGAGTGAGGGAATAATGAAACTTGCTGAGAGATAGATGAATATAACAGAGCAGTAGGGTTCATATATAACACAATAAATCAACCTTAACCAATAAAACTCCTCTATAAATTTCGTATAAAAAAACGGAAGGAAATTACGGATCAACCTAATGCCCACGTCATTTCGATGCCGCATACATGCGGCGGTCGCCGCGAAAGGGTTAATTGGAACGTTCGAACGTTGCACCGTGTAATACATCGGTCGGGGGAACGAATAATTGCGATCGCGTTTATTTTTAAAGAGGGGTCGCATTACTTTTTGATGAAGGATTCGCACTTTCTCGCTGGTGATGCGATCAATGGCGGGACCGTGGAACGCGGGGGTATCGTTTCAACGTAGTAGCCAATCGGAACGGAATTCCACTTTAATGCGAACCTCGAATACCACGTCCCTAACGATATTGCAATTAGACTCTTGACAGTCGATCGAACAGCGGCGTATCTCGTTGCATCATAGATACAGAATGCAACGTATCGCCGATACACGCGGGAATATTCTTCCACCTTTGCGAGCCGGCTGGAATGCGTTTATTAATAGAAGAATTTTCATCTATGTATTTACGGCCACTACAGTTTTTAATTGGAAAGGAATTTCGATTCATGTTTGAAACGTGGATGTTTCGAACGGTCATTGCGATTATTATTATAGTAGAATAAATTAGTTAGATGATTATTAGAGTGGAATCTTGATTAGTCGAACTCGATTTTCGACGATATTTATTACATAGATTTTTTTATTATTCCACATTAAGTACAAAAAATAAAAACTAAGTACTTCTTCCATAATTTGAACGGATTAACAAGTAATTCATTGACACTTTAAATTTCCTTTAATACTAGGAGTCCTGATCGCATTAAATACACATTGTACAACATATTATACAACTTTATATACAATTTCGGTTGCAATTATATTAGAATAAAAAATAGTATGCAATAATTTATCACAGAAACATTTTTATAACATCAAGAATTACAATAGAAAAACTCTAAAAACCAGACACTTTTACAAATCTGCTAATTCATTCTATAATGCATGCCGACGCATTTCAGAATGCAACAAGTCAATTTTGCCATAACTGCAGTAAACCAGCATTCAAGTAATCATCATCGCGACACGTTACATCTTCATCGAGCCGGCACGTAGCCTCGTGTCGCGTCGCATTTAGCCGCGTATCGCCGGTTCGAACGTTGAACGAAGTCTAAACGCGGACTACGGAATGAATATTTTGTAGGAAGTTTGTTTCGAATATCGGTTATTTCGAGGCTGACTGGCAACATGCCGGGTGAACCGAGCTCTCCGCCGTAGAGCGTCACAGAGAACGGTAGCGGGGAATATCGCCGGGTCCCTTCGCCGGGTTCGGGCCCCTCAGGCGAAAAAGAGGAATGGAGACGGAAACGTAGCCGCGACCGCATCCACGGAACTTCCGGAAAAGTTTCCTCCGAACGAGCTAACAAACGAACTTGCCCCGTTCCGTCGATTTCCGTGGAAACTCGACGATTTGTGTAGCGAAACGATGGTCCGCGCGAGCGGCCCGTACTTTCGAAATCGATAAGCTGCGGTATTAAACGCTCGACGGGAAATACGCCATTTTCCCGTACCTTGCTCACCCGGCCATCTTCGACACGCTCCACTTTACCGAATTCGAACGATTCTGCCCGTCGTTCGTGAAATTATCAGAATCTCTTGGTTAGAAAACTGATCGCTTAGGCTATTATTTGGCTCGGCCATGTAATTCTGATGATGCTTTTTTTATGGAACGGAGTAGAATAGAGTAAAATAGGATAGAATAGAGTGTAATAGAATAGAATAGAATAGAGTATAATAGAGTAGAGCATAGTAGAATGGAGCAAGATAATGTGGAATAACGTAGAATAGAGTACATATAAAGGAAGAAAATATATTGTAGGATACAGAAAAATATAGCGTGGAGTAGAGTCAAATAGAATAGAGGGCAATAGAGTTGAATAGAGTGGTATACATTAAAATAGATTAGAATTGCATTGAATAGAGTAGAATATAACATAGAATAGAGTATAATAGAGCATAATACAGTGTAACAGAGTATAATTGGGTGGAATAGAGTAAAATTATATAGAGCAGAGTTAAATAAAATGTTTTAGAGTAGAAGAGAGTATAATAGAGAGGGATACAGTGGAATATAGGGGAATGAAGATTATTGGAGTGAAATAGAGTAGAATAGAGTGTAACAGAATAGAATAGAGTGGACTAGAGTGGTATAGAGGGGAATAGAGTTAAATAGAGTACAATAGAGTAGAATTGCTTAGCATAGAGTGGAAATTTCATATAATAGAGTAGGATATTGTGTAGAGTAGAGACGAATAGAGTGTAGCAGAGTAGAATAGAGTCGACTAGAGTGTAATAGAGTAGAATAGAGTGGTCTGGTGTGAACTAGAGGGGAATAATCCGGAACAAAGTGGAATAGATTGGAATTACATGAAATGGAGTAGAATATAATGCAGAGTAGAGTCGAATAGAGTATTGAATAGAGTATAACAGAGTAAAATAGAGTTGAATAGAGACATCCACTTTCTCGAGTACACTATATCGCAGATTTTCATCAAACATACTCTCAAGATCATACGTAGCCTTTCGCGAAAAGAACTTATATGACACACTAAAATACATCAAATGAGTTTTATACATGTTGCTTAGGCAGACACTTTTAGTCCCTCACGAAAAGGGTTAAAGTACGAATGAATCACGTATTCGAGAATCCCTCGGCACCCTAAAGGATGAAAAATAGTAGAACCGTTACGTGGATCGGCGGACCGTGTCCCCGTTATTTCTCGGCACATTCTTACGGGGGGGGACACGTTCCTCAGACGTAACGACGACGTCGCCGACAGCTGAAGGAAAAGAGGGCGGTCGAGGGAGAAGTTAGCCTCGGAGCTTGTCTTTCGCAGGCAAAAGGAGAGCCCCTGTCGCCGAGTCAGCAAAAGTTCGGAATGAAAATTGACGTGAAACAGCGAAAATATGTGGCTGCGGGGTGGGGGGGACCCTTGAACACCTGTCTTCCTTGAGATAAGACCGTGGCCGCCCGGGGGCGCTCGCGATGCGCTTAAACGAATTAAACTACGTGGACCGGACTCCTCTTCTCTCTCGGAACCTGCCCCCTTGCCAGGCTACCGAGCTGAACTTGTCCCCGTGGATCTACCCCCGTATTGAAGTTTTTTTTACATCCGTCCGGATAATCTGGCTTAATTAATTTAATTCCGAGAAAAGGCGGCGCAGCTCGCCGCGTCGCGGAACTATGGCAACCGGTTCGTTAACGAACGTTTTATTGTGCGTGGTGGGCCCCGGTTTCGGAGCGACGACGAACCGGCAGCCAGCCGACGCGACCCGCAAACTTCGGCCTCTATTAATTTCAGCCGGGGGTTTGCGGACGATCCGGTAACTCGGTTCGCGGTTCATCCGAATTCGATTACTTGTTGCTCGTGCTTTTCGTCGGGAATCTCGGGTTCCCGGGGCTCTCGAGCCGCCACGGAAATCCGACGTTTTCACGTTCTTCGGAACGCTGTTTGCTCGCAGATTTATCACGCCGCGGGCTAATCGAGCGAAATTGTCTCGATCGGACA
Organism: Augochlora pura; assembly: GCF_028453695.1. Classification (NCBI taxonomy): domain Eukaryota; kingdom Metazoa; phylum Arthropoda; class Insecta; order Hymenoptera; family Halictidae; genus Augochlora; species Augochlora pura. Next base: position 1,840,699 of record NC_135772.1, read on the forward strand.
CGTTATCAATCTCGAAACTATCTATCATTCGATTATTTGGCCAGCTGTTGTTACTGCCAAATGCTAGTTACCATGAGTCTGCTATATACAGCAAAAATTAGAATAAATGATCGCTAAAATCATAAGTGATTATTAGAAACATATATACGCAAATATCGTATATATATGCAATCAGTTAGTATTAAATAAGGATAGTCCAGAAAATTATAAATCGAAAGAGTTATTTTATTTTATTTTATCTTCCTTGCGAATCGAACTAGAAATTAGGCGAGTTTGAAAGATGCGAACATGACAATCTCTAGGCAGAATTCACGGATCCATTAGTCAAAGTTAGGAGATTGGCGCGACCATGCTAACCCTGACCCGTCCCAGATACGCGACGTCCCAAAACCTCGACCCACATAAAAGTTAGTGCCATTAGACAGCGTTCCCGATTTTTTAATATTATTAAAATCTTCTCCAATGCGCCGATCATTTCCCCACGATTTTGCCACTCTTGTTTTCGCCAACTATTAAGGTGTCCCATAAGTTTCTTTCTTTCCTTTCAATGCAAAATCAATAGATGATATTTATTGTTTAAGTCGATATTATTGTTGTAGGATATTATTGTTCGAGGTCGATATCAGTGATATACTCTGACATACTTATGGGACACCATAATATTTCGAGTTCTGCCATTTCTACGATTATTCAACAAATCTGAATAACAAAAGCAAACTTGAAAATTCAAGGAACTCCATTTTGTCCAGGAATATCGTGGCGCGAAAAGTGCTTATGGGACACCATAATATTTCGAATTTTGTCATTTCGACGATTATTCAACAAATCTGAGCAACAAAAGCTATCTTGAAAACTCGATGAACGGAATTTTGTCTAGGAAAATCGTCGCACGAAAGAAACTTATGGGGCACCATAATATTTCGAATTTCAACGATTATACAACAAATCTGAATAACGAAAGCTAACTTGGAAATTCAAGAAACTCCATTTTGTCCAGGAAAATCGTTACTCGGAAAGAACTTATGGGACACCATAATATTTTAAATTTCGTCATTTCAATAATTATCCAACAAATCTAAACAACAAAGTCTATCTTAAAAAGTCGCTAAACACAATTTAGTCCAGGAAAATCGTGACGCGAAAGAAACTTATGGGACACCCTAATAAAATATAACATTAGACTCAGTTTGTGCCGTTTTGACAATTCTTCATATATTAAACATTATAATAAATCTTAGATTCCATTGAATACGCTATACAACAGTATTTAGAAAAATAAGTGTGCAGTAACTATTGTTAAGATATTTCTGAAATATTTTAGAATTGGTTGAAGCTATAAACAAATAGTTTATACAAAATCTGTTCAATATAAAAAGAAGTCTCAACTAGTATTGACAATTTTTTTCATTTTTACAATGTTTGAGGATATATTAAGGTTAACTTGACTCTTTTAAATCAGACTGTGTGCCTTTTTATTCATATTAACCCTTTGATGATCTATAACCTATAAATTGACTTTTTACATTGACTAGTAGTTTATAAATCGGTTGTCACGACGACCAATAATTTACTATCTATTACTTACGAATTATTATATAATTTTTTAAATATTAGATACCTTTCGCGATGAATAAAATAAAATAAATGAAATAGACAAACTAAATATTGTTCAATGCTAATGTTATGAAGATATAAAAATGTAACGAAAGAATTACTAAATCTTGTTCATCCTTCATAATCTTACAAAATGAATTAACCTTGCGAAATTAATTCCGTACGACACCCATGTCTAAATTTAATACCATCACAAGGTTTAATAATTGCCAAATTCAAAAAGAGAGGAGAAATAAGAAATAAAATTCTTATTCCAAATATACCAAAAGGGTTAAGCAATTTTAGCGTCGCAGCTTATTCGGAGAATTTGATTTTCCAGTGCCGACAACGCTATTACCAAGCACGTCGGTGACTATAGGTGACTGTCGGTGACCTGGCAGAACATTTTTCAGGCAACCCATAGCACGCGTGCAACGATCGTCCACGCGTCTCCGGTCTCTCTTTGCTCGTTCACCTGCACGCCGGATCCTCGTTCTCTCCGGTCTCCCGACAATAACATACGTGTCACTCACGCTGAAATACATTTTCAAAACTTCCATTTCCCGTCTTGGGAGAAGCCCCTACCGATCGGCGCCGTGTTCCTCTACAGCTCCCTGTCGAACTTTGCATGCGATCGAGAATATCGCGTCCTCCCCCACCCTCCCCTTTCTTCTTCTCTTATGCCAAACGTGCCGCCTCTTTCACGTCCGTTTCCCGCCGCTGTTCATTGTTTATTCATGCTGTTGCTCTCGAACGGTTAACTTGTCGCGCGTGATCCTCTTGCAACTACCTCTCATTTTTTTCTGAGAAAAATCAGCTATTCTTTTGCTCGGTGTCATAGTTGGATGAAGGGAGGGTCTTTATGGGGGAAGAAAATTTTGATAATTTATTTTAGGAAGTAGGGGCTTGGGGATAATTTATTTATTTGATTTAGTGAGGTTGGTAGGTGATTATAGAATGATATGGAAAATATTAATTTTGAATATTATATGTTTGTTCTTCAGTTTGTTATATTACGTTTATTATATTATATTTATTATACTATTTTTGATGTATTATATTTGCTATAATATCTTTGCTATATTATATTTACTATATTGCGTTCACTACATTGTATTTACTACATTATATTTGTTATATTACATTTACTAAGTTATATTTCATATAATATTCTTGCTATATTACATTTACTATATTACATTCATTATATTTTATATTTACTATATTATATCTGCTACATTATATTCACTATATTATTCTTGCTATATTACATTTGCTATATTTTATTTACTATATTATCTTCTCTATATTGTACTTACTATATTGCGTTCACTACATTGTATTTACTATATTATATTTGATATATTACATTTACTAAGTTATATTTAATATATTATTCTCGCTATATTACATTTACTATATTTTATATTTGATATATTATATCTGCTACATTATATTCACTATATTATTCTTGCTATATTACATTCACTATATTTTATATTTAATATATTATATCTGCTACATTATATTCACTATATTATTCTTGCTATATTACATTCACTATATTTTATATTTACTATATTATTCTAGCTACGTTACATTTACAATATCACCCTTAATTGACTATACCTAAAACCCCGAGAGAACTTCGCTGATCCTTCTACGGTGCATCCGATTGCGCAACAAAATGGCGGCGGCACAATGCGCCGTGAGGGTGCTTTATTACAGTAATCTTGCGTTTCTTTTCGGATTTTGAAGGGTCCTTGATGGATCGCGACCGCGATAGTTAATATTGTAGTTTCACTTAGCATACAAATAATGGAACAGAAAGAGAGAGAGAGAGAGAGAGAGTGAGACGCGGGGCGGACGCCATAAGGCTCTCGCGATGGAGGGGAGACGCTCTTGCCAGGAAAAGTGGGTCGCCTATATGAGAAAGGCACGCCGGGATGATGAACGATCCTGGTAGCGACATGACAGATGGAGAGAACGAACTAGAAAAATAAACGCGATTCTCGCGTGCGCGTCCTATCACCGCGATGGATTCTGGGGGATCCTGGGCCGCTGCCGCCGCCGCCGCTCGGTGTTTTACGCGTGTCGTTCGGCAAAACCCTACGGCGAGAGACATCGCGATACGCGCCCCGTTGATTGTCATAATTATGACAATCACGGAAGCCGCTTCGCCGGCGCATTGTTTCTGGTTTCGTAATCCGAAATCGCCCCCCGGCAATTTTTCATTTAATTTTCTACGCAGGACTTTAGCAATTACTACGGTCGGCGTGTAGTTCTTTTAATAATTATTGTCCCTCGGTCGTCAAAATATTTCTACGTCTTTTCTATTTGTTTAAATATGGCTGAATTTGTTTACTGTGTTGGAAAAGTTGGTGGAAGTTTGGTCGAGCCATATTGCAATAATATACAACGATTGGTTATTATATTTTATGTGTTATTTATTTATGTGTTCATTTGCTGTGTTTTATTTTTATTTGTTATAAGGTGTAATGGTTTCTTATTTATTTATTTTACTGATGGAATTCTGTTACGTTAAGCGAGTCAAGAATTTTATATAAAGATGAGGGCACTGTAAAAATTAATTACAAGATATATATTTATTATACTTATTATCTTTATTATATTTATATTATGTCTATTTATTGTAGTAATTTATTATAATGTACAATGTTTAGTTATTTATTTTATGGACAGAGTTCTGTTACATTATAGGTAAATAAGGAATTTTATTAAAAAATGAGGGCTACGTAAATATTATTAGATATATATATATATTAATTAATAGATGTATATTTATTATATTCATCTTATGACTATATTATATTAAGTTTATTTATTATACTTTATATTTATTTATTACAACATAAAATCCTTATTTATCTATTTATCCTGCGACGAAAGTTCCATTACACTAAATAAAATAGAAATATTATATAAAATTTAAAGCAGCCTAAAAATTAATTATAAAATACATATAAAATTCTAACAAAGTCCAAATAAGTCTAAGAAATTTTCAACAAATTTATAACAATTTCCAAACTCTTCGATCTAAAATACTAACCTAAAATGGCGGAAATTTCGCATTACCGTAATCATCTTTATACCTTTAGAAAATGATCCGTAGAGCACCGCAGTAACAAAAGGGTTAAAAGAGACACCCGTGACTTTATTCCGGCACTTCTCGGATTCGAGTGGAGTCCTTCGCGGACACCGTCGCTCCTGAAACATCACGGAGCGCTTCGGTCGTTCGCGGGTCTTCGAGCCGGGAAAAAAAATGGCGCGACGGAGTTTTAGCGTTTTCTCCTTCGTCTCCGACGATTTGTCACGGACGCTCGACGAGAGATAACGCCGAACTTTCGGAGACGTTTTGAAGAACGAACATCCCGAGAGCGAGCTCTTCGCGGTAACAAATGCGTTCTCTCCTCTTTTGCGGACCGCGGCGCCCGGCCATTTTGTTATGATTAAGAATAGCCGGGCGCGTTCCGCGAACGTCGAGCACCCCCAGCCCCGGATAAAGAAACTCGAACAAGTAAAAGTCCATCATCGGAAATTACTTCGTTCTCCTTCTTTTCCGGGAATATTCGCGTTTTACGCGATCTATGCGATGCCACGTGCCGCTTTGAATTCTTGTGCACTTTGTGCAGCACGATTGGAATTCTTATGCGTTTTATACTAAACTATTATTTTCAATTATTATGCAGTTTATTTAGTACAATTAATTTGAATTTTCATACAATGTTTTAGCACAATTAAGTTGAATTTTTATACACTTTTTCAAGTACAATTAATTTCACGTTTATTTAGTATTTTACACGCATTTTATTTAGTATAATTGGGTGGAATTTTTATCTTTTTTATACTGAACTGTTATTGTCAATTATTATACACTTTATTTATTACAATTAATTTGAATTACTGTGCACTTTATTTAATACAATTAATTTGAATTATTGTGCACCTTATTTAGTACAATCCATTAGAGTTCTTGTGCATCTAATATAATAAAATTACTTCCTGCAGTAACATAAGTGACACAAATAAAGCAAAAATATTATAAAGACATTAAGAAAATCCTACAGAATATTATATATATATTGAAAACTGCATATAAAATATTACAAGAATATTAGAATAATCATATAAAATATTAAAAAAATATTATTAAGTCATATTTAAATTAAACGCCTACAATTTCATCTTTTTATTATTATTTATTTTCATCTTATTATTATTAAATTTCTTATTGCTATTAAATTAAATCTTGAATTGCTTTAAAGAAGAAAATCATTTTAACAATTTTTTATGTTCACAAAGCTTTTAATTAACGAACCCTTCATTGCTCACATTTCTTTCCCATTTATGGTAACATAAATATGTAATTATGACATAAAATGTCACAAATGTAGAATTCATACTGAACAAAATTAATTCGAAGGGTATTCATTGTCACGCAATTAAACAAATGGCAGAGTAGCAGTGGTAGATTATTGTAACGACGTATTAATTTAGGGAACTTGTGACAACGACGAGGAGGAAGCCTCCGCGCGCAGCAAATATTTAAGTAATTTCCGTTTTCTGTTGCATCGAATTCGATCCAATTTACAAGCCGCGCGCGCGGCTCATTGTTGCGCGGAACAAATACTAATTGAACAGAGATAAACAAGCCTGGCAGGCTGATAAATAAATACCGGGGCAAACTTCGGAAAAGTCGCACATATGTTTAGCCTGAACTTACAAACTAATTAATACCGAAGTATGAACAGGCCGTGTTTTACAATGACACGTTAACTATTTCCTTGTAATTTCTCAAATTAATTTATATGTGCAAATTATTGCTACTGCAAATTATTTTTTAATAATATTTGCACTTTTGCAATATATATGCAATAAGGATAATACGATTTATAATAAATAATTGAGATATATATCATTTTAAATACTATTTGCAATTTTGCAATATATATAATACAATCTTTAATAAATAATTAATATATGTATTATTTGTCAATACCATTTACAATTTTGAAATATATATAAAACAATCTATACTAAATAATTAATATATGTGTCATTTGTCACTACTATTTTCAGATTTGCAATATAAATAATACAATCTGTTCTAAATAATTAATATATGTATTATTTGTCAATACCATTTGAAATTTTGAAATATATATAATACAATCTATAGTAAATAAGTAATATTTGTATTATTTTTCAATATTATTTGCAATTTTCCAGACTGTATACAATACATATAATATAATTTATAATAAATAACTAAGATATATATCACTTTTAATACTATTTGAGTTTTGCATACAATCTGTAATAAATAATAAATACCTGCTACTAAAAATTATTTTTAAATACTATTTGCAATTTCAACAGCGTCGAACAGTTTTCATACTTTTACTGCAAATTCATTTTTGAAACAGATTGAAACGCAATTCTCGCGCGAACGGCGGATTGAGCTGTTAACGAAAAATTTTATTTTCATACAGCTTTAACGAACTTTTCAATGGCCAAAGTATTTTGTTACAAATGGTTAACATAGTTACAATTTCAATAGCGAAAACCGCTCGTGGTTTCATTTTTCCATTGAAATTTTAACAGAACAATGCGATACGTCGTCGCACGTGTTCCTCGAATATGTTTGACATTTTCGAACAACAATGGCCATCGTCGACCATTGAACAATCATCTTCATCTTTCAATTATCAAAAATAGAATAACTAACTAACAAATTCGTTTATCATTCGGTATTTTAATAGATTAAAAATAAAATATATATGGCATTACTAAACTATTTCAGTTTTTCGACTATTTTTAATTGCATTTAATTTGAAATTTTGTCATAATTAAATTTACTGGCTAATTATAACAATTTGAAAGCATATTTTTCGTTTTTAAATAATTAAGAATAAGATTATTAGTACAGTACTTTAATAGATTGAAAATAATACATATAACATTACCTTTCTCTTTCAATTTTTTTACTATTTTCAATTGCAGTTAATTTACAATTTTGCCGTAATCAAATCCAGCGGCTAATAATTATAATACTCTGCAACCTTATTCGACGTTTTTAAATAATTAAAAATAAGATTATTTTGATATAAGAGAGAAACAAGATTTTCGAAACTTTAATAAATCTAGATGATTTCAATTTGTCTATTTATTGTTGCAAATAAACATACAAAGCTATATAACAAATATACGATTACTAATTAAACGTATTAAATAATGATAGATCAAAGTAGATATCAATTTTTATTTAGAAAACAGAGTCTCGTTTCTTTAAGTTTTCTTTCATTTTCTAAGAAAATCGACCACTGTCTCTAAATAATTATATAAGCAGTAATTCATTGGACGTGCAAAATTAAAGGGTTGGAAAATGCAGGTATATTTCGAAGACAAACATAGGCCGCTCACGTGTGCAATCTCGTACGTTTAATTCTTCATAGAACGAAAACCATGGCGAGCACGGACCCACCGGCACCCTCTTAAATCTTTCATTCTAATTACTCGATATTTACCCTGACGCATTAGTTAACCATACAGACTCCCCGAAACCATGGCAGGGACTAATTCGAAATCATCATCGTCGATGAATCCACGAAATGCTGCATTCTTTACTAGCCCTTTGCACTCGAAGCCATTTTAATTCGAAATTCAAAATATTAGGTTGGCGCATATGAAACGTCAGATGTTTAAGTGAATATACGAAACTGTATATCTTTTTTCAAAAGCTGTTGATTTAATGAATATATGCTCTGTTTGCTTCGCTACACCTTTTTCAACGAGGTTTCAATACAGAAATGCCTGTCTTAAACAAATTCTGATCTGTAGACGAGAAAGACTGCACCCCTTGCAGATTTCTTTTAGAATTATATTGACCAACACTTTTTTGTTTTTAGTCGTTTCCTTAATGTCACGAGATGATTTTTATACAGCTAACTTAAATGACAATACCTAATTTATAAAGTGCATAATAGAAGAATTGAGGTTCTTTTGAAAATTAACCCCTTGCACTATGATTTCTTTTAGAACTATTACTTTTGATTATCACTCGATTGTCTTCATTTACTTTTATTCCCAGATGTTAATTACAGAAAACTCAAATTTTCCACTTATATGACAGAAATTATTAACAGCCAAGTTTATTAAATAATGCATCAAATAATCGTCGCGTGTCTGATTCATTAACATAATGCAAAAGGGGGTTAAAATCCCTTTCGATCACTCAAAAACAAAACTGAAATATTGATTACAGAAAGTTCAAATTTTCTTTCTATTTAACACAAATTATTAGCAGCCAAGTTTATTAAATAATACACGAAATAATCGCCACGTGTCTGATTCGTTAACATAACGCAAAAGGGGTTTAAAACTCCTTTTGATCACTCAAAAACAAAACTGAAATATTGATTACAGAAAATTCAAATTTTCTTTCTATTTAACACAAATTATAAACAGCCAAGTTTATTAAATAATGCACGAGATAATCGTCACGTGTCTGACTCATTAACATAACGCAAAAGGGGTTTAAAACTCCTTTCGATCACTCAAAAACAAAACTGAAATATTGATTACAGAAAATACAAATTTTCCTTCTATTTAACACAAATAATTAACAGCGATCTTTATTGCACAATACACAAAATTATCGCCACGTGCCTGACTCATTACCATAACGCAAAAAGGGTTAAAACGCCCTTCGATCGCTCGCAAACGAAACGACAAAAGGAGAACGGATTCGTTCGCCCGAGCGTCGAGTAAAGAGAGACAGGATACCGTCACGGGAATCTGATAGCGTAATGCATATTCCGTGCATCCGTTATGCATCCGTATGCATCTCGTTCACCCCGTCACCCTTTCGCCGTCGGCTGGGAAAAAGCCTCGGTTAACGCGTGTTCCTCGGTCCTCGCGGCCAGAAAACAACCGGCTACTGATTACAGCAATGACAAATGGCAGCGTGGGAATTACGAAATGAAGGTTTAATAAGGTATGAGTCGGATCGGGGGAAACGGACCGCCACCACATTCCCAGCACTAATTAACAAATCCAATTTTAATCGACGGTTCAATTCGCGTCGTACGGCTGCAATCCCCTCTGGATACACCGTTGCGCGCGCGTAAAAGTGATTAGCGGCCGGCTCCGTGGTGCAATTATTTCGTGTCAGCTGGATTGATACTTTTTTCTCTCTCTCTCTCTCTCTCTCCTTCTCTCTCTCTTTCTACCTCTTTCACTCTTTCAGTTGCCGGTCGATCGATCGATTGATTTTTGTAAATAGAACCACCGAGTTGAACGAGGCCACCGAATCGAACGGGTGTCCTGTTTCGGATCTAATTAAAAAATCTCGCGACAAGTGTTTGTTAAACCTTTGCACTATGAGACATCACTAAGATCGTTCTACCACGTCCTAAGATCACTTTTATAACAACGAAGCTTAAATGAAAACTTTGTTAACTATTAAAAGTGTTGGTGGGTGTCACAAGAATCAATTTTGTGTAGATAAAAAGGGTTGACATTCAAGCTTCGTAGTCGAGGCATTATGATTTTATGGAATTTAGAAAAGGGTGGTTGCATATTTTTAGGGATTATCTATTATTGGAAATAGCACGCGAATTTTATTGTAATTTAGTTGCGAAGTTTTAGAGGTATTAGTTTTGTTGTTTGGTGCTTTAGGGTTTGTTGTATATTGTAATAGATGTTTATCAGAAATAGTTGAACGAATTCTTTTTGAGGAAATATTTTAATTAGTCAATAAGGTTATTATTCTTTATTCGTTCTTTGTTGTTAATAAATTGTGCTGTTTAGTTGGCTGAGTAATTTTTTATAGTTTATTTGTAACATTTGTTCGGTTAATAGTGCTAATAGTAATTTATAATATCATTATAAGTATTTTATAATATTATTAACAATTTTTGAATAAGTTAATAATGAATAGCAATAGTAATAAGCTAAGTTAATAATAATAATTTTTTAATATACTTATTTCTTCGTAATTAATTGACGAATACTTTTTTTATCATTTTTAATACTTCGTTGGTGGTATTATTATGCAACATTGGAATGGAACAGTGGATTGTAAAAATTAACGTCGGAGAAATTAGTTAATAAAGTATTGCAAAACACTGTATTCTCTGTAATTTTGATTTAAATCGATTATATTTCGAATTAATTCTTGAAGAAATAAATTCGTACTTGAACTATAATAATTTCTTATTTAGATGAATATTCGTTCGAATGAAATCTTATTCGAGCAATCTGTCATCTTGATTAATTTTTATTCGATTTAATATTCAATTTAGAATATTGAAGATTTGTCAACCCTTATTTCTTATACTTTATTTAAATTGTGCCCTCAACTCTTTCCTTTAATTTGTTTATTTAATGTCGCATTTACTTGACAGAAACCACTTGTGAAATTACAGTTCTAAGTATGTATATAGATAAAATGAAGATTAAGTATAGACAATAGTTTAGCACTAAATTATCATATATTATCTTCTTAATCTAGATTCCACAAGTTACTCTATTATAATTTCGGATAAATAATTTAGTTTCTTCTAACTATGACTACTGTTTTTTATATTATTATTTTTATTTTACTTATATTGCTTTCTTTATATTATTATAATTAATTTGCTTACGTTATTTCGTTTATACTATTATAATCATTTCACGTCTGCTATTTCGTTTATATTATAATAATTATCTTGCTTATGCTGTTTCGTTTTTATTATTATAATAATTTTGCCGATGCTATTTCGTTTATATTACTATAATTATTTTGCCTACGCTATTTTGTTTAAATTATTATAATAATTTTGCCTATGCTATTTCATTTATATTATTGTAAATATTTTTCTCACGTCATTTTGCTTATATTATTTCGTTCTTATTATTATCATAATTTTTCTTCCCTCATTTCTTTGATATCACTACATTCATTTCGCCCACACTATATTTCATTTATATTATTATAATTATTTTGCTGACGTCATTTTGCTTACATTACTTCATTTATATTATTATAATAATTTTGCTCCTCTTATATTGTTCATATCATTACAATGATCTCGTCCACCCCATTTCATTCACATTACCACAACAATTTTCCTTACATTATTTCACTTACATTAAATTGCTACCATTATCATACAATTTCCCTACAATAATCCAAATATCCCTCAACACAATTTACCATTATCATTTAACATTGTTAACAATATTACACACCCTATCATCACAGCCAAAATCCACACAAAATTACATTCTCTAAAATCAAAAAACAAAAATCACAGCCGAAGATCGATACCCAACCCCCATAATACAAGGTGTCCCTAACAGAACATAACACGGCTTATACACCTCCCTAAAAAAAACGTAGAAAAAAGCAACCGGGTATACTTACAAAATCCTAGCATTCTAGGAGAATTCGCCACCGATTTTTTCCATGCCGCCTGTCGTCCGTAATAACGAAATCGACGAGCACAGCCCGGCGAGGTGGTGGCGGAAGGGGTAGGGCAGGGGGGGGGGTATTCAATGGTCGCCGTTTCGGCGATCACACCCGAATAATTCGGGGGGGTAGCATCGTGTCCAGAGACAGTCGGGCAGAGGGACGCGATGACGCGAATGGCAGACCGGGCGTGTCCCGCGGTAATCCAATGGGAGCGTCTCTTAATTAAAAATCGCGAAATCCGTGCGCTCTCTCTCCTCTGTGTCCCTTTGTTATGACTGGCATCCGTCGTTTCCCCCGTGGCCGCGTGGAAAACCGTGCACGCGTCTCTCTACCATCCTTTCTTTTTTTTCGTCGTCCATGGGCGTCGTTGAAAAACGATCGGACGGAACAACCGTCGCCCGCGTCCGCCATTATTCCGTGTACCTACACGGTGTTGCGCGCGTCCCATTTTCCACCACCCCCCCCCCCCCCCCCCGCCCGCCCACCCCTTTCGTCCTCCGCTTTTACCCTTTTTTACCTCTCGGGCTGACTATATTGTTCTGTTTTATTATCCTCCTTCTGTGCGCCGCTTTTGTTTTTAGTACGCCGGGACCAGGCGACCGTCCGAATTGATCGCCGCGGATATATTCCTACCGCGCGAGATCTTTTACACCGTGGAGGCCACGTGGTCTTCTCCGCGCTGCTGCTTCTTTTCATAGCGAAGGCGCACGGTCGCGATGAGAATTGAATTTTCCTTTTTGTTACGAGATTTGAAGTTTCTTTTCGTTTCGAGGATTGAATTTTCTTTTTGTTTTTGGGATTTGAATTTTCTTTTCGTTTCGAGATTTGAATTTTCTTTTTGTTTCGGGATTTGTTTGTCGCTTTGGTAAAATTATTTGTTTCATTTGGATGGTAGATTTATTATTTTTTAAAAATATATGAACGAGGGTGGTTTTTTGTATTTTGTTTGAATTTATTTTTGGATGGAGTGGGATGTTTTGTTTAGTATTTGGGGTGTTTAGTTTATTTAATTGCTTTTAGGTAATGTTATAAGTAGAAACGCATGTGTGATATGTGGTTGATTAACAATAAGAAATGTTTAACATTGATCTGATAATAAAATGTAATTTACTTTGATTTGGTGCCAGTGTGCCTAGCTATATGATATATTATATTATTATGTAGATATAATTATAATTATATTATTATGTAGTTATAATTATAATTATATATGGATTTTATATTATTATATAATTATAGCTATTATATCTATATTTAACCGTATGATATCTAACTATATAACATATATTTATATAATATTGTTATTACTACATATATAATGTACTATATAGTTATGAATGTAGATATAGTAATAACTATACACGTATATTACATTATTAAATAGTTATACTTATATCTACAAATGTAACAGTATAATACCTAACAATACAAAAAGCATTTAGACTGCTGAAAAAAATCAACGCGTCCATTATTTAAACTTGAAACAAAAGCCACGCAAAGTAATGTTCTCCTACGACAAAAATATTTAAATAAATTAAAAGAATAGAGCCTTGTAAAAAATTTAAAGCTAAATCCGATAACGAAGTAAGCTTCGTTTTTTTAAAAAGACAATACATTTGAACCCTGTCCATTATTGTATCGTTCTAGAACAAGATACAGATGAACAAGATACAAAGAAAAAGATGGGCTTGGCTGAAGTATGTATTATCTTCATGTTTCAGTTACGAATGAAAAATGGGGGAAAAGCTGTTTGCAAAGCTCTAATATAAATTGTTGCAAATAATGCAACTCGGATGCACTAGCAAGCCATGAATGATAACGGTGAATTTTTTAGTGCTGTTTTAGCAGAATATTTAAGTAAAATAAATTAGTCAGTGACAGTCCAATTGTTGCAGAATCAAGTACTTGTGAAGTCAAAGTAGTAATTATTAAGAGTAAAGTTTAATTTGGTATATTTTAACTTCCACTGTGAAGTAAAATTAATTATTATCAAGAATAAAATTTAATTTGGTATATTTTCACATCTATTGTGAACTAAAATTAATTATTATCAAGAATAAAATTTGATTTGGTATAATTTACCTTCCATTGTGTCCTTTATTGGTCTTACAGGACTAAACATATTTTTTCAGCCTTTTCAATATCGCTTTCAAATTGAATTTAGGTCTTAACTATTATAAACAATCATTTAAATCTGTCAGTGATTTAAAAGAGATAAGATCATACCCCTACAATCGATATAAGCGAAACTAATAATAACATGGATGTAACAAATAGTAAATCATCTGATGGTTCTTGAGTACAATTTATCAACAAATAAATAAATAAATGAATAAATAAATTATAACAGAAATATTAATATTCATCTTTATGGAAAAGCTTATAATTTGTTGTCCCTAAATTAAAAAAACTTTAAAATTTAAACGCTGAATTTATAATCATTACACCTTTCAGTTGCCAAATGGATGGACTCTTAAATATAAGAGTAACAACAATATAAAAATGGTAACATTACTAACCATTACCTTTCGCCTTTTTCTTGTTATAAATTTTATTAGGGAACAGTTACGTTTATATTTTTGCATTCTACATGTATACCACTTTATTATACTTTATTATACTCTATTCGACTCTGTTCTATATATTATTCCACTTTATTCCACTCTATTCTGCTTTGTTCTGCTCTATTCTACTCTATTCTACTTTGTTACACTCTATTCTGCTCTATTTTGCCCACGTTTTGTTTCACTCTATTCAACTCTATTCTATATTATATTCCACTCTATTCTGCTCCATTTTAATCCGCCACATTTTGTTTCACTCTATTCTTCTCTATGATACATTATATTCTACTTTATTATACTATATACCACGCTATTCATATCTATTCCACTCTATACCACTCTATTCCGCACTATTAAACCAAATTCTAATCTATTCTACACTATTCTGCTCTATTCTATCCTGTTACCCTCTATTCCAACATACTGTACTTTATTCCACTCTATTCAACCTCATTCTAATATATTCCACGCTTTTCTGCTCCATTTTACTCCCTCACGTTTTGTTTCACTCTATTCTACTCTACCGTAACGAAAGGCTTAAACATTTCGCTCAGATTCAGACGCCTCTGACCGGTACTGAGAGGGTTAAGCAACAAATATCGTCTATTGTTTTCACATCAAAAGAAAGGAATAAACTTATGGTACAGCCTAATAGATATCAGGCAGGGCCGAGTTATCTCGACGGAAATATAGGCGAGTTATGGGGTTGCGTCTTTATCGAGCGATCCCTCGAAAACGTGTCGCAGCGTCTTGGTGTTGATTCGTTTTTTCTCGGGCCTAGATGCCGGCGGCGGTTCGATGGAAAAATTGGCAATAACCCTCGCGAGAGAAGGCGTGCGAAACGAGCGGTAACACCGCGTCCTGGCCGGGCTGAGGACCGGCACAGGTGTGCGCGCGCGGGGCGGCATCGAAGCCGCATAGCCGGTTAGAGCCGCGTTCATTGTTCACGTTTTCGCGCTTGTGTCGCGCGGCGCGAGATTAACGCGCGCGCTCAAATTTTATGGGCCGATCCTTTCACGAATATTACGATCGCCGATAGCGTGAAAGCGAATGGAATTTTCGGTGGGGAAAAAAAAGGAGAGCGCTGAATGCGGGCAAGATAACGCGGCTCGACGCTCGCACGAAAATTCATTTGCCGGGTTTTGTTTGCCGGTCGCTGGTCTTTAGTTGATTAAAAATCATTCGGAATGTCAGATAGCGGCCCCATGGTAATATCGATACCGCGGCTACCATTTTTTTTTTCGTTCTTTTTCCCCCAATTTCGGGATCCGGCACAATGGCGGAGCACGCGTTTTCATGCGTGACGAGGTCCTCGTGGGGGTGGTTTCTGTGCTACGGTTAGTTAAGTATGGTGCTAGTTACTGTGCTTTTAGGTTAGTTTCCAGCTTGATTAACTTTGTATTTATCGAACAATATGTAATAAATATTTTTGTTTCAACTCGGTTATTTGTCTTTTAAAATTGTGCGAGTGGAAGACTTTCTTAAAATATTGTAAAAGTTTTTTTAATTTTATTGCTATGTTGGATGGAAAATTTATGTTTATTATGTGGCAACCTTCGCTTCAATGTTTAGGTATTAATGTAGATGGGAAAAATTTGATTTTAATTTAAGTGACATATTTACTAACACAAGAAGCACTGGACGTTTTAAAGATGTACATTTCATGTACACTTTAGGTCCATTTTAGGTCTGAAGTGGAGGTCTTTATGACGTCTTATTTGAGGCGTTGAAAAGATGTCCAAATCAGGGCTTTTTGAAGCCGTTTTTAAGACACTTGTTATGGAACGTTGTCGAAATATGTCTTAAAACGTAAATAAATTTAAAGTTAATAAACTTCGTATACTTAATAAACTTACCTAACAAACTTAATAAATTTAATGAAGTTTTTGATTGCATATAAATAACTTTTCTAGAAGTTCAACTGTTATAATATACATATAATAAATAATAATACTTATTATTGTATAATACGTTATAAAACTTATTGTTACATAATACATTATACTACAAATCGACCTTCCAAAAATGACCTATATACGACCTACGAACGTCTTAAAAATCGTGTTAAAAACGTCCATAAAATGTCCATAAGACGTTCATAAGACGTCTTTTAGACGTCTAAATGGCGTTCCAAAGACGTCTATAAGACATCTTAATTTATAAGACATTTCTAGTACGTTCCTAAAATCTTTCTAAGACGTTCCTAAGATGTTTCTAAGATGTTCCTAGAATATTTCTAGAACCTTTCTAATATGCACCTACAACATTTCTAGGACGTTTCTAAGACGTTCATAAGACATTTTACACGTCCCGAAGACGTTCTAATTTTATCTGAAAAATTACATTCCAAATCTTCGCAAAAATGACAAAATATTATAACACAAGATATTAATAATATAATTAAATACCCAATAATAATTTAAAACAATCGAACAACATAATATAGCAAGTCATACATACTTGGATTAACGGTGTGATCGTTGTTAATATTTTGCAGAGTGCCACGTCGCCGGGCGCCAGCAACGATGGCCTCACGAAACAGCAGCTGGAGCTCATCCAGCAGATCATGCAGCAGACACAGCAACAGCAACAGCAGCAACAACAGCAGACGACCGCGCAGCAGCAACAGCAACAGCAACGCACCACCACGTCGGCGACAGTCATCACGCAGATACAAAAACCGCAGAAACCGTCCGTCAAGCCAACGATATCGTCCAGCAGCGTAACCAGCAATTCTGGTAACACGAGCGCGAACAACAGCGCCAGATCCAGCCCGAAACCGAAAGTCTGGAGCCACGTACAAGTGAGTAATAGATTATTAATTATTTTCATACGATCTTTTGCTATAAACATTTATTTTCATAGTTAATTCGTATAAATATGTACGTTAGTATAAATGTACGTTCATATAAATCTGAGAGCGAAAATACTATTTAGGGAAAGGGGGTGTGTTGTGGGTCTACTTTGATCCGGAGGTACTATAATGGATAATTAAAAATATTATATTTATTATACAGGCGATTAAGTTGAAATAATTAAATTTAATTAATGGATGTATAAAATGAGATATAGTTAATAAATAGAGTATAATATTTATTGTATAGGAAATTAAAAATAATTATATTGAATAAATAGATATATAAAATGAGATATGATAAATAAGTAAAATATAATATTTATCATATAAATTAAATGACTAGGTCTATAAAATTTGACCTAAGAAACAAATGAAATATAATAAATATAAAAATATAGTAACAATAAAATATAAAATGAAATACTTGTTCTATGCATGATGAAACATTTTATTTATCATATAAAAACATTAAACGAGAATTAAAATCCTACCGCATAAAGTGCTCGAAATTTAAAAGGCGTCCCTACTGATCTTTGCGTGCGACCGTTTCCGTGAAACTGATTGGACAGGTACGCGAATTTCCCGGCTTCGCTAGCCGCTAACGGAAGGACAACGGGTCGTATTATGTAGCACAAACGATATTGTATCGGCTCGGATGTTTGTAAACATGAATACATGTTGACAAGTCGAACTGTTAATACAAGAAATACAATCGGCAAACATTGACGTTGGCTGCCGCAAGGAGCTCGGGTCCTACCCCGACCACCTCTAAACATATGAAACGCGCGGGCGGGCGGCGGCGGCGGCGGCGGCTCTTATGTCAACTTAATCGATCTAATAGTAGTTACTCAGTTCGCCCACCGGACAAACTGTTTACGGTTAGCTCGAATCTAACCGTAAGAACAATAAACGGGCCAGCGCCCGCGAGTTTCTCAAAATATACAGAACGCGCGTGTTTCTCTCACTTTCCTTTCGTATCCCGTTCTTCCTGAACTGTGCTCGATTTATGGACCACGCGAGCAACGCGATACTGTGCTTTAAACAAACCTGTTCGTTAGGGGAGACCATCTTCCACGAGCTATCTCTTCGATTTGATATCGGAGATATTCTTTTTTGGAGAAATGACTTTTATTTAAGCGCTATTTTTAGTCGATAATTTTATGTCAAGGCTATGTGCTATTTTTTTTCGATTATTTTATGTCAAGGTTATGTGCTAGATTTATTCGATTATTTTATGTATATAAAAGAATAAAGTTGGAAGGGATATTAATTATGTAATTCATTTTAAAATAGACGTGGATGCTTTTACGTGAATTTTTAAGTGAATTATGTTATTAATTTCATTGAGAATTTTATTTATTTTATATAGAATTGTCGAGATTCCAGTCGATTTGATTTCGTAGTTATTTTAATTTTATTTCGACATTCTCTCAGATTTTTGTATAAATATTTGTCTAAGTATCTATTTTTGTAGTAGGATCTATATTTAATTGAGAATACATTATTTAGTATTTTATTGTAATTTTTTGGATTAATTTAGGCTTCGAGATTCTTATTAGTTTCATTGATATATCATTAATTAACATATTAATATTGGCATTGATATTTGTATTAATATTAACATTGCTACATTAATAATTTGCTAAATTTTAATTCTTGAAAGATATTACAATAATTATCTTGCAATTATAAAGAACAATAAATTCGATATTGATATTAATATTGATATTCATATTGCTATTGACATTGCTACATTATTAATTTGCTAAATTTAAATTCTCGAAATTAATTACAATAATTCCTTACAATTATAACGAATTTAATTCAATTAAATTCAATAATCAATTCATAAGACATATTTCTACAATTAAGAAATAATTATATACAATTATATACTCAGCCCTGAAACCAATATTATAACAACAACCTCAAATTAACAATTTAGTCTTACAAATCTTTGTCCACCAACTGCCTCATCTTTTACATAAACATTAATCCACAAAATACATACCCATCCATGATTTAAAAATTTAAATTTAAATTTTATAGCATTTAAAAATTCAACATAAAAACCAAAACTACCCTTAACCCTAAATATTTCCAACACCCCCTCGCAACTTTCAATACTTTCACCACGGCCGGACAATAAAACAAAAAGTAACACCGCGAGCGTAACGTTTATAAATTCTCGTCGCGTGCCGCGCTGGACGAACAATTAACCAACAAACGTATGCAAGGATCGCCATCGGAATACCATCCAGCCCGGCCCCTATTTTATCACGTTCTTCGTATCTGGAATGACCCGGCGCCCGACCACCGGAACCTTTACCCACCGCCTAACTTCATTACGTTAATGGCATAATAACCATTGTGGGCGGCGCGGGGGCTTATGCGCCCCCGAAACGTCGGTGTCCCTAAACAGAGCAAGAAGCGAGCGCGCGGCTTGAAATCGATCGGATCGCCATTAATATGTATGAGATCTTCGCCGATAGAGAGAAAGAGAGAGAGAGAGAGAGAGAGAAAGAGAGGGGAGAGTCTAGTATAAGGGATGGGGGTTGCATGGTCGAACAGGTGCGCGGGGGATGCAGGGCGAAGAAATCGCTGGAATCGTAATTACTCCTTAACCCTTTGCCGCACCATTTTCTTTACAATTGCTATGACTAGAATTTTTTCGATCGCGCTAATTTCTTAAAAGAAAAAGGAATTTTATATTTATTATCTACCTACATCTACTCGAATATTTAAATATTGATGATGAGAGAATAAAATATGATTTCTACTTACTTTGCTTATAAAAGAAATTTGTTGGATCAAAATGACCGATTTCACACTTTTTCTTTTAAAATTTATTAGATTTGGCTACGGCGACTCCACTGGGTACGGCAAAGTTTTTCGTTAGGCATGCATTTCAGAGGAAATGTATTAAAATATTAAAAATACGCAATTTTATTACATTAAATTAATATTATTTGATGTGATCGTTAAGTTTAAGCTTTTTTTATAATATTTAATAATTAAACTTAGTAATAAATGTAATAAATGGGTGAAACAGGCGAAATTTGATCTGAACGCCAAGAGGCGCTAATAGTAGTCAAAGGGTTAAAGAAGGTATCGCGTATTAATAAATAACATCGCTGTTTAAAGCAACACTTAATAAAGTAGCTATTAATACAGACATTATCGAACACTATAAAATAGTTTCACATTACTCAAATTGACGTATTCGTATTATTATTTGTAATTATTATTAATCATTCGTATTATTATTCATTATTATTAATAGTAATTCATATTACTATCCGTAATTACTATTAATAATTCCTATTATGATTCCTAATTATTACTAGTAATTCCTATTATCACCGCCGCGCTTACAAAAACAATTGCAAGACAACAAACAATTCCAAAGCTCAAAAGCAACAATCGGAACGAGGACCTGTATTTAAAAGTAATCACTGACATAATTTCGGAAAAAGTTTCAATTCCGTGGAATCGCCGGCCAGACCACTGACCCACGCGGTGCACCGGGATATTAAAGGGGAGGGGGGTGGGCGAGGGGGGGGGGGGGGCGTTACAAAATGCAGAGGAAAGGGGTTCGCACAGAAGGAACGGCCGCGTGGATTTGTCGTTGACACGTCGCGTGAATGGGGCCCGGTTAAACCGAGCGTGTAAAGCTCGGAACGTTGCATGACTGCCGCGACTATTTCGCCGTTAGTTGAACGGGGGTGGCAACGGAGGGGGTGTGCTGCGGTACCAGGGGAGGAGGGTGGAGGGAAACAGAGATCGAGAGAGAGAAGAAGCGAAAGGGTAAGAGTGCGATAAAGTGGTGGAATATATGTTCAGGGAGAAAGAGAAACGGAGAATGTCAGAGAGAGAGAGAGAGAGAGAGAGAGAGAGAGAGGGAGAGAGAATATATATACAAGGTGTTCCACTTAAACTAGACTACCTAAATATCTACCCCATAGCGATGTTACAAAAATATGTATTATAGAATTTTAATGGCATCGAGAGACGAGTACGATGCGCAAAGTATTGTAGTTTTCTACGAGGTTATGTCACGCTTATAGTAAGATTATGTCAACATTATGTTAAGATGATATCAAGATGATGTCACATGTTTATGGTAGGAGAGACTAGGGTGTTAGAGAAATAGAAATTGAGAGAGAAGGAGCAAAAGTGTAAGAGAATGATAAAGGGATAGAATTTATATATACATGGAAAAGGAGAGAGAGATTGTCAGAGTGGGAGAATATACAGGGTGTTCTACTTGAACTAGGTTACCTAAATTATCTCCCCCATAGTGAAATTACAAAAATATTTGTTAAAGAATTTCAGTGGTATCGAGAGACGTATATATTACGCAAAGTAGTTTTCTACAAGGTTATGTCACGCTTATAGTAAGATTATGTCAACATTATGTTAACATGATGCCAAGATGATGTCACATGTTTATGGTAGGAGAGATTAGGGTATTAGAAAAATAGAAATTGAGAGAGAAGGAGCAAAAGAGTAAGAGAATGATAAAGTGATAGAATTTATATATACGTAGAGAATGAGAGAGACAGAGAAAAAGACCGACAAGGACAGAAAGAGAGATGGAGAGAGAAAGAGAGGGAGAGAGAATGCCCGGAATACCGATGCGCGTGCCCCCTCGCGCGGAAAGGCATTATTCGCGGCGAAAAGTCCGCCTGCCGGAACGCCGACCGACGAACACGTCGTTACCTTCGCAATTTGCGAGCCAACGTTGCTCGTGTTTGCTCTTTCACTTTCCCTCCCCGATCGCCTAATCTCCAGACACGGTTGCTTTAAATCACAGTCTCGTGTCCCCGCACCGCCCCGCGTTTTTGTCTACCGCTGCCGCGGCTATTTCGGGCGGAATTGGAGCACGCGACCCGTCCCAGCGTTTTTCCAATTAATTACGATCGTCTCGGGCCGAGTCGCGATTTATGCCGGCTCGTTTTCGGAAATTTTCATTATCGGCCGCGATTTGTTTATCGAAAAGTGAGGGATGATATCGCGGACGCGGATTATAACTAAAGAAAATGTTTTTAATTATTAGCGTGAGTGAAAGCGATACTCTATTTCTGCTCGCTTTGGCGAAATTTTTAGTCTATTTTGAAAATTGTGAAGAGCATTGTTATTATTTTTTGAAGGCATATTTTTCTTGTATTATTTTTATAATGTCGCATAGTTGTGTACTCGGTGTATGAGTTTTATAAATCTCTGAAAGGGTTTATTGAGTTGTTGTAAAAAATAATTGGGGCAGCGTGTAATATTGTTGATTTATATACGGCGATATTAAAGAATTAGTAACTATAAGATACTGCCTTTTTTATTTAATAGTAAATGTAAATGTATTTCTATATATTTAATAGAAATATAGAAAAAATGTATATCTTGTCCAGAATATTTTATCCTAAATTTCAATTTGACTTAAAATTCGCAACTATAGTAATCAATCATTTTCACGCACAAATGACGCAAAATTGAATAAAAGTTTAATGGAAAAAATTTGATAAAAATCCCCGTAATATTCACATATATTTTCTTAGAAAAACCGAAACATTTAATAACATTGTTATTTAAAAACATTATAAATCATCCCCTCAGTAAATTATTATGATCATATAAAATATATAGCAAGGTAGAATCCTAGCAAAAATGAAAATAAATCAATAATAATTTGAGAATTGAACCAATAATTCTGAGATTGATATTTTACATAGTATTTCGAAACTATACTATGTGCATAGTATTTGTACACAATTTCCTCCATTTTGAAAACCCCCATGCACTATATTTCGAAACAGCATCGTTCGTAGCTGCATTCAACCCGAGAAAATCGCCGTGTCTCGTAAAACGTGTCGCAATAAAAAAAAAATGGCTGCCTATTTTATTATTGGGATTTATACAAATGTCTTTATGGCTAATGCTTATTTCGAGGCAGTCGTAAATAAAGAGCTTAAAGAGTGAGAGAGAGAGAGGCCGGACGGCGCGGGTTCCAAGTGGCCGTTTCATACGCGGACGTATTCTTTTTAAATGCTATCATATTTTTCCGCTCTTTTATGTCGGC
>NC_135772.1:1864365-1898635 GCF_028453695.1 Augochlora pura
AGTACACGGCTGCCATAACAGCGCTTCTCCTCGTAAAACAAAACAGGGAAGCTGTGCCCCTGTGCGCAGATACAGTATGGCGAGCCGTGGCCTGCGTGCATCTGGCTTGCCGCGCCTTGCGCGAGACGAGTTCGCAACGTGTTTCGCCGACGATGCGAACATCCATTCTTGAAGAAGCAGGAGAGCCTTCTACGACAGTGTCGCGGGACTGCGAACCGGACAATTAAATATATGAGGAACCAACTGACTCTCTCTCCCTCTCTCTTTCTGACCGTAGTAACAGAGAGGGACTATAGTATCGTTCGTATTGTTCGAACTAAATACTATAACGTGGAAAGTAACCGTAGGGTCGATTAGTCTATCCGTAGAGCAGGCTAATTGCACCGTGCTTCGTAGTATTACTTTACTAGGCGCGACTCGACTCTTTGCGCTCGACGCCAGTTTAACTCCGAGTCCAAAATAGTTGAGGACGACCTACGGTGTCTCCGTTTTATATAACTTATTCCTGCTATTTATGAGCACGAGATTCAATCTATGGAACGGTTGTACTCTTAATCCCTTACGGTACTTTGACGAGTCCGACTCGCGATGTAGTACTCGCAATGTTTACTAGTAATAAATTATCGAGTATGGATGTTATTCAGTTCTTTAAAATTGGACTCACGACTTTAAAAATCGTCGATAATTATCAGTCATAAAAGGAAAGAATATTATAATTCCTTTATTTCATTGAACTGATATTAATAAAACGATTTACCTTATAAATCTTGTCAATATATAAACCATCTTAAAATCTAAACATTTATTAAATCTAAAAGAAATGTGTTGGTACTCACCTCGTGCGTCAGCAAACGTTCTAGAAGGACGTGTGTTTTGTTTACGCGCTGCTCTGCGGCAACCTTCAAATCGAACTCAGTGCAAAGCCAGCGATACAGCGGAACAGACGGCGAGAACACAACGAGCGTTAATCAGTATATTTTGTTTTTCAGTATTGTGTGTGCGAGTGTCGTGAGAAAGCGAAAACTATATTATAATAAGCGAAGCATTATAATGCATAAATTACAGGCTATAGCCTGTATTCTATCTGCGTCTAACAACCGATAGGTTACAACCAATATATTCCCCACAATTATAACCTCGCGACTCATTTTTAACCTTACAGCTGCCTACGACATGTAAACACGTCATAAGGAAATGACAATTTTACATCTTATAATAAATATACTTCTCCTACGATTCAGATCAAAATGCTTGTACTAATATATTAGTCAATTTCACCCGCTTAATCTTAAAACGATTGTCAAAAAGATTGTACACAGTATGATCGATAAAATGTGTAACAAAATTTATCATCTAAATATATCGACGCAGCTGAGTGGTTAAAATCGTGTAAATATCACAACGACCGTCGATCCTAGTTCACAATAGACGTGTCCAATTATTCCAGGGTATTATTATAATTTGCATCCGCTGTCGTTATAATTTGCAATACGGCTCGAAAGCGGAAGTATATTTTCTCGTCCACAGGAATGATTAAACGCGGCGAATGCGACGCTGTTTCAGTTGAGACTCGTACTTCCACACGTCACGGTACTTCAAACAGGCGAAATCGCGTGTGTGTGCGCGTCCCCTTGACGATTGTATCACTCAACTTAATTGGACAGAGTGTTCGCCAAACAATAAATAGACAAGAAGCTAAGGTTCTCGGCGAATTAGATTTCGCATGGGCGACGGTATCGCGGCGGGACATCTGTTTTCCAAGCGGTACGCATAAATCAATTTTAATTTGAAACCGACCCGATATATTTTGGATATACTCCAAACGATGTCGCGAAGAAGGGGTTATCTCGGCGACGCTTACAAAACTTCTGCTGCGACGAATGCTTTCTAGAATTTCGCTATATGTTGTTTAACCTCTTTAAGGTGAATTTTTATGAATTTTTATATCTATTTAATTCTTTATGTTTCATTTATTATGCATTTTATTTTATCTGTGATTAGGTAATCGTCTTTTAAATATTTGTCCCACGAAATAAAGCAATAATAGTAATTTTCATATTAATAATATATATTCTCTGTTTAATTGTCTTTCAGCTTGCAGATAAAAATGTATAGTTTGAGTAACGAGGACGCGATTATTTAAGAATTAAGGTTCGGTTTTATAATTATTGGCAATTGATGACTTTCACTGTTTATTCTACATGATGGCTTCTTTCAAACATTTCTATGCACACTTAAATGTTAAATTATATTATTACTTAGTATTATATTCTGCCAAACACAAGTTGTACTATCATATTATAATAATATCAGTATAAAATTAATTTGGCATTTGCCACAAATTTAACATATCTTCTTGCAGGTTATGAGAATATTTCGACGTAAATAATTCGGAGTATAAACGTATCAACCCCCTTAATTTATACCTTTCACGGATATGATCTTATTCTACGACGTGATATCTTCAATTGCAATATTAATTACTATAGTTAAACAATATTTATTAATTACTATAATTAATTATTATATTTATTTCTTTTAACCTGCGTCAAATTTAAATCTCCGTAAACCTAGTGTTAAATA
This sequence comes from Augochlora pura, assembly GCF_028453695.1. Classification (NCBI taxonomy): domain Eukaryota; kingdom Metazoa; phylum Arthropoda; class Insecta; order Hymenoptera; family Halictidae; genus Augochlora; species Augochlora pura. The sequence continues at coordinate 1,866,949 of NC_135772.1, forward strand.
TATTTAAAAATAATTCCCCATCAAATGCCAACGGTCCCCCATGACCCAGAGAAAGAGCGCACAAGGGCCGTCATCGTGTTCGTTTCGGTTCAACATTTAAACCTCGCGATTGATCGCGGAAGCGGTCTAACATCGCCAGGATTCGCCCGGAAGCATCGCTTTTCGTCGTCCCTTTAAAGTCCCAACGGTACTAGTCCCGTCGAAAGACGACGAACCAAGAAAAAGAAAGGGACAACGTCGTTGAAAGAAACCGAGAGAGTAAAAATGCGAAACTGAAAAAGACGCGGTTCGTGGCGAGGGAGCAGCTGCTAGTCTCGATTTTCGAGTTTCGCGTCGATGATAAAATTCGAAAAGGAGAGTGTACACGCTTCGAATTTTTCCAAGGCCGGTCGATCTTCCAACGGACCAAAAGACACGTGGGGTCTAGTGAGCCAGTCATTGGTCAAGCAACAAAGATTTTTCATTTAGCGGAACCTGGCGGCGACGTTCATTGGCCATCGTCGCGGTCCAGGGTGGTCTCGCCGGAGCGAAAAGGACGGAACAGGACTTGCTGGGGGTCCGCGGAGATTCACTGGGGGTCCGGCACAGGGGTGGACACAGCCGGAGAAATTCTTTCGTCCAAGGGTGCACGTGACACCGGTCTGACCGGGTCTTAACTGTGAGAAGATACGTTTGCCAGAGGTAACGGCGTCTCTCTTCTAAGCAAGCCCCGAAGGAGTTTAGGGGGGCCCGTTTTTGACACTGGCGCGGTGTCTTCCTCGTTGCTGGAGGTCGATGCCAACCCTTCGTGGACCCGTTCCCGACGGTCGGAGTGGGTTATTTAAAGGGAACCATCGGCTTTACTTCCTGTCCGGTTAACAAACCGACCTAACAGCCGACCCCGAACGATCAGGAATTGTGTCACACGCGCGCACCGGCTCCTAAAACGCGACCCCCTGCGATCCACCATCTTGGCCTAATCGTTAACTTGTGTTTGACACGATAATATGCTAAATAATAATGTACTTTATCATTTAAATGTGCATAGACATTTTTGAAATAGGCCATCGTGTAGAATAAAACAATGAAAGTCGTCAATTATAAAAACGAGCCTTAATGCTTAAATAATCGCGTCTTCGCCACCGAAACTATACATTTTTATCTACAGGCTGAGGAACAATTGGACAGAGAATATTATTACTATTATTGTGTCACACACACGCACCGGCTCCTTAAACGCGACGCCCTGCGATCCACCATCTTGGCTGATCGTTGACATTAGGTTCGCGAAGCGCGTCGATTTGACGCTTTCTCAATTTTACATAGAAAAATTTGGAGAATCCTCGGTCGGTGAACTTGAGAAATGTCTTTTCACTTGTCTTTAGCATGTTTTTCATAACGTTATATAAATTCGAATAAATTAATAGAACAATTTCTGATGTATAATAAATAATCGTCCTAATATTTATGATAAATATTAATTATAATTATTACATGATACTACTAATACTTGATCAGTAATATAATACTAACACACAATTATTATTATAGTGTAATAATCATAATTATTATACAATATAATACTGCTAAAATTTAGTTAATAATATAATAGCAGTACTCAATTATTACTATATTATATTACATCAATTATAATTATTATACAATATAATACAGCTAAAACTTAATTAATAATACAATAATAGTACTCAATTATACAATAGTAATAATATAATACAATAGTAGTAATATAATACCAATACTCAATGATTACTATAATATGTTAACCCTAACTATTATTATATTAAACTTACTACAATAATGAATAAATATTTACTCAAAACAATTTTAATAACGTCGAACTCAATATACATCGTGTCCAAAAAGTAACAAGTTCAGACATCAAAAATACATAACCAAACTTTTACCTTAAAATCTAAAACCTAAATGAAACAATAATCACACTATATCACGTAATAACTAAATTCCTAATGCACTAACCAAAACTACAGATCAACCTAAACGGAAACGGGTTAAAAATGTCTCTCTACCATATAAATTCGTCGCATCATCCTAGTGGCTTCAACTGTTGGAAGAAAAATATTGAGAACACAAGAGTGGTACACAGTTTATCCAAGGACCTCCTCCATCGGAAGGAAACAATATTTTTTTTCCTGGATATAAGGAGCAACGCGGGGGGGGGGGGGGGGGGGGGGCACATATTTCGCGTGGCGGATCGGCTGTCAGGCATCCGGTCGGCTACGATCGATCCCGTTCGGCGGGACGACGTAAAAGCGTGCGGCACACGATGCCGGGAGGACGAGGCAGGGAACAGGAACAGGAAGTTTATAGAGCGTGCAGGATTATGGCGGCGGGATAGTAGCAGCAGCAGCAGGATTCTTGCAATAACTCGCTGCGGCTTGGCACGGTATCGCAAACAAACAAGGAAGCGAATTGAACGGAGGCGCGCCAAGTATTTTCCAATTACATCTTCCATTAACGATCATTCCGGAGGCAAGCTCCGGCACCCTATCCTTGGACCATCGATCGAAGGAGCACCGCCTCCGCTGCCTCGACGACGCCGCGCGACTTCTTTGTCGGCTCGCAACTTTCGAAATTAATTAGCCGCTGGCGGCTGTATACAGAGTGTCCCGAAAATGTCCAATATCCTGGCGGAAGATGCCTGAGATGATTTCGAGCAACTTTTTCCTTTGGAACAATCTCCTGCGAGCCGCCGTTAACGAGTTATTAACGAAAAACGTGGACCAATAAGCGGCGAGGTCGGTCCCGCTTCAATAGAGCTCGCGTCTCATTGGGCCACTGTTTTTTCTTAATAACTCGTTAATGGTGCTTCGGAGAAGATTTCTGCAAAGGGAAAAGTTGCTTGGATTGATCTGAGCAACTCGTTCCTCGATCGCGAGCTACTTTCGGCGCGCCCGTTTTCAGCACCGCATTGTCCATCGAGCCTTATTGTTCTCCGCCAATTACGGGACGGTGCAGGCCGGCGGAATCATTTCGCGGCTTCGCGTCGGTTCCGCGCGGGGTCTCGAGAGGGCTGCTCGATTTCTCGCGGGCCGCTGGACCGGGGTCGAGTGGAACCGAAGAGAAAACGATCTTCAGAGACGGGATACATAATTGGGAAGAGAGAACCCGTCGCGAGTGAGAGACAGGATGGCGGAAGCGCCGGAGACAGAGCGAGGACGGCGACGGCGGGGTGTCGGACGGGGAACAACGGGGGGAGGGGTCGTTGGGGGTGGCTGGTGAGTCGCACGTGGGCTACAAAGCACGTCGAGAATACTCTTGAAAGTGAATACTGGTATCCAATTGCAAGTACCAGCCGTGTCTCTAGTTGTTCAAAGTGTGCATAACAGCCGGGCAAGGGTAGGAACTAATTGGCAGGTTGCTCTCAAGAACATAAATACGAGGCGAGTGAGAGAGAGAGAGAGAGAGAGAGAGAGAGAGAGAGATATCGGGGAACCCGCGTGGTATCACCGGTTTTACCCGTGCTGATGCCGGAGGTGTGTGCGAGGGGATGAGGGGGCAGCTTTCAGAGACGACGCGCGGAATAGAAGGCCTCCGGGGAGTCTCTCGTTGCCGCGATGACGAAGTGCCTCGACTTTGAAGCCTGTCATTTTTGTCGGGACGACGGAACACGGGAATATTGGATAACCGGGACGCGGACGTATCGATTTAAAGGGATACTCGAGGACGCGGGGTCCTTGGAAACAATAATTCCACGCCGAAATTCATTTCTTCTCGGTCTTCGCGTTCTAAAGACATTTTTGTTACTGTATTGTAGGCCGGACGGTGATTAGCGACCATCTAATTTTATTTTATTATGTAGATAATGATAATAATATGTAGATAGCGATAATAGTATATAAATAGTAATAATAATATGTAAATAGTAATAATAGTATATGAATAGTGATAATAATATATAAATAATAATAGTATATAAATAGTAATAATCATTAATTTAATATATAATTCTTTTTCATTAGAGGAAGAAATAACCTATTTAATATTTAAAATTGATCGAACAGTAGAAAGACGTGCTGCAGAGATATTTTAAATTTGTGTAATTTTTGTAATTAATTTGTTACTATTATAATCTATTGTCATGATAGATTTATATACTTCTCTGAACTAGTCTTCCTACGATCTATATAAATATAGAAATAAAAATGTTTTAATTATTTTAACCTCTTGTACTTTAATGAAATACTAGATGAAGTGACGATGATTTGATACATAACCTACAAAATATGAATTTTCTATACAGTTCCTAAGTGATAATAAACTTTGATTTACCTGTTACTCAAATCTAGAGACAAATATAGATTAAAACATGGAAAAAAAACACAAATTTTGTCGTTCTTTTAGGAAAACTATTAAAAAGAAATGAGAAAAATTACAGTGCAAGAAAAAATAAAAGAAAGTAATATATTTTGTAATGCACTTAACAGTATTTATCGTATAGTATGATTTCAATCATTGCTTGTGCTCTCTTATCAACGCGATTGTAATTTATAAATATCTTTAAACAAAATCAATATCGCAAATTAATATGTTCATAGTTATTAAAACTTAAACTTATATTATCCGACATAACTTTCCGATTTTAATACATACGTATATATCTACGCATATATTTATATATCTGTATACCAAAAACTCAAATTATACTCAATATTATACTAAATTATACTAAAAACTCAAAATTAATTTCACTTTCACCACAGTAATACTTTGTCCCAGAACAAATGATTATTATTATAAATTAATCTTCCCGCGAATTTTAAACGTAAAATTTTATTTTTAGTCGAATAGTAGAAGCATAAGCGTTAGAATACTTTCGTATATGAGTGTATATATAGCTTTCAGCCTATCATCGCATTGCGAGAGGCGTGTTAAGACTCCGGAGGCGTGGCCTCGCGTTGCTTCCACCTCGCGCCGCTTAATTCCGAGCTCTTACCAAACCCTAAATAATTGAATCCACATGATTTCGCGAATTTCGATTTCAATCGCAAGCAACCGATTCGAGAAACACAAACCCGCCCGGAAATATTTCATCCGCGTTCCGTCGTCGGATAATTATTAAACATATCGCTCGCATTTTCCATAACGCGCACGGATCGGAAAACATCGGCCGGCGAACGAAGTAATTAAAAAATATTTCGTTTAATATTCGATAGGAGCCCCGGCCCCGGCGTGCAAACACGCCACGCGGCCTTCGCTATACGGAGTTCCTGAATCGCGCGCGCGGAAGCCGGCGGTGATCGATTGATCGATGAGAGGCTGTTTGAATGAGAATTTTCGTGCGAGGATTCGAAGCGCCGTCGGTAAATACGGGGCGGATCAATTAACGAAATGGAAGTTACTAATACCGTCGGAGTGTTTTACTATTCCCGTCAGGCGTGGGGGGGGGGCTGATAAAAATTTCATGACTTTATAAATTTCGTATCTCCGTCGGATAATTACGTTCTACCAGAAACCGGACGCGGCTAAAAATCAAGCAGAATTTCTACCCCAATTAACCGGCGGAATAATCCGCCCTCTTCCCCCCTCCCGATAACATTGATATTAAAAGTGCTTCTACAAACAGACCGAGGCGGAATTGTTCGATCCTTGGCCGAAAGAGGTGTAATGGAAAGTCCAACCACGATGGAACTCGCATAATCGCTCCTTGCAACCGGTTTGCCGTGATGAAGTAGTCTTCCGACGAGTTCACTCGTCACGATACTGTGTTTAATAGCATAATAACTTGCTAAATTGCAATTTTAGCGAATAGTAAAATGTATTTGGAGATTTTTTTAATATTATATATGTAAATATGGATGTATAATATATGATTGTTTATTAGGAAAGAACTATGTATAATGTATAATTACGTGGTATAAGTGGCGATGTTGTGTTTAATAGCATAGAAATTTGCTAAATTACAATTTTAATAAACAGTAAAATATAGTTGGAATTTTTTAAATATTTTAGATATAAATATAGATGTACAATATACATATGATTATTTATTGGAAAAGAACTATGTATAGCATATATTAAAATTAGCTAAATTACAATTTTAATCAATAGTAAAATATATTTGGAAATTTTTAGATATTTTACATATAAACATAGATGTGTAATATGTGATTATTTATTAGAAAAGAACTGTATATAATGCTATGTATAATTTTGGTGGTATAAGTGGCGATACTGTGTTTAATAACGTAAAAATGAACTAAATTGTAATTTTAACGAATAGTAAAATTTATTTGGAAAATTTTAAATATTTTAAATATAAAAATTGATTTATAATATATTGTTTATTAGGAAAGGACTGTATATAGTATTACAGTTAGGCGGTACACTCGTCACCGCTGATATTACTATTAATAATATATGAAACATAATAACAATAGAATATTAATTAACAATATTAGAAACATAAATATAAAACAATATAAATATTTATCCATAAAATCTAGTCAATATAGTGCCTCTTAAAATTCTTATAACAATAATATACGCATAATACGATATTTAAAGCACGTCAAACTATTTCGCAAAGCTAACAGAATATTTGCTTATATATTAATTAATTCTTCATACCATATAATTTATTTAACAAATACATTTATACCGCACACGGTGCTACGATTTTTGTACGTAATTACAGAAACAAAACGCGTCGTCGCTCAGATTTTCATTTAAATTTTCGTTCCACCGTTTACACGGTCCCGTCGCGATTCGATTGTTCCCACTCTATTTTTAATTCCGGACGAATCAATAGACGGAAGGGGGTAATTTTCGATTAACTTTCGGCCTTTTGTTTGATACTCCATAAAACGCATTTGCAATGTACATAGCTAGGATGACGTTGCCCGAATAATCGATCACAGCGGCGTTAATATTTCCATTGTATTACGATGCGCATTATGCGCGCCACTCGATAATATTTGAACGTTCCGCCGGCCGTTCGCCGACTAAGGCACTCGACTATTTAGCTAACAAATTACAAATAGATGCCCCACCCCTTTCCTTTCCCCCCAGTGCTTTCACGTGCTCGATACCGGTGCTCGCGAAACAAAAGGGAAACGCCGCGATAGCAACAATTGTAAATTGTTTCGCGGTGCGCGCCGATTTCGCGACTCGTTTTCCAAAGATTTGCGTATCGAGAAATTCTCGCAGGGTTATTGTATGGAAACGAAATCTATCAAAGTTAACGAAATACTTCAACAGGATTTATTTATTAATTTTATTACGGTGCGCATAGATTTCGCGATTCGTTTTTCAATGATTTGCATATCGTTCTCGGAAATTCTCGCAGAGTTATTGTGTTTCTAGATCTCTTTTTACTCCGACTATAGAGCTTTCGTTTACTTTTTTTTTTGTATGAAACCAAAATCTATCAAAATTAACAAAACACTATTTTAACAAAATTTATTTATTAATTTTTCTTACGTTATGCGTCGATTTCGCGATTCAAAAATCTCGCAGGGTTATTGTGTTTCTAGGTTTCTTTTTAATCCGACTATACAGCTTTCGTTTACGATTTTCGTATAAATTTTTCACTTTTCTATTAAATATGTTTAACTCTTGCTTGCTCAACGAAGGGTTGAGAAATGTTTGCGGCCTCTCGAGCGGGATAACACGATTGTAACTTACACGCGCTGGCAGATTCGTTCAATGGGACGAGGTCGAGTTTTCTGTTCTTCTCTTTTCTCGTTCTCCCTCCCTCTCCCTCTCTCTCTCTCTCTCTCTCTCTCTTTCTCTCTCTCTCGATCTTCGCGAGATTGGAAAAATAGGGGCGAGAGAGGAACGGAGAAAGTCGACGAGCCGGAGTTTCGAGCGAAGGGGTTGCGAGCGGGAAACGGGGCGAACGAAAGGGAAGAGAAAGTGAAACATAGAGACACAGAGAAAGAGGGAGAAAGAGAGAGAGAGAGAGAGAGAGAGACAGAGAGAACAGAGAAGAATCAGAGAACGGCACCAGCTTCGCGATTTTCGAATGCTGTACTCGAAAAGGTTCGAGCACAGTGTCGATATTAATCGATTAAAAGACTTAATTTGATTCAGTTATTAAAGAACGATGATTAAATAAATATTAATGACATCGCAATGGGGTATTTAAAATTATTAATCGTAGGAAAAAATCGTCGAAGGTTAAACTAATCGACGAATGAATGTAATCGTTGTTGGTTGATGGCGTTATTTGACAATGAATTAAAGATTGATTAATCGATTCATAAAATCAATCGACTGATGAAATTAATGCATTCGTGACGTTGATTAAGTCATAAAATTAATTGATTCGTGATATTGTTCGATTCATAGAATTAATCCATTCGTGAAATTAATCAATTCATGAAATTAATCCATTCGTCACATTGATCGACTCATGAAATTAATCCATTCGTGAAATTAATCGACTCATGAAATTAATTAACTCACGAAATAAATCGTCAATATCAAAAGACACTTGATAATTGTCAATTTTCAACACGATAAATAGGACATTTTATGTGCCATTACCTTAACAATTATCTTCATCCTCTTTATTACTGAATTATATTTTTACACTAGACTTCAACGAAGAAAATAGAAGGAAGAAATTTAATCATTAACTGTACTTAAAGATACTCTACATCCTTACCACATTTTCTCCATCAATCTATAAATCCTTCTACATTTATTTAATTATTTATTCTCTACGAAATTACAAACTAATCGCTCAAATAAAAAACCATATATTATCAATGGTTCCAGATATTTCCACACCCCTCGCAAAGCCATGAATTCGGCCGATCAGTTTAGCGACAAACCATCAAAGTTATGTTAAGATTATATCACATTTATTCATTTACTTAATTCATTTATCCTTCATAAAATTACAAAGCCATGTATTATTAATTGATTTAGACATTTCTCCACCCCTCGCAAAACCATGGATTCGACCAATGAGTTTAGCGACAAACCATTGATGTTAAGGTTATATTAGATTTATTTGATTTATTGATCCTCCACAAAATTAAATACTAATGACAGAAATACAAAGCCATATATTATCGACTGATTCAGACATTTCCACACCCTTTGCAAAACCATGGATTCGGCAAATCGGTACAGTGACAAACCATTGAGGTTATGTTAAGGCTATATTACATTTATTTATTTATCCTCCACAAAATTAGAAATTAATCACCCAAATACAAAGCCGTATATTATCAATGGATTTAGACGTTTAAAGTTATATTAATAAATGTTCCCCCAGGCTTACAAGGAATATATTTATTTATTTATTTAATTTATTTATCCTCCACAAAATTAGAAACTAATCACCCAAATACAAAGCCATATATTATCAATGGATTTAGACATTTAAGGTTACATTAATAAATGTTCCCCCGGGCTTACAAAGAATACATTTATTTATTTATTTAATTTATTTATCCTCCACAAAATTAGAAACTAATCACCCAAATACAAAGCCATATATTATCAGGTGGATTCAGACATTTCCACACCCTTTGCAAAACCATGGATTCGACAAATCGTTACATCGACAAATCGCGCGATAAACGTTAAGTAGCGTAATTAACGCGAATAAAAAAATCTTCGGAACAAATCTGTCCGCGTTAGCCGTACGCCGCGGTATTATTCCGTCGGCGGTCGGCCAGCGATCGGTCCGCGCTAATCTCGCCGATTATTCGGACGCGGTGAATTCTTGGTGCGACGAGGGGGGTTGTTTGTTATTCCAGCCGAGGGTTAATAACGCGAGAACACGCGCGCCGCGACGCCAAGATTAAAGGATCTCCGCGCCGTTCAGCGCGCCGGACGCGTATAAATTCGAAATGGAGATAATTACGATACCGGTCGCATAACGAGTCCGTAAATCGCCGCACCGGGATCGGTTGAATTTATTGATCCGCGTCCCCGTCGCTTTTTATACGGGGGCCGATCCCATGGTAATTTCATTCCTCGCGAGTTTATGCGACGATGGTCCACACGGTGTAAAAACACCGTGGAATATCGTGGCGGTCGTCCAGCGGTAATTATCGGGGCGGAAAAATCCGATTTGCGAATGAAATGTTGCTTCTTAGATGTCTGTGCATTTTCGAAGCGGAGAAATTAACGAAATTTGAGAAGTAATATGTAATATAGTTATACATATATGTAATATAGTTATACATATGTGTAATATAGTAATAAATATTGAAATTTGGTTATTTGGAAAGAAGGGTTTTTCATGGCAGGGGATTGCTTCTTTTTAATGGGGTATCTTGACGATTCTGTTTAATATTAACGTTGTGATTATTTTTTAGAATATTCAGTGCACTTTTCTGGGGAGAATGAGTTTTTGGATTCAAGAATATTGTTTATGATTCATAAGAATAATATTGTTGAATGTATTAATGAGAAGGGTGATTAGTTTTTATAATTGATAAGGAATATCTTTTGTGGCTTAGTAAGTAATGGGATGAAAGTAAACGCAGTATTTCTGGCATATTTTTTGCTATAAATTTATATAAGAATCGTGTTCGTTATTATTAGTTTGCGGGAATTATTAATATTTAAAATTGTAGCATAGGGTAGTTATGCTTGTGTTACTTGTGTTTTCGCTCTTCCGATTTTTGTAATTTGATAATTATTCAATTTGTGTTGCTAGTATTTACTTGTATTTATGGAAGAAATATTTTTATATTTATTATCATATTTATATATATTATTTCTATTTAATATTTTTATATTTCGTCTAACAAAACTCGCCATTTTCTTCAAGATGACCAGCTCATTGTGTTTCATACTTTCGCTCAGTCTTTTTATATCATAAAAACCATACTTTTCTAATAAATAACCATATATAGTTTTAGTCACCAGTAACAAAATAATATATTTAAAAAAGTAATACTGATTGATACATGAGAAATGCAAAACATCCCCTATATTTAACAGAGGATAACTTTTAAACTGTAATAGTCTCTCTGTTCTAACAAAAAAGAATATTTTCTATACAGATTGCTTTAAATAACTGTGAAAATATCGCGTCTTTAAAAAATCTAATTTGGAAGCTATAATTGTTTAAAGGCGACCGCGTTGCGTATCGCTCAGGGTGCGCTCGGCTATTCTCTAAAACACGTTTTATAAAAATAATTATGTGATACATATTGTAAAAATAAATATAAAATACACACTGTAAATATAAATATAAAATACATATTCTAAATATAAATATAAAATACACATCCTCAATATAAATAAGAGACACATATCATAGATATAAATATAAAATACATACTTAGAAAAAATAAAAGCCAGTTCATATATTACCATTGAAACAATCTTCTTCTCTCCATCGAAAATAACAACGACAATTTATTAAACTTCATTATTTAAAAAATGCAAAAAAATGTCTACTTATCGCCAGCTAAAAGCCACTAATTGTTAATCATTTTAAGTAAAAATCTCATCGCGATATCTCTGATAGTTTAAAAGTTACAACAACTCGTCATTGAATTTCTCGATCCGGACCACTGCCGGAAGGGTCGGTCATGAGCCAAGGGTGTGCAATCTCACTCTCTCTCTCCTCTCTCTCATGCTCTCTCGTCGAACAGGACGGCAGAGTAGGGAGGCAGTGAAGGGGCGGCGAAACTGGGTCGAGGTGTACTGACGTCAATTTTTTGAAATGATGTTATCGGCGCTCTCCGTTCGTCTCTCCACCCCCCCTCTCTCTCCCCCACCCCGCCTCACCCTCGCCGCCAGCGCTCTTTTCGCCGGGTTTTTGAAATCGTTACCGACAGGACCGAGGGAGCTCACAAAAGGAAACACGAGCCGGCCCCGGCAATCGTGTTTGCGTTTTATTATGATGATCGTTAGGGAGCCGCGGACGCGTGTGCACCTCACCTCACCTCCTCCACCTCCTCCTCCTCCCTCTCGCGAACCCTGTTACTCTTTTAATTACATCGGGAAAAAAGCCTCGAACGGGTTCTCCCCTCCCGCGCGCGATGGCCTTCCGCACGCGAAACGAAATTGTATATGACGTTCATTTGGCACGACGTTTTTCTTTTTCTTTTATATTTCGTCGATGATGCGCGCCGCGTTTCGCCCCCACCCCCTTCCCCCCTCCGAATGCTGATGTTGCACCCCCGTGTTGCGCATTATTTCAGCTCGTCTTTCTACGACAAACTCGACACCGCGAATCGATCGACCGTCGAAATGGCACGAAATTACGATTTAATGCTGCCGACACTGATACCGATATTTCGCTGCGATCCGACTTATAATTCGAGCATGTATTAATCCTTTACTATTGAGCGACGTTCTTTCGTGGCAACGTTAAAAAATTGCTGTAGTATTATATACTATTATGTATGTTATTGTATGGAGTAGAGTAGAGTAGAATAGAATAAAAGAGAATGTAATAGAAGAGAGTATGGTTGTATAGTAAGAATGAAGTAGAATAGACTAGAATAGAATGTAATAAAACAGAGTAAAGTAGAATGGAGTAGGATAATGTGAATAGTGTGGAATAGAGTGGAATAACGTGAAATAGAGTAGAATAGAGTAGAATATATTGTAGCATAGGGTAGAATAGAGTGGAACAAAGTAGAGGACAGTATAATAAATTGAAATATATAGCAATACATTTGAGTAGATTGTAGAACAGAATACAATAGAGCAGAATAGACTGGAATAATATAGCACAGAATCGAAAAGACTGGAATAATATATAACAGACCCAATAGAGTGCAAAAGAGTATATATAGAGTATAATATAGTATTATAGAGTTGAATAAAGTGGACTATAGTGGTCTAGATTGTAATAGAATGGGCTAGAGTAGAATAAAATAGAATGTAACATTATAAAATAGAACAGAATAAAGTAGAATGGAGTGGAATAGAATGGAATAATGTAGAACAGAATAGATTAAAGTGTTACAGAGTACTAGAAAGTATAATAGAGTGGTATAGAGTTGAATAGAGTATAATATAATATAGAATAGTCTATAACAGAGTAGAATCGAGTGTGGCAGAGTAGAGTAAAGCAGAATAGAGTGGAATAATATAGAACAGAAAAAGTATAAAAAATGTAATAGATTAGAAGAGAATATAATAGAGTGGAATATAGTGGAATAGAGTAGAATATAATGTAGAATAGTCGATAACAGAGTTGAAGAAAGTATAATATAGTGAAATAGAGGGGAATGTCGCGATTCAAACATTGACCAATGAGAAGTGAATTCCACTGGCTCGAGACGTCCAAGCCAGAGACGCCCAGTTCCACATTATTGGTTCAGTCACCTCGCGCCAATAATACTCGCCTCTCGTTGGTTAATATGTTTCTTTTAATAACTCATCAACGATGCCTCCTAGAAAATTTTTACAAAGGAAAAACTTTCTCCAAATGACCTCAGCTATCTCCCATTTACCAGATTCCTAAACATTTTTAGAAAAAATTCTATATAAAATAAAAATACAAAACAGAAAATCTATTTTATATTTCGAGTTCTACAAAACTTCGAGTTCTTCGATAATTGACATAACCTTAACATAATCTTGACTCCTGCATGGAAAAAAATTGACTACGCGCGAACAGCGAAGAGAAAATATCCGAACTCCGAGGTTCCGACTCGCCGACATCTTGAATCTTGAAAACGAAGCGCGCGACAGGGGATCTCGGCTCCGACCAACGATTAGACGAAAGCTTATTTCCCGGTTTCCATTGAATCGGCGAATCATCTTCGGGCGTGGAGAGAGAAGGGCTACCCTAATTTCGTTCCCAGTGATCGACAATCTCATTCCCTTTAAATCCTCCCGATTTTCCCTTGTCGCATCCTTTGGCCGAGCGCGCAAACGGGTTGGACAGGGTGCGCGCGGCACAGAACGCGATCCCCCCCGGGGACCGCTGTTGAAAAGGTGCTCGTTCGGACCGGTGCCGGGGTCAGCGGGGAACAGGGGGGCGAGAGGAGGGAGCCGGAGGGAAAGGTTCCAGTTCGTACAACCCCTTTCGCGAAGTTCAGGACGGGTAAATCTAATAATGCACGGCCCACGACACCCTGCGAAACGTCGCTGGCCGGTACGGCGACAAGTGTCGGATGGGATTTCCGAGAGAACCGGCGAACGGAGAGCGAGAGCGAGAGAGAGAGGGAGAGAGAAAGAGTGAAGGAGATCGAGTAGGATACTGAAGGATAAAGAAAGAGTGGGGAAGAGTAGAAGAGACTTAGGAGGATACTAAAGGAGAGAGAAAGGGTAAACGAGTGCTAGTAGGATACTGAAGGAGAGAGGGAGAGAGAGAGAGAGAAAGGGCGAGAGAAAGTGTAAAAGTAAAAGAGTAAAAGAGAAAAGGAGATCAAGTAAGATACAGAAGGAGACAGAAAGAGAAAGGAAGAGGAGAAAAGACCAAGTAGGATACAGAAAGAGAGAGAGAGAGAGAGGAATACAAAAAGAAAGAGCGACAGACAGAAAAACGGAGAGAGAGAGAGTGAGAGTAAAAGAGCAAAAGAGACCTAGTATAATACCGAAAGAGAGAGAAATAGAAAGAGAGGGGGGTGGGGGTAGAGGAGAGATGTTCGAAACGAACCGAATTTTTCGGAGCGTTCGAACGAGCTCTTTCCGGGGCTGGAAACAATGGAGGGCCCGCCGCGGTAACGAGCTTCCATTTTCGCGAGCGTTACACGGGCTAGAAACAAATGACCGGCAAAACAATGAACGCCGGGGAACGGAAGTTGTGCCCCCCCCCCCCCCTCTCCATCCTATAAAAGTAATTTAACCGGGCCCGCGAGATTTTTGCGAAAAACCGGGATTATTAAAGGCTGTTGTAATCCTCTTTAATAACCGCCGCAGCGCGGAACATTAAACGCAAGTCGCCCCATGGTTCGCCGCTAAGTAGCCGGAAACGACCGCGGATTTTTCGTGTTACGCCGATGAAAATTCCGACGCGATTTTCGCCGGTTCGCCGTTTACGCCATTGTCGACGTGAACACGGGTGGTTCGACGCTGAACCGTGGCTTCGCAGTGACCGGTTTCATGATTCTTTTTTTTTTTTTGGTTTTTAGTTTGGTTTTGTTAGGGGTATTTTCTTGTGGAAAACGAGGCAATGAAGCTATTAATTTAAATATTATTAATATTACAGGAAGAATGGAGAGAGATACGAATTAGTAAGGAGATTGTTGTTTGAAGGGGTTGTTAGTTCGGCGTTAACGTTGCTTGGAAATTAATATATATTTATGTATAATATTATATGTATTTATATACTGCTACTATAATATTATATACTGCTTTTTAAATTTGCTAACACAATATATGATAAAACACAATATTATATATAAATATTGTCCTATTAAATTGCTAAATTGATGTACTGCTATACTACTTTAATATATATTATAATAAAAATAATATTAATATTATTGGTACTATATCTTATGCTAATTAAGTAGCTAATATATTTATACTATTATTACTAATGTATTTATAGGCAAATTATCACGATTTAATTTGTTCATTTATTGATAACTTATTGATAATTACCCTTGCACAGTGTTTACTACAATCTCAATAAGAGGCTGGTCTTTCAAATATTTTAAATTGCAAGTTTATATATATCTTCTATATACACTTATATAAATTTATAAAAATCCACCGTGAAATATTCATGCAACAATTAAATAGATACACCACACGAAACTAGAAATTTCCTTCAAAAAGCATTTCGTCTAAAATAAAAAGAAGTTGAACGTATTTTCCACTTGTCCCATTTTCCGTCCGCCTCCGCAATTCCAACAAAATGACAGTAGCCATTTAATAATTATTTTCTTCGCACGATCTCTGCGTTTTGCAAGTAACACCGTCGCGCATTTACCGACCGCCTCGTCGCAAGACGCGCCGTGCCGCGATTCTAATTACTCGCAAAGCGACTATCAAACACAGAAGGGTCGCCGCATGGAACAAGAATCATTTTCAAGTATCGCTGACTCCGCTAATTAGGGATATTCCTATCCGAGTGCCGTTTTAATTGCGTGTGACGCAGCCTGCATAGACGGGGGCCGGTGGTAATGGGAACCATGGCGTGTCGTAATTATAAATTTCGTAACGTACCGCCGCAACTACAATTAATTCGAGCTAATGATTATCAACGCGCAATAAAACGGAACGAGTTGCGCGTTAGAAATTGCATAATCGTTACGGATTCGTACAAGTGCGGAGTGGAATGGAGGGGGAGGGGTGTACATTGTTAATGCGGCCGTTAATTAGCTTCGAATGGAAATTCGGCAGAAATAATGAAACCGATCTGATCAATTCGACGATATGCGTCCTGCGCGCCATGGAAATCCGCGCTTATATGTATATTTTAAGGCTGTATATACAGGGTGTTTCAAAATTATACATACTCCGGGAAATGGAGGGTTCCCAAGGCCATTTCAAGTAACCTTTTCCTTTGCCGAAATGCAATCCGCGGCTTCGTTAACGAGTTATTAATGAAAAAAGATAGCTGCGCGCGGACGATTTTTCCTGCTGCCGCGCACGCGAGCCAGCTGACCGAAGCCTATCTTATTCCCGGGCCGCGACGGAAGGAGAGGTCCGCGCTCCGACTTTGAGCCGCGTTCGAAACAACGAACAAGGATTTTAGAAATGTCCTATTAATTTCAAAAATTTCGCAAATATTATTAACGAAAAACTCACCCGTTCAGTTGTAAATGTTGTAATCCAGAAGGTGTAATCCACGTATGTATAACGACACAGATTACGCTAACGTTCACTTTCGCTGCACTATTATTCCACACTGATCGCGAATTATGCCTCCGTGTAGGTATTGTGCAAACACCCGAAATATCTTGTACTGTTGTCGCGGCGCGTACATTTTAAAAAACGTCGAAGTTGCAGGGATGAAATCTGGAACGAAACTGACGGTGTGCGCGAAGATCTTCGCGCGGACTGTGTCGATCGTCGTAGCAACGCGGACTATAGTTTTAAAGAAATCTGAGATGCTCCGATGAAAAACAGCACTTCCAATTGTAATAGAGTAGCATAGAGCAGAATAGAGTAACATAATATAGAACAGAATAAATTAAAGTCACTCTATTTCTATATTATTCCCACTGTTTTCTATATCATTCCACTCTATTCTGCTCTATGCTACTCTATTACACTCTATTACACTCTATTACGCTCTATTCCACTCTATTCAACCTTATTTCAATATATTCCACTCTATTTTGCTTTATTTCCATTCCATTCAACCTTATTCTAATATATCCCACTTTGTTCTGCTCTATTTTACTCTATTATATAATAAGTCCATCGCGAATAACAAATATCGTCTATTAATTTCGCATAAAGACAATGAAGGAATTTATTACTTCACAGTTTGTCTACTACTGAGAACTTTAATAATTTATAATAGTATAGCAATTTTTAGCGTTGTCATGGAGAATGCCACTCAAGTGCAAAGGGTTAATATATCCTGGAATTATAAATTAGATTCAAAACCGGCTTTGATCGCCGGATGGGGATCATTAAAACACGTGGCACACGTTGTAAATTCAATCCTTTTACAAGTTCACAGTGTGTATATTCTTCTTATACAATACTCATAAAAAGAAAAATGCATTGTATTTTCTATTAAAAAATCCACCACTTGCAGCCTTAATTTGTTCCTATTATATTTAAAGATTTAGCATCGCTAAGAAATGTTTACGATTGTTCATACTTACTTTCGTTCGACGTCGTTTGTGGAATTAATTGTTGGAAACAAGGAACGTTGCAATTGTTAATTCGCAATCTATGGCTCGATTAGTTGCAATATTTTACGGCGCAGCTCTCTGCCAACGCGGAATTTTCTATTGATTTTCATAAACGAAATTCGATCGCCGAGACTAGATGACACGGAACACCAATTTTTTTCGCGTTTCAATAGAGAGACCACGCAGAAATGCAATATATAGGGGTGGGGGGTGGGGGGGAATTCTTTTCCGATTGGAGCGCGTGTTTCAATTTTTTCCCGGACGCATTATGCGGCACGCATCATCGAACTATTTATTAAAAAGTTTCGAAAGTATTTTCTCTTTTCCTTTCAATTTGCGCCGACGCGTATATGATGCATTTGTTACAAAATGGAAAAACTTTGATTACTTTTTCCTGTTTTTTTCGCTGTTCGTTTACTGTTTGGACATTTTTCATTTGACAATTTTTTACGTGGAGATACGCGTGTGTAATGATTAAATATTATCCTTTGATTAGCAATGTAGGGAACGTTTTATTTATATGAGACGAGTTTAGATATTTTTTATGGAAGTATGTAGAGGGAGACCAAATTTCCATAACCATTACAATTAACAATTGAAATTGCAATTAACAATTGCAATGGTTATGGAAATTTGACAGTGCTGAGGAATGTGAATATTATAAAATGGATATTATATTTGAGAATAATAATATAGTATATAATATGATAACGTAACATATAATATAATAATGTAATATATAATATAATAATGCAATATATAATATAATAATGTAACATACAATATAATAATATAACATATAATACAATACAATAACATATAACATATATTTATATTATTTAGTAAAAATGACCGCTTTATTTGATCCCCTATTGAAAACCATGATCATTTTTAACAATTTCATTACAATATAAATCAAGAAGTTAACCCTTGCACCAAAGCAACGAATGATGGAATATGAATAATATAGAGCACGAAATACTAGAGCAACTAATGACGGAATATGAAAAATATATAGCACGTAATTCTAGAACAACTAATAACCGAACACGAAAAATATAGAACATGAAATATTAAAGCAACTCGTGACGGAATATGAAAAATATAGAACACGAGGTCACACGTTCGTCGAATCCCACTCCTGAGTAATTCAACTGCTGTAAAAGAAGAAGAAGGAGAAGAAGAAGAATTACAGGAGGAGCGTCCGAACAAGAGACGATTGAACCCGCAGTGCCATCAGGAAGAGTCGCGGCGGGCAGGTTTTCGATGGCACAATGCACGCCGCGGCGCGAGTTTCTCGGGCAACCCCTTCTCTTCCTGATGGCGGGCAACATTTTCCCAAAGCGTCGGACCCCCAGCCAGGAACGAGAAACTGGGATGCTGACCGGTCCCGTCGGCTTCCTGAGAGCGGAAAAGAAACGGAAGGAAGACGATCCCGCCGGATAGGGCCGGGACGCAATAATAGTCCGTGGGGGTCGAAATCGCGCAGAGTGGGGAACCGACGGACCACCAGCGGGGCCGTCTCACCGCGATTTCGACAATTTCAGTTAGTTGGGCCGCAATCATCAGCTAGAGAGTGCAATAGGAGATCCGGCGGAAGTGCGAGAGACGTCGGATCCCGAAGGGAAAGTTCATAGTTGAGAGTTCGTGGAAAATCGCGGGGACCTAAGTGTCGGTGACTCGCTGACTCGCGCCTTCGCGCCGGTCGACGAGATCGTCGTTCCCGAGGCTCCGTTATCGACGGTGATCCGTCGCATCGTCGCAGACTCAGTGCCGACGCATTCCGCGACTCTTCTTTCGGCCCAGCCGTTCGTCAACCGAGACAAAGACAGTGCGCGGAGAACAATAGATAGGCTCGCGACGAAATGTCCGCGATCGCGACGGAAATCGCGACGCGACGATCGAACGTCCGTGCGCTTGTCGGCAGGTGATCGATAGCTTTGAGAACTCTAGAAATTGAAAACGCCGCTGTTTTTCTTTTCGAACCGGAGAATTTCGCCTGAACTCGCGCGACGGCCTTTTGTGATATGGATGGATATAATCCCGTCTGGTATAATCATCATCATCAGCAACAGCACCACCAGCCGCCGCCGCTGGCCCAGCACCATCTTCCCCATCATCATGCGCATCTGGAGCAACAGTACCAGCAGTATCAGCCGCAGCAGGGCCAACAGTACAATCAGCAGCCCCATCAGCATCATGCGTATTATCAGTACCCGCAACAGTATCCGCCGGATTATCTGTATCGGTTCTCACTGCAGGTAAATCATGGTGTCCTGGGAGGATGCTCACTTGAATTTAACGAGTCGAGCTGCGCGCGTTCACGGCGCATGCTTTAGGTCTTTGAGATTAGGTTTTGGGGGAACCTCTGGGGAAATTGTTTAATGTTAGACTTGAACTTAGGGCGCCGATTTGGATTTTGGGGGTATTTGTTTAGGTAGGGTGTATTAGGGTGGCAAGATTGAGGGAGAATTGGTGATAACCCTTTGATGAGACGTTGACGTATTTTTTTCAGTGTTGTTGAGATTAGGAAGGTTTTGATTGTAGTCATTTTATAGGAGGGGTGGAAAGTTAGTGTTTGTCCTACGTGTAAATTTACTTGGAGTTCTTGGAATATTAATGTTAGGTCTAACTTAATATTAATACTGGGTAACCTAACTTAATATTAATATTAATACTAGGTAACCTAACTTAATATTAATATTAATACTAGGTAACCTAACTTAATATAAATATTAGGTAACCTAATTTGATTGTATCAGGTTAAAGCTAATATTAATATCAATACTAGGTAACCTAACTTGATTCTATTACGTTTAATCCAATATTAATATTGATATTAGGTAATATAATATGATTGTATTAGGTTAAATCTAATATTAATACTAAGTAGCCTAATTTGATTGTGTTAGGTTAAACCTAATATTAATATTAATATCAGGTAACCTAATTTGATTGTATTAGGTTAAATTTAATATTAATATTAATACTGGGTAACCTAATTTGATTGTGTTAGATTAAACATAATATTAATATTAATATTAATCTATAATTAATATTCATATTAATACCCAACCTAATAATTCTCTAATATTAATATTAATATCTAATATTAATATCTACATCTAATATTAGTATTAATATTAATATCCACATCTAATATTAGTATTAATATTAATATCTACATCTAATATTAATATTTATACTTCGCTACAGTTGACAAAATCATTTCAACGCGCGTCTTTATAGCTTGAGTGATTAACAATACACAATTACATCAAAACTAATATCAACAGCTTATCAACTAAAAATCTCTATCACGAGTCCGACTCTTTAAAGTACATCAAAGGATTAAAAATTGTTCCCGGCGTTAAGAACGTTCCTCCGCGTTAAGGATCCCACCGAAGCGTTTTGCCCGATAAGAGAAAACGATAGTTCCGAATCGGAAAGATCATTTATCACACCGCAACAACGTGTCTTATGAAATACTGGGAACCGTTTTCCAGATCTAACCATATATATTCCTTATCGGACAGGCGCCGGCCACCCAGACACGAATTAATCAAACTCAATGCGCGCAACGTTCGCGCGGCCAGCGAATTTTGCAATGTTCTCGTTCGACAACCACCCTCTCACTCCCCGCGTGTTGCCGCCCGGCCACGAGTAAATGAGCGGGGAAACGCGGGGCACAGATGGACGGGACCATCGATCGAGTGTTCCGCGATTCGGTCGACGAATAATTTAATCGTGTCCTATACGATAAACGCGATTCGAATGGAGCGCGGATATTAGTTCTAATTATCGTGTCGGAAGCTATCGCGATTTCTCGTCGCAGATTCTCTTATTGTAACTTCTTCGAGAGGTCACTGTCTTTAATTCGGAGGGCTAATGTTAATAAAAAAATCTGTTGGTTTACAGTGATGTTAATGATATAAGTCTTCGATTAATAGGGCAAATATAAATGAAAATATAAAACGTAGTTTTCATAGTGTAAAAATTATCTTGAAACGTGATGCGATAACTTTTAATCTTGAAGTTGTTATTCCACTGAAGTTATTATTATTAACTGGTTTATTGTTAGAGTGTTAAGGGTTGAGACTGGTCTAAATGAATTGAATTTTTCTGTAAATGTTAAGGAGACTATATAAAATATTTTATAATGTCTAAAATACTTCTTTTCTGAATTTTATTATATTATATAAATTTTATTATATTTTACCACTTCTTCTTAGATTTTAATTAATTGTTTATAGTTCGTGTGACGGTCTATCAACTTCGATGCAATTTCCAGCAAGCCAAATATATTTTTTAAATTGACATGGTGGTTTCAGATAAAAGAGTGAAGAAACAGTAGTTGTTTTATATTTTTGTATGTTGTAAATAACAGCAAAATTTTTAAAAGAGAGTTTTCCAGCAAGTTAAATCTATTTTTTAAATTATCATTACGGTCTCACATGAGAAACAGAAGAAATGACAATTGTTTTACATTTTTGCTTCTTTCAAGTAATAGTAAAATTTAAAAAAAATTATATACCAGTCTTTATTATAACATTTACAGGAAAATTCAAGATATATAGTGCAATTTTTATAAATTGCAAATTAAAATTATACAATTTTAAAAGTGTTGACTAAATTTATCTACTGTTGTTTCGTTCTGCTATCAGCTAAATTATGTTTGACCAGCGTTTATAGAATTTAATGAGAAACTCGGTTAATTGCCAAAATTGAGAAATGTATTATCAGGTGATATTTGTGAGACGAAAGATATCCGCTGGCCATCAGTGACTAAGAGCCGCGTCCCGTTATGAAATCTCGTTAATGGCAAACAGCTAATGAGTCACAGGTAAAAACCTCGTTTCCTATGGATGACGCAATTAGGTAGCCATAAAAGCGTTTCAGGCTTTATCGCAATAATAAACACTGTTAAATATGCGCAATGCAAAAGGTACGGGGCGAACTAATTTTACGGGCCGGGTTAACCTGCAATAATTAACCGAGTTCGGCATTGTTAACGCGACTTGTAATACGGCAGAATATTCGTAAGAATATATTATTAAATTTAGCAAATATAAATAATATATTTAGAAAATTTTAAACATTTATTTCCTGGAAGCTGATAGTAATATAATATGTAAAATACATAATTGCGATAAATAATGTCATGTTTAATTTATTATGATTTCCAGAAGAAATACTATTATTTTATGTCACGTTTTCTTAATAGATTTAGAAAATTGTTATTCTTTTTAGCTTTTTATTTTTATTCTTAATATAGCTATTTTTTATCAGAAGAATTAGATAAATAATAGAGAAAGAAACCTTCGAGTTCCAATTGTTAATAATTATTAATTATGTCGCTTTGCAGGAATTCTGAAATCGGAAACATAATTTTAAGTAATTTCATTTCTAATAATTTAACGCGACGAACATAGTGTTGCAAAACTGATTGTAAATTTGTGATATATCTACTATTGTACAGGTTATATATTATCATATAGTAACTACTATTTATTTTGAAAGTAGCTTAACTTTACACTTGGTATGAAAATACATATTATTCGCTTGATAATATAACATATTATTCACTTGATAATTGTCATTGTTTTAATAAGAACTATTTTAACTCTGTTAGATACACTGAAGCAGCATGACTCGTTAATATTCTATTAATATATTTTTTAACTGCTTTGAAACACAAACCCTTAAATATCTCAATTTAAGTATGAAACAATTTCAAAATTAGCGGTTTATATGACATAATATAATAACTACAATTTCTATAATTATATATCATAATATACTAACTACAATTTACGTAACAACATAATATACCATAACAAACACAACCAAAGTACAATATATTTTTAATTACATTAAAACAGAAACCCTCAAATATCTCAATTTAAATTTATAAATAGACTTATAGTCCATTTTCAAAATAAACAGCTCATATAACATAGCACAGTAACTATAACATATACAATTATAAAACATAATATAATAACTACAATTTACTTTATAATTAACTTACAATTTACCATAAACCCTGCCAAACCTAATCTCTACAATACTACAAATCTCAACACATATATTTCTGTCCTGAAAAAATAGAAAAGCGACGTAAATTCATCGATTTTGTCACGAAACTGGTAAAGAAACTCCGCGCTCATTCTCCGCGTAAAATCGATCGACCCCGTCGAATCTGCTCCAGAATAAGAAGCGTTCTTTGAAACATTATCGTCGCAGCGGATAACGGAAACTCTCTGGGGGTGGTAGCCCGGGTAAAGAGAGCGCAGGGGTCCCGATTGTTGGACGGGCCACGATTCCCCGAGTTCGGTATCCGATGTCGAGGCGAAACATAACCGGGGCCGGTGCCTTTATCTGACAGATAGCTCTACTGGCGGACTTGTGCGTTACCTGGGCCAAATTATGCTTCCGTTATCCCCTATGGTCGTTCGTTCGGGCTGTGTTCCACCGCAGCCACTGCTTTCTCTATCGCGCGCGGCACCACCCCCGACGTCATCCGCGAAGTTACGATTCCCGCCAGACCGACCGACGGCAGCCGAAACGAACCGGACCTGGCACGGCCAGCCGGATTTCCGTCCGAGATCGCTGCGAAACCAACCGCGTCTGATTTGTCGCGAATTTCTGACGCGCGTAGATTCGGAACGCGGCCGACGTCGCTGCGGATCCCCGTCGCGGCGACGTTCGACGGTTAGTCGTTAAAGGTATTCGACAAAGGTTGACGGGATGAGATGTCGCGAAAATTGTGAGATGTGATTGAAACGTTTGGGAGATTTTGGGATTGTTAATACAATTATACTGGGGATTATTAATAGAATTATTCTGGGGATTATTAACCCTTTGCAATCGAAGCTATTTTAAATGTAATTCTAAAATTACTTTTCCGACATATAGCATTTTTCTATTTTATGTGACGAAATGTATTTTATACATGTAAAATTGAATTTTGTAATTTATGCGACAACAGTTATACTTTTAATAATTTTTCATAGTATAACAATTATTTTGGAACGTGCTGTGACAATTTTAGTGATATCTTAGGATCATTAATCGAGTGCAAAGAATTAATAGAATTAATAGAATTATTCTGAGGATTATAGAATTATTCTAAGTTATTTCTATTAAGTTTTTCATAAGCATTTTTTGGTATAGCTATATATAGTATTAGCTATATATAATTTTTTCTTAGTACATTATATGTATATACACTTTCACTTTAATCATTTAATTTAATAGCTAATAAGACTATTGAATAGAGAAGGAAGCATTCGCGAAAGCCGCCATAATGGCGCGACGTACCTAAGAGGTTAGGAATTATTAAAAGAATTATTCTGGAGATCATTAGTAGAATTATTCTGGAGATCATTAATAAACCTATTCTAAGGATTATTAATACAAATATTTTGGACATCATTAATGAAATTATTAATAGAATTATTCTAGAAATCGTTAATGGAATTATTCCATTGTCTTCATTGTTTTTATTCTCTTTCTTCAATTTTGCTAACACTTTTGATCATCTAAGATATGAAGATCCTACAATTAACACTAATAGAATCTTTAAATGATATCATTTCATTAATATAACATTAAATATTATATTAACATTTTATTCTTCATAATTCCATATTAATGTAATCATTATTAAAGTTTCTGGTCAGTCACAGAACTAATACTAGTTTTAATAATTGTTTTAGTGATTACAGTAAACTAATAGAGTGCATAAACTATACTATTATATTAATAAAACCTTAAATATTGTATTAAAATTTTATTCTGCATAATTCTTTGCCATATTATAGTGATCACTGTTAAAATTTCTGCCCAACGACCCAAGTAGCTTTAAACAATTATTCTACATCTTACAATAAACTAATACAGTGCTCAAATTACATCATTCCATTAATACAACATGGACTATTATATCAAAACTATATTCTTCATAATCCCTTGCCCCATTATTTCAAATCTTGCAATAAACAAACAGAATACTTAAACAATTCCACTCTATCAACCCATCATAAAATATATGATTTCAAATAACATGATTCCAATCCATATAATAAATCTAATTAATAAATCATCGAAACACACATCTACCATCTCAAAGCAACAAATTGGGGAGGAGGGGATGGTAGCTGTTCAATCGCTCGAATCTTGGGAAGTTAAATCGTCGAAAGGGTTGCAGCGCATCGGAGGCCAGGATTTTCCTTGATTTTCCGTCGGGTAGCGGTGTTGGCTGCCGGGATCGATCTAAACGCGATCTCAACAAACGGGAAAATCCGATGAAAAGCCGGGGCTACGTCAAAGCCGTTATACGGACAGGGTACACGCGGTCAGAATGTACACGTCATTGTTCGAAGCAAGCCTTTTGTCAGTGAACGAATTACTATTGCTGTTTAGCTCCCCCCTCATCCCCCCCCCCCCACCGCACCGCTCGGTGGGCCACCAACACCGTAACAGTTGCATCCATCGCGTAACATCAACCTGTCTACCCTTATCACGTGCCACGGCGCACCCTCGCGCCCTTTTTCCTCCTCGCGCGCGCTCCTCCGCGCTCTCCCGCTTCTTCGCCGCCTACCAATCACTCCGCCCTTCGCTCTCGCCCCCCCCCCCCTCTCTCCGCTTCTTCCACCGGCCCGTCGTCATTCGTTTTATCGTTACCTTTCAACCCGTCCTTTCATGATTTTATTTCGCTTTCTTCAACGGCCCGCGCGCCGGAAACTCGCTTCGCCGCGCGCGTTTTTCTAAGCGTTGCGCGCGCCCGTCCGCTCGCTTAAACTCTACGGTCCGGTATTCTACTGTTCTCTCCGCGATTGTTTTATTCCAGACGGTTTTTTTTCCCCCCCGACGAGGGAACCTTTCTATGTACATTTTACGCTTCTATGTACGTTTTTGCGCTGGCGGATCTGACGGGATTCTTTGTTCCGTCGCGTTCCGTCGGACTCGGCTCGCGCTTGCTAGCGAGCGAGTTCTCTTGCTTCCGTTGATAGTTCTTTCCAGGCGACGTAATTGCGTACTTTTCTTGGACCAGCGACGCAAGAAACCGTCGCGCGACGCGTCGGAGACGGCGCGACCGTTTCCGACGAGATTCTCTTTTTTGCTCGGCGAAATTTTCGGCTCGCGGCTCGACGGCGGCCGCGAAAATTTCTGTGAGAAAGCGGTTGAGAGATTCTACGGTGTTCAAATATACTTAACGCTTGGATGGAAGGTTATTATACGTGTCTTTGTTGTTTAGTATTGTTTAGTTTGTATGGGGTGGCCATGTGATTATATATTATTGTGATATATTATATATATTTTGTAATAATAAAATTTTGAGAACAAGTAGTATATGACAAAGATATTAGGATTTCACAAAAGAATGTAATAACGACAATTAAAACTTAAATATAGATATATAATATTATATTACATATATTAATATTATATACTGTATTATCATATTACGGTATCAAATATAGCGAAATGAAGAAAATACAAATATTTAAAAGAAAGGTATTAATACCTCCCTTTAAAATACATTTAATACTTCCAAAATTAACACTAAGAATTCAATACCAAATAATATTAGAATTAGAATAGAGAATAAAGAATATTAGAATTTCACAAAGGATATATAACAAATAAAAGTCAAATACAAACATATAGCACTATCATATATATCATATCATATATAGTACAGCATACAGTACTATAATACTATCTTAGTATCAAATAAAACAAAATTAAAAAAGTAAGAATATTTTAAAAAGGATATTAATACCTCTGGTGAAAATTGCCGCGTCAATAGGAGACGAAAACGCGTGCGACGGGACGTCATTTTCCATGGGCCCGGTGCACGCGTGCCGTGCAGAGCCGAAACCGTCGCTGCACGAAAATGGTCGCATCGATTATCTCCGAGTCAGTTGTAACCAGTTTTCGCGCGCGCGCGACGCTTAACGCATCGCGCCGGGGGATGATTATTCGGTGAGCATCGGCTGTCGGTCGACCGGTTTGTTTCGGTTTATCGTCGCCGTGCGTCGGTTCGCAAGGCCGACGTTCCCTCCTCTCTCCATTATTATTGCAGCCGTTTGGTATCGACATCGGTGGCGATTTTGATTTTTCAAATTGATCGGCGCCGACCGCCCCGTGCACTCGACACCGAGATATTTTCGCGCGTCGATTTTAGGTCAACCGAGGTGACTGGAAAACCCCTGGCATTCTCAAACGCGCGCGCGCGCCCGCGTGCATCCCGGCGAACGATTGATGCATGCATCGGTAATCTAATCATGGATTTATGACGCCGGTAATGCGAACAGAGCGGACCCGTTTGAAACATTTCGGTTCCGCGCCGCGCGTATCATCGGCTGCAGAGAGAGAGAGAGAGAGAGAGAGAGAGAGAGAGAGAGCCCGGGCTTTAACGATGTTAATGTTTCCCGGATGGCTTTAGTGTTTACATTAGCAAATTAGGTCTTCTGCGTGTTGCTTCGATGGTCTTGCTGAATTATGAAAATACCGGTGAACGCCGCGGACCTGATGCGGTGGTTGTCGTTGGCAAGACAAGGGTGCGGCGCGGTAACGTCGATGCAGGGCTGTTTCGGTCAATGGCAGGCATTATTTCGGTATTAAGTAGGCGATTTAATACCGAGTAGGTGATTTAATATTGAGTATATAGTGTAATGTCGAGTGTAGAGTGTAATATTGGGTATATAATGTAATATCAAGTATATGATATAATATCGATAATATAATACAATATAATATCATGGATGTGATATAATATCCATTACATAGTATAATATAATATTGATTATATAATGCACCATATTATTGACTATATCATACAGTATAATATCGAGTTTATAATACAATATAATGTCGAGTATACGATATAATATCAATTATATCATATAATATCGAGTATATCATATTTTAATGTTCAATCTATAGTATAGAATATTTTATTCAAACAACAGGTTAAGTAGTCTTTGAATAAAATCTTCTTTCAATATTATTTCAAATAAATATCTAGAATACAATTTTATTCGTATAATATTTCGCATAAATTTTCTAATATGCTATCATTCTGATAATATTTTTAATAAATTCTGGAGGTACAATTTTATTCGAGTAATTCTTCGAATAAATTTTCGGAATAATCTATTGAACAAACTCTTGGATAAACTCTTGAATAAGCTCTAGAACGAACCCTTGAATAAACTCTTAAATAAACTCTTGAATAAACTCTTGAATAAATTCTTGAATAAACTCCTGAATAAACTCTTAAATAAATTCCTGAATAAACTCTTGAATAAAGTCTTGAATAAACTTTTGAATAAGCTCCTGAATAAATTCCTGAATAAATTCCTGAATAAATTCCTGAATAAATTCCTGAATAAATTCTTGAATAAACTCTTGAATAAACTCTTGAATAAACTCTTGAATAAACTCTTGAATAAACTTTTGAATAAACTTTTGAATAAACTCTTGAACAAGCTCTTAAGTAAGTTCCTGAACAAACTCTTAAATGAACTCCCGAACAAACTCTTAAATAAACTCCTGAATAAACTCCTAAATAAATTCTTGAACAAACCTCTGAAAAATCAAACTGCTCGAATAAAATTCCAAATAAATATTCAGCGAATACAATTCAACGAGAACTGATCCGTGTGGCATCCGTTTTACGAATCTCGATGAACGAGGCGGCCCATAGACGGCCGGCGTCGTTCTCCGTCGGCGGTTTAACGACCGCGAGGCGTTTCGGGGTCCTCGGAAAAGCGAGAAGAGCCGGGGCCACTTTTTCCGCGCGGCCTGACGACTCGTAAATCCGGCGCAGCGAGATAGCGCGGCTCGCACGTCGAGCATAATTTCGCTCGTATGACGCGCGCGTCGCGCGGTCCCCCGTCTTTATTAGGGCACTTTGTTCGAATTTTTACGATTGCACGACGAACAGATGGCCGCGGCCCGTCGGCCCACGAAACGACGACGGCGTCGCGACGCTGCGCGTCCTGCTCTCAAAATGGAAAAAGAATTCATCTTT
This sequence comes from Augochlora pura, assembly GCF_028453695.1. Lineage (NCBI taxonomy): Eukaryota > Metazoa > Arthropoda > Insecta > Hymenoptera > Halictidae > Augochlora > Augochlora pura. The sequence goes on from NC_135772.1 coordinate 1,896,712, forward strand.
CTCGGTATTATCCCTTTGACGTGCAATGACTTTTGCGAAACGCCAAGAAACAATTACGCAGTGTGAACAATATCCAGTTAAACTACATAGTTCGAAATAATTTACAGAACCACTAGTTTATTATTTTATAACGTTACTTAACAAAATAATATTCACTGTATAACACTATAACGTTACTTCAATCTCAATAGATTCTAAATAGCAATGCAAATTTCAAAATAAAATATCCTATTTCTAAATTCAACCGAATTAAATGGTATCTTTTATGAGGCATCGGGTTCCTTTTTATTCGTACGTCAAAGGATTAACCCTATACAGTCGAAGCTATTAGGGTGTTGCATATGTTTCTTCCTTTCTTTCCATGCGAAATTAATAGTTAAATCTTCCTAGCAACTTTCATTGCATTTATTATTCTAAAGACAGCATCATAAAACTCCAAGAGTTATAAAAAATTAGCCAATATAAAAATTAGAATTTTATATATATAAATATAAATATGAGAAATAGGTATACATATAAAGACAATACGACAATACTGAGACAATACTAACACCGTTTTAAATCAACGACAACACTTCTCAAAAAAGGGAAACAAATTCTCGTCGCAGATCACCGCCGCAAATGAGAAAACAATAAAGAGTAATTTATCCGCGGCTCGATCAAGCCCCGTATATACCAGCCTCCCCCCTCCGGCAATAAAATAGATTGCATCGATATTTCGTGGGACGGGAATCTATATTTTTTATTTTTCGGGGAATCGAAGATCAAATGAACCGAAACGCGCGGAGGATCGGAATTGGCCGATATTTTACGCAACTAGCGTTGAATAGCGACAGGAAACTAGGCGATAACTTGCTAATGAGGAACCATATATCACTTTTCCGATAGTGCAACGAACGCACATCGTTGGTGTTGAATGGTTCGAATTGCAATCTGGAAATGCTGAATCGTCTCTGTGAAGCAATGTACTGTGAACCACGCGAGCGCGCGCGCGCGGCCCGGTAAATCACAACACGCGCGCGGTCTTGCCGCGTGAGGAAGTTAGTTGTGTCGTGGCGCCGGCGCGCGCGTTTGACGAATAATGGAAAACATTAATCACCGCAAGAAATATCGGGTTACTTCTCGCAATTTTCCCCAATTTTTTTTTTTCACCCCTTTTACCAGGCACCACGGTTTGCCCGAAAGCAATATCCGTGTCCCGCGCGGCGCTCGTATTAAATCCAGTCGATAACCTGCGATTTATACGAGACGCGCACGGGTAATTAAACTTGAGAATAGCTCCGCAGACGTTGTTTCTTTTCCCGACTGCGCTTAACGCCTTTAACCCCCTTTGCGCTCGAAGCCATATTAACTGTAAATATGAAATAATTTTCCCGGCTCATATTATACTATGCAATAAAGTTTTTGCGTTGAATTTCATTATTATTTTGCAAGAAATTTGTATGCGTTCAAATTGATTCTTGCGGCTCGTGGCATCAGTCCGGCTATTCGAGAATTTTTTAAATCTCAACACTTAATTGTTATAAAAATTATTTTGGAACGTAATAGAATAATTTTAGTGGTGTCTCGCCGTTCGAGTGCAAAGGGTTAATTATTAGAGTGTTCCGTAAGTTTTTACCTCTTTTTTAGAGTGTAATAGAGTGTAATAGAGTGGAATAATATAAAACCTAGAAGAATGAAGTGTGATAGAGTAGAAAAGAGTATAATAGGAGGTAATGTAATGGAATAGAGTTGAATAGTTTGGAATAATATAGAATAACGTGTATTATTACAATTAGAAAGTATAGAATACTATAGAGTAGATTATAGCAGAATAGAGTAGAATAATGTGGAATAACGTAGAATAGAGTATAATTGTTAGGAGATCGGCTAACCGTGACTCTAACGGAATGTCGGTACCGAGGGAGAGGAGAGCGTGAAAAGG
>NC_135772.1:1898735-1917042 GCF_028453695.1 Augochlora pura
TAGTATCGCTTTCGAGGAATTCCCTTCGAAAATTAACGCGATATTTAAACAATAATGGAGTAGAATATAATGTATAATAGAGTGAAACAAAACGTAATGTACTAGAATAGAGCAGATTAGAGTGGATTAATATAGTACAGTAATATAGTAGTAGTAATATAGTAATAGAGTAGAAGAGAGTATAATAGAGTGGAATATAGTGGAATAGAGTACAATATAATGTAGTATAGGCTACAACAGAGTAGAAGAAAGTATAATAGAGTCGAATATAGTCGAATAATGTTTTTAGTCGTTGTTAAAGCAGCTCTGTAAGGTGGCTTTTACTTAGAAAGAGCACAAATATACATTATAAACTTATAATATCCTGCCAATGTCCCAAAAAATTGAACGACCAATGTTTTGTTTAACATTATATTATATTACATTTATATTGTATGATATATTATATTATATTTGTATTATATGATATATTATGCTATATTTGTATTATGTAATATATTAAATTATATTTTGTATTATATGATATTTTACATTATATCTGTATTATATGATACATTATATTACATTTATATTATATGATGTACTATATCATACATTACATTATGCTATATCCAATATCATATTATATTATACTATATTATTATTATTTCTATTACTACAACAATTATTTCAGTTCAACCATGCCTAAATTAAAATCGCCAATCCGCCATCTCCCCAATTTCTTACCATTTCACTTGCAACATCGTAACAAATTAATACACAGTTCAGAAATCACGCGACAATTTGCCGACAGCTCGTAATTTCAACTCTTCGCGTCTCGACACCGAGGCACCCCGCACCAAAAACGTCGATAATAGAATACCGAGGTAAAAATGTGTCAGCGTTGCGACGCCGATTTCCCGGAGCCTCGCGGAGCCGGGACAAGCGGCGGCAGCGATCTAAGAAGGTTCGCCGCATGGAAACGTATATTATTATGCAAGTTGCTGCCACGAAAGCCGAACACGCGGCATTGAAAAGCGTCTGCTTATCGAGGTTACGCGCAGATGATCGACGAAAGGAGAAACCTTTCTGCGAAATTACATTTTTTCCCGCGGAACCGATGTTTCCGTGCACGGGAAATATATGCGCGTAGAGCCCCGGCTCTTTTGTGCGAAGCCACCCTCTACCACCCCCTCTTCCACCCACTCTTCCACCCGCTCTTCAACCCCCGTCAAAATAGGATACCACAAATCGAGCAGCTCGCGAAAGAATTCGAGTGCGACGACCCATTTTACGCTCTCTCCCTCTCTCTCTCTCTCTCTCTTTCTCTCTCTCCGTTATACTCCGCACGTCATACGGCTCGCATTATTCGAACGTCAGCGGGAAAACTCCCCCTTTTCGCGTTTTCACGCATTTCTCCGATATCCATGATCATTTACCCCTTCGCTACCCCACGGAAACACGGAATAATCGAATACGCGAACCCGGGGACGAGACTCTCTTTTCCCGCGGCGAGCGACCGCCCGCCGACTTTCGCCGACTGACAATTAACCGAGAGCACCGGTTCGTTCGCCGTGCTGCTGTTGCTTTTATACGGAGCCGTACGGAACCGTCCTGCACAATGAAACAAAAGAATTTAATCAACGGCGCGCCAAATGTTTATTCCGCCGGTAATTTAAGGGGGTCTCCTCTGTTCCACGCGCCACGATTTATACCTCGACCGCCTTCCCGTCGATGAGTAATTGACGCGTCTCTTCGCGCTGCTTGCCGGAGCTTGTTTGATACGTGCTTTTATCCCTTTGATATGCGTGTTTCATATACAATAATAATACGCGCGATTATACGTGTTTTAATCTGATTGTATTCCTAATATTGTATTCCTCATTTTATTGGTACGTAATTGATTCTTATTTTATTGTTTGATAATTTTTTAAGTATAAACTTTGTTTTACTATTACTAAATTACTAGTACTAAATTACTAGTACTAAATTACTATTACTAAATTACTAAATTGCTAAAGTTATCTCACTACTCGGATGTAAAGGGTTAATGCGTCAAGGGTGGTGACGGTCATATATGCACTTTTAACCCGCAGTGCACCCTAATTATAGTAACATTATATTCTAAAAATGCGATTTAATTCTACTTTTCTTAATTTTTAATGTTTCTTTAAAATTCTAGTTCTTATTTCACTAATTATATTCAGTTAAACACGTACTATAAAAGTCAAAGTTACACTGACGTCTAAAAACATTTATGACTCACCGCAATATAAAATACAGTAATATATAGTATAGCAATATATAGTAAATATATAATATAATTAACCACAGTGACATATAGTAAATATATGGTATAATAAATCATAATAATATATAGTAAATTTATAATACAATAAACCATAATTAATATATAGTAAATTTATAGTACCTTAAACCATAGCAAAATATAGTAAATATATAGTATAATAAACCAAAAATTCCTAACAATACAATCAATACATTCTCATAACAATATTAACATCTACGATCACCTAAAAAGCAATCTCTGCACCCCGAACACCCCTAAATCCCAAAACCCATAAAAGCGATTCAGAACGCCGCGAATCCTTCATCGAGGGTTCCTAAATTTCAGGCAAGTATTCGAAAGAGTTATACAGCGCCCGAAAGCGTAGAATAAGAGTCAGCGGCGCGTAAATCCTCATTAAAATATATAATTCCTCAGGCGGAAGTCAAAAACAGGAAAATATTCCCGGGTAAGGGAAACACGGCGGCGGTCGCTTTCTCGGCGGTCATGCGGCTGTACGCCGGCTTACAGTAGAGGTATATACAGAGAGAAAGAGAGAGAGAGAGAGAGAGAGACAGAGGTCCACGTGATCCCCGGAGTGAAAGAACAAGGCGAGTCGCGTGCGCCGCGGCCGTAAGCCCCAAGGGGGTGGCTTTTCGCGAGCGTGTAATTAGACACGTTATCCAGTTTACGCGCGGACATTAAACTGGAACCTGAGACGCGGAACAAAGGGGACCGTGAGATCCTTTTACGCGGGCCCGGGACGAAGATCCGGCTCGAATTGACCGGTCCTCTCGACGCGGCCGCGTCGCAGCTGCGGCCCCCGCGTTAACGCGTAAGCGTCGCGCAATTGCACGGCGATGCGCCGGCGATCGTTAACCGGCAAGGAATCCTGCCGGTGCGCATCGCCTACCCTTGTGGACACCGTCCCTTGCGATCCTAAATTAACGAGTCCCGTGCACACGTTCTACGGCTGCCGGAACGATTATAAGGGATTCGGGGGGGAAATGCTTTGTGGGATTAGGGGGATGCTTAGTTAACGCGGGAATTAATGTTATTTTCCTGGAATTATTAGTTGGCGAAGATGAAGAGAGAAAATGATTTGAGAAGTTTATTTGGTCTTTTCAGAATGGTGTTATACTTAATATTTAATTAATATATTGGTTAATATATTAATTGAATTATTTGATAGTTAGACACTAATTACTATGTGTTACAATGCGTCGAATAAAACTAGAATTCGGCAGAAAATAAATCTGTGTATGATATAGTGAAGATATTTAGATAGGGCAAACTATACCATAAATAATTTTTGCTATAATACGTATCAGATGAAAGAGAAATGCCTATTCTTTAAAACCTAATGTCACTATCATTATTAACATTTATACAATTTCTTTTATTTATTTCTAGACTCAATATATTAAAAATTTAGTGCAAAATGCAGTAATATAGCACTGGATATGTCAATTGCTCTATCGTTGATTAACAACATAACTAGCAATTTGATTGACAAGGCAATCGTACGTAATCTTGACATAACTTTGATAAAGAAGTCATACATAATCCTAACATAACCTTGTTAAGGCAATCGTACATAACCTCTCCAAGGCAATCATTCGACCATTTCGCAAAGAATTTCCACATTTCAAAAGTATTCCTCTTATCACCTCCCACGTGACGTACGACCAAAGCAACAAAATATATATTACTACTATCACATGACAGGTGCTCTAAGAACTCTAACAAAGAGTCATAACATTTAAAAAGTAATAAAATAATAAATTACCAAAGATATTTTCCTAAATATATTGAAACAAGATCTACGCTATAAATATTCAATTTCTCGACCATAATACAATGATTTCTAATTTTCTATATTAACAAAGATATAGCACGCGCGTGCGCGGCTCTGTGTATGTGCCTCCTACATATTTCACCCGTCCTTTGAAAAATCCCGGAAGAAATTGCATTCGGAACGGTCGAAGAGAGACATTGTTCTTCGCCGAAATTTACAGTCGAACCGATATCCGGCCCGTCGAATTAAATCGCGGGATCGTAGGAGGCTAAAGCGAGAACAATGGGGATTTATGGTTGTGCCCCCCCCCCTCTGGGGGTGTAGGCGCGTGTAGTTCCGGAGGCGTCTCAAGCCGGTGCCATCGCGAAGATCTACGAGACAATCGGTAATTTAAAGAACACGGTGCGCGGCACGTCCCGCGCGCCGCGGTGCGCGAACTAGCCTTCCGTTGAACTCCTGACCCAATCTCGCGATCGTTTACTTCTGCCAAGGAGCATTATGTAGATGATCCGAAGCCGGTGCGCGCTCGGTCAAATAAGGGACATCTGGTGCGCCGGGCCACGTTTGGCACCGCCCGGGCCCCGTCGGGCGAGATTAAATCGTGGACCGAATATTTACGGCGCCGCGCAGCATATTTATCGTCTGCCGCAGCTAAGAAGCCGCCTCCTCGGGCATGGCCCCACGTGACCTGTGGCGCTGATTTCTCCCTTCTGTAGTCACGCGCGTCGTTAACTCTTTAAGCCATACGATTTTAAAGAAATTAATATATAGAGAGTTGCGTGACATATTTCAATCGCGTGACGTATTTTAATTTGGGGTAAGCTGTTTTTATTCGACTCTTTTCAAGCTTACTGTTTGATATTTTATTAAAAGTTAACGTATTTAATAAGAAAGTAATGATAGTAAATTAATTTGACATGTATACAAATACGCTGAGTAGTAAATAAATTATTGGTTTTAATACAGTTTTCTTATATAACACGTTCAGCGCCGATAATTAGGCACTAAGATCTCCATATAGTTAAAGCAATTTAATTGATTAAAGCGAAACTAAATTGTTAATATTTATTATAAAGGATGGTATTAGAACTCTTTCGCTTCTGAAACATTTTAGTCAAATTCAGTTTGTTCAAATATATGGCAATAAAAATAAATCCTCAAAATTAAAATTGTCAGCCATATTTGACTGACGCGACTCTCAACGTATCAAAGTTTATTAATTTCAAACATCAGTATTGCTTATATTAAGTTTTCTTTATATTCAACGCTTTTCTAAGAAGCTAGTGATATCAACTCTTCCGACTGACAAAAGCACCGTGACTAGGCTACCGCGGAAAGTTAGGGGATGAATAGGTCGGATCTCGCGAAAAAGGTAATCGGCTCCGCGGATCGTCTTAATAAGCTCCGTGGCGCTGGCACAGAAAACGTTATGCAGATAACCCTTTTGCCTTGGAGAAATAGAAAGAGAGACAGACAGATAGAGAGAGAGAGAAAGAGGGGAGGGGGGGGGGATGCGCCAGAAAGCCACGCCTAGCCCTTGTGTCTCTTGTCTTCCGGGGCGAGATTGAACCGTGAGCCGAATGTTTATGGGTCTGGCGTAATTACTGACTAGGAGGTCGGCTAACGTGCCGCTTGCATCAACGCCGACAACCGCGGGTAGGTGGAGAAGCCGCCCGTGGTTATTGTTCATAAGCTCGGGGCGCCATGTGCTCGAGGAATTTATGTGCCGGGCTGAACTACAGGAGAGAATACCCGTGTCGTGTCTCGAGCACCGCCCTGGGAAAAGGAGAGCCGCGCGTCGTCTGCGGGTGGATTTGTCACCGTGGACCGATAACGGGGAGCTCTCGTGTTTACTTCTCCAGTTAGCGACCATCCCGGTCTCTCGACCCTCCCTCCCTTCCTCCCTTGCGGAGCGGCGGTCCTTGACCGGCGACGATGAATCATGATGTCGCAGTGGATCAAGACGTCCAACGGAACGCTTTCCTCCCCTGTTCTTTCGAAAGGGATTGCTCGATTCCTCTTGCGCTTGGTATTCTGGGATTGGTTCTGTGGCAGGCCTCGATGAGGCTTTTTGTTGCGAGTTAGTCATCCTGCGTCATCCACGGAGGGATTATATTGGTTTGTCCGGAAAGTTCGTGCCGATTTTCGGTAGGTGGCGTGAGAGGCCTGACTGAATATATCACAATTATTGAAAACTAATGACATGTGTGCATAGTCTAAAAGAGATAACTTCAGCCATATTTGGAAAAAAGTTCGGTTACGATTCGTTAATTTTTATCAGTTTTGTACGTCTTAGAATATGGTGGCAAATAAAGTGCATTATTCTATATAAAAGATATCATTATTATATATAAAAGATATTTATAAAGAATGCAACGTTGCCTGTGAAAGAATTTGCTATCTAAGGTTATTTATAGAAGGATTTGTTAGTTATTTAACGTTCTTAGATAGCAAATTCTTTTCATCAATAAAGTCCATTATAAAGGTTATTTATAGAAGGATTTGTTAGTTATTTAACGTTCTTAGATAGCAAATTCTTTTCATCAATAAAGTCCATTATAAAGGTTATTTATAGAAGGATTTGTTAGTTCTCTAACGTTCTTTATAATGGACTTTATTGATTATGTAGCTTCATAAGGAATTCCTTAGATATTCAATGTCATCTATGAAACATACAAAGTTATAAAGAAATTTATTACTTATCAATAAATTATCTATATAGAGATTTGTTAGTTATTATATAGTTTGTATGATTAATTAATTATATTATATCCTTACGGTGCTAAAAATAATCCACATATCTTCTAATTAGAGCTAGCTAATTCTAAGTAGCCGTATAACTTAGTATTAATTACTAATGATCAATACGTCGAAAATGCGCTAAAAGTATTAATTTTCCATGGCAATTTAAGCAGCGCGCGCAACGAAATAAAACCGTGCGCCGCGTAAATGAAAACGGCGCGGAGCAACGACGAGGAAACGTTTCCGTTCTAACCCCCGCGAATCGTTGATACCATAACTCGTATAATATTCATAGCTTTATCAGAATGAAAAACAGGAAGCCGCCGGTTGGCCGGGGCGTTATAGTTCGAGACGGTGTGTACCCGTACCAATCGTAAACTTTCCGGAAGCCCCGGGGCATTATTTATCAAGGATATTCGAGAATCGTGGAACGCCGCAGACGGTCAGAAATTAACGTCGGGTCCCGTGTTTTCCCGCGTAATTTGTTCCCGTCGCATAAAAGTCCAACTTCCACGCGCGCGCGAAAGGAGAATAATTGAGGCATAGTTTTAAAAAAAAAAAAAAAAACAAATCGACGCGAACGATGGTCGCGCTGGAACCGCTCCAATGAAAAGGAAATTAGTTCGCGATGAAGTTCCAGCGATGACAGCCGCGAATTTTTCGTGGATGACTCTTCAATCGAAACTTTTAATTCGCCTACATTTCTTATGATTGACAGCGACTTATCTGCGACTTCGAATGCAACCGGTATCTTTGCGACGGATGGTCGAATAAAATTGATTTTTTAATCTGTTTTTGTATTTTGCGTGGAATATATTTCCTATATAAATAGATGCTTGGAAAGATTTTAATTTCGTTTGTTATTCTTGTTATTTATTGGCAGATGTTTTAGTTTCCTTCTTTGATTTATCGCCTTTGAAATATTAATATAATGTGCTGGAAATATTTGATGTTTGAGCTATAATTATTAACGTAATAAATTACAGTGGGTATTTTATTATGTTCATAAATATTTATGCATTCTGTATACTATTTTTGTATTTAATATTTCGTCGTTTTTCACTCTTACATTTCCGTCGAGTTTAAATTAATCTTGCAATCATTCGACTATGGAATAATAGAAAGGACAATGGAAAACAATTTTTTAATTTTTAGCGTAAATATATGACATAAACACAAATCACGAAAGTATTAACATAACCTTGACATGAAATATCATTTTATTTTCTTTATGGATCATCTTATATAATAAACAAGTGCTGTATAAATAACAAATAAATAACTGATTAAGACAATAACAAATAAATAATTAAGACAGCCATGAATGAGTGACGCTAATCGTGCTTCGATATAGTTAAAAAGACAGATCCTTTGATACGAAATATCTTCGAATTATGAGCCGCTGAAAGATCGATATCAAGAAATCTCGAAGGTCGCGAACTATGATCGCAGTAAACGTTAGTAATTTGCTGGATTCCATGGCTCATCCCCCGAGCCAAGCGCACCAGCTGTCCCTGTTGCTTTATCTCCGTATTTTACGTCGACTTCGCAACGAGTACTCTTCACGATAAGAGCCGACACGTCGATGGAGCTTGAGCCTCGTGTTGATATAACTCGCTGAACGGGAACAGGGGACGGGCGCACGAAAGAGTGGAGGAGGCCTTAAAAAGTCAAACCGGCTTCGCATTCGGCTAATTACCATTCTTTCCCCGTCGCTTCTATTTATGAACTAAGTGGCGCCGCTCGCGCGGTAATAAACCAAAATTGACGCGGCTCTTCGTCCACTTCGAACTTTGACTTTAACCCGTTCGATCGTTTCTCTAGTCCAGTCATTTTTAAATTCGGATATTCAAGGATTTAAGTACAGGGATGATGACATATTTTTTTTAAATATTAATCGATGTATGCAACGATTTTATTTGACTTTAACCCGTTCGATCGTTTCTCTAGTCTATTTATTTTTAAATTTGGATATTCAAGGATTTAGCTACAGGGATGATGACATATTCTTTTTTAATATTTATCGATGTGTACAACGATTTTAGAGTTTTACGAATTTTAGAGTTTTTTGAATGAAGAACAAAGTGCATCTATTTGGACTTTGAATTTACAATGTTTTAGATAATGTTTCAAGTTCAACGATTTTTAATGAAAAATATATGGTATAAAAATTTGAATGGCAACATTTCAATTGAAGACGCAGTCTGAGTCTATTTTTAAACGAATATTCTACTTTTTTTTAATAGCAGTCTAAGTTTATTTATTTTAAATTGTAGGATGTTATTTAATTTATTCATGTATATTGAGTTTTAATGAGTTTAGAAGTATTAGTAACTAATAAGAGGGTAGTGTAACGTTTTTATTTGTTTATAAGGGCTGTTACGTTCTACAGACTTTGCCATCATGAAATTATATAGAACCTAGAAATGTTAATATCAAAATAGCTCGATAGTTTTAGAAAATTGACTAATTGAAAATGTCTAACAATATCGAAAATGTTAGAAAATTTCAAGTATCTTTTTCCTTTTCAAAAGTCACGTTCAAAGTATCGTTAAGGAATTATTAACAAAAAACGTTAACCAATAAGAAACCAGCTCCACTAGCGCAATACCCCTCAGCCAACAGGCAATTAAACCCCACCTTCTCTCATTAGCTCAGCCGCCAAGCGTCAGCTATTCTCTCTTCTCATTGGTCGCCATTTTTCCTTAATAACTTGTTAACAACGCCTCGTAGAAAATTTTGACAAAGAACAATCTCACTCCAAATAACCTCATCTATCTCCCATGTCTAGATTATTAGACATTTCTGCGGAACTTTATATAATATATAAACAATTCTCCATCATCAATTCTAAATAATATTACCGCCCTATGGAAAAGGCACCGCGCGCGCTTCGAACACGCCGCATGCCATCTTACATCGACGCGGCCGCGTACATACGAATTTATATAGCCGTCGACGGACCGCGATAGGAGGGACGGGGAGTAGGGTGGCGGGCTCCGGGTTGGATAGTCAGGAATGGCGGTACCAGTAATGGAAACAGAATGGGATAATTCCGCGAACCGCGGACGGACGCGGTAATTGCGAATAATTGCATTGTCTTCGAGTCGTTCGCTCGAGGCCCTCTGTCTCCCGTTGCTCTGCTCTCCCGCCCCGTTTCCCCCGCCTGCCGCCACCCTTTCGACGGCAACCCTCGCTCCGCGCGTGCCCCCCTCCCCCCCGCCACACCCCCCCCTGACGGTGTTAGGTCCGTTCCTCTCGCGGCCACGGTGAATTGCTTCGGTACGAATTGAGAGTCGGCCGGTGGAAACTCTCATACCGATTAGGATATCTTGTCCCTCCGTTCCGCCTCTTTCTGTCCGACTGAGGGGTGGTGGGTGGGTGGTGGGGGAGGATGGTCCGGTTTTAGCCCCGGCTGCGGGAATTACGTTCGAACGAGGGGACACGCGCGCGGAAGGTTGCCTTCTGAATTTCATCCCGTCGGGGTGTAATTAATTTTTGTAGACCGGGGGATTGCGGCCGAATCCAGGTGCGATTTTAATTGTTACGGCGCACGCTGACCGCCTCTGCCACGGCTATGGGATTCCGATTGGATGCCCGTCGAAATTTTAAGTAGATTTACCTGCGCGGACTTCTCGCCCTTCCGGTCAGCCGGCTTTAACCCGCCGCCGTGCTTTGGCGAGTTCGACTCGCGATGGAAATTACTGGTATATATAAAATAATTAAATTATTATAATATATATGAAAGAAATTATTGAGTATGGATGTTATCTTGTTCTTTGAAATTGGAATAAAATTGTGATCCTTTCTTATTAATGTTTAACACGTTGAGTGCCGCGTGACCCAAATATGAGTGACACTGATTTCTGTGCAATCTTGATAATTCGTTTTTACTATAATATATGACAAATATTAACATTCTAGTTTTACTTTAATTAATTGAATTGCTTTAATTATGTGAGGATTTTAGTGGTCGATTATCGGCACTGAACGTGTTAAGCATTCGAGTAAATTCAGACACGGAATAAACATTGATGTTCTGTTATTTCTAAGAAATTATATTAATTGAAAAATTCATAATCGCAGTAATAGTTAATCGGCCGGCCGTGGAAAATGTGGCGTTTTAGGTGCCACTGATAAATAACTTATAATTATTCTTGAAGATGTTATGCATATATTTTAATATATAATAATACATTTTAATAATTAATAATATTGATACTGTGGTAATTTACTTCGACCGTCGAAGTGAAGAGCGAAAGAGTCGTTTAGAATAGTGCAGAATGTTTGAAACTCGTTTGGTGTTGTTTGATAATGTTTCGGAAAGAAATTGTAGGAATTTTGGAAAATTTGATAATTATTGAATTCGAAAAGGGAGGAGAAATGAGGTAGTGTAAGTACAAGTCAATGAGGTAGTGTCATACAGTCTTTGTATCGTCAATTCTATAGAACCAAAGTGATTGATTATAGAACAAAATTAAAATTCACAGAAAATCCAAATAAAATCCGCAGAAAATCGAAATAAAATCCAAACAAAATTCACAGAAAATCCGAAGAAAATTTGAAAGCTCTAGATAAAAAAGTCTAACGCTCTCCACTGACTATACCAAATCTCTTTAGGTTGTTTTAGCCACGAGCGACGAGAAGACATATTTTCGCCGCGAAATCTCTAAATTTGGGTGGATCCTGTACTCGCACGAGGAAACTCTGTTCCCCGTATCTTTCGCCACGCATAAATTGAATCACCGCCAGAAATGGCGACTTACCGCCGAAAAGAACCCAGCTAGATTCGATTACAGTGCTTTCCGTCAGCCTTTTCGAGTGTCTTTCCCGGTCTGGCTCTCCGATAGAGCCGACCGTCTTGGGTTGTTAAAAATTAACATCGGTGCCCTGACCTCGCTACCGAGATTTCGAGGATCGAGCTAATCTAACGAAATGCGGGTACAGTGTAATCTATATTGAATTCCTAAGTGGACAGCCATGAACATTTGATTCTTTTCTAAATACGAAAGAATGCGCTCTGAAGAGTTGCTTGCGAAAATGGTGAGAAATGATATAATGTAAATTGGTATCAAATGTTCACAGGCAATAAAAATTGCTTAATATTGATATTGAATATTGCTCAATGTTTAATATTATTATTGCTTAATATTGATATAGAATACTGATATTGCTTAATATTGATATTAAATATTGCTTAATATTCATATTGAATATTGAGTATTGCTCAATGTTAATGTTGAACATTATTATTGCTTAATATTGATATTGAAAACTAATATTGCTTAATATTGATATTAAATATTGCTTAATATTGCTATTGAATATTGAGTATTGCTTAATATTGATATTAAATATTGCTTAATATTGCTTAATATTGATATTAAATATTGCTTAATATTGCTTAATATTGATATTAAATATTGCTTAATATTGCTTAAAATTGTTTGAAATGGCCATAAAAAGTGCTAAATTGCCCAAAATAATCACAAACATTATAAAATAGTAAAAAATAAGCACAGACAGTGTAAAATTGTAGAAAATAATTTAAAAGAATGCAAAGCTCTATAAAATAATGAAACAAAGCATATAAAATTGTCTAAAATACTCACAAATGATATAAAATAACGAAAAATAAGCGCAAAGAACATGGAATCATAAAAAATGTCCACAAGTGAATGCAAAATGCTCCAAAAAATATAAAATCCAACAAAATAACCGCAATGACTAACTACAATTAATAAAAACTGCCCACAAAGACCATAAATATCAAAAAATCTCCAAAAACGCATCGAACGACGTTCGAACGGAACCTAATCTCCGCAGAAGCTAAACGAATATAATTTATTGGCCAGCCTGAACCAGGAACGTTAAAGCAGCGACGCTTCGGCTGGCAGTTTCCGCGCTCGCACGGCGACGTCGATGCAAATCAAACCGACAGTTCCGAGCGAACTCGGGGCCCCGTCGCATAAGCCGCAGGGATTTTATCGCGGCCGCCATTTTGGCCGCGGAATACGGAGGCAGGCGGCCGCCGCTGCTGCACCTCGTATCGCCGCGATAGCCCTTTTAATAGACCCTAACGCGTGACAGCCACCGGCTTGTCCCAACAGCCAGGTATATAATTGAAAAAGTAATACGGAGTCTCTCGCGCGGCGCGGCCTAACCCTTTGTCGCCGGGCCAAGTTTAACGCCCCGCACCCCCTCCCCCCACCGCCACCCGCGGTTTACCGTAGAAGCCGCGCCGACGAAATTTTCATAGGCGTCGCTACCCTTTCTGGAAAGTTAATGAAGCAAACGTCGTAAAAGCCTCCGCCGTTTCGCCCACCCCCGCGCCCCTTTCGCCGCCCCCCCCCCTCTCTTCGAGCTGGCCCCACCCCTAGAGCGAAAGTTGGCTTTCGGTAACCGACACGGTTTGTGTAATTTCAATTACGCGGTTGTAACGTTACGATCTTGGTTTCCGCGGCGGCCGGTGATATTTATCTAGCCGCGGATGTTGCCCGATTTGAAATCAAACATTTATGCAGCTGCGCCGCCGGTTGATAATTTCGCGTTATTTATTCATTGTGATCTGATATATATATATACATCCCGGCAATTATTGGCGCAGCTAACACGCGAAATTCGAATCGGGGTCGTTGATACCGTGTTTTTAACGATGATTAATATTGTTTTGCCAAGTTTTTTTACGAGTTTCAATTTTTAAGCTTTTTAAGCGGACGATTTGAGAGTTTTATTTGAGTCATTGATTTAATTATACTAATTTATAATTATTTTAAGTATTCTTAGGTTAGTTATTCTAATTTTTCGTTATTTTAGTATGAGTTTAGTTTGATGTTTGAATTGTAGATTTATTATGGTTTTATGTACTATTTGGACAATGCTGCAATTGTTTATGCGATAGTAGACATTAGTAGTTAGGTATTAGTATTGTGTAATAGGTATTAGTATTAGTCTCTATTAATTACTAGGTTATATTAAGGTTATGTCTTACGTTATAGTTAAAAGAAGAAATTGTCTCAATTAATTACTAGGTTATGTCTAAGTTATATCTTACGTTACAGTAAAAAAAGGAATTATTATTAGCAATTATTATAATTTTTATAATTAAAGCAATATTAACTGTCTCCAATAGTTACACAGTTATGTCTAAGTTATGTCCTACGTTATAATAAAAAAAGGAATTAATATTAGCAATTATTATAATTAAAGCAATATTAACTGTCTCCAATAATTACAAGGTTATGTCAGAGGTATATCGAGGTTATGTCAAGTCTCAAACCTTACATTACTAAAATCCTCGCGGCGCTTGCTCCATCATAAGGTAAGCACTTTCAAATCACAGTAGCGCTACTAAAAAAAGTCATACGTCAAAGTCTAATAGCTCATTAAAAAGAGGAGACATCCGCCTTGAATTCCACATCAAGATCTACCGTAAGAAAAATTCACTAATATATATACAAACCCATCAATCCGCAACATGTTCCACAAGATCACACGCCAATAGAATGGAAAATAGTGAAAGAAGACATATAAAATTGTCCAAGATACTCACAAATGATATAAAATAACGAAAAATAAGTACGAAGAACGCAAAATTCTTCAAAATAATAAAAAAGAATATAGGGTTGTTCAAAATAACCACGAATATTATAAAATAGTGCAAAATGAGCACAGAGAGTGCAAAATTGTCGAAAATAATACAAATTTCTTCAAAATGATGGAGGAGAATATAAAATTACCTAAGTCGCCAAAATAATGGAGGAGAATATAAAATTACCTAAAACAACCACAAGATCACACCCCCATTTTTTCACCTGTTACATTATCCTCCCAAATATTAAAACAAAACAACCCCCACCTACCATAAATAAATGCTTCCATTATTAAAACAACTCCAAGTTAGTCATTATACAACTCCACAGAATTACAACAATTCAAACATCGAGAACGCGTAAAAAATCGCCGCGCAAGCGCCCTATTCCAACGGAAAATGTTTCGCAGTAATCGTTAACGAATGAAACCGGCGCCCGCTTCCGCTCGAAATATTTAAAAGCCGGCGTATTAAAGAACGCGTCGTCCATTAATTAATCATGAGCTTGGGAGATGGGTCCCGGGGTATTCGAATCAATCAGTTCGATCACGGCGTAACGTTCCGCGTTATTGCGGCGCCGAGTGATTTACATGCATTAATGAATTTCCACGGGATAATTACGCCGAGGAGTAACGTGATCAAGCCGGTAAAAAAGCTCGCTTCGAACGACGCATCTGCTAAAAAAAAACTATCATATAAGAACAACCGAAGTAGTTCCACGGGTAACGGGCGTTACAGCGCGAGGGGTGAAGGGGTTGTGGAAGGCCGAAGCAAAGGGAGTTTCTGAACTACCAACATCTACCAAGTGGTAAACTGGCAAGGGCGCGCGGAGGGAGCTGCGGGAGGAATAAACGGGCGGTAGAAGTTATGCCAGCATTGTTCTAATTTAATCATACATGCCAGAAACAGCCAAGATAGTGGTCCAATCCTGTACCCGACCCTCGCGAGCAATCCACTATCTCTAACGCCGGGATTCTTACCTGTGCTATCTTCGAGCCTCGCTCGCCTGCCACTCGGGCGGACTTATCGGCAGCGAAATTTTATGCGCAGACGAATTTATTTGAGTTTATTAGGTTACATTATATGTTACATTATATGTGGTATGTTATATTGTACTGTGCCATTATTATACTATATTATGCTATGCTATACTATACTATACTGATTAAATTCGATTTTCTTTATCGGATAATATACTATGTTACACTAGACTGCACTATATTATATTATATATACAATACTGTACAGTGTATTACATTACATTATATAGTATATATTGTATTATATAGTATAGTATTATATTACATTGTACTATACCATTATTATAGTGTACTAAACTGTACTGATTAAGTTCGTTTTTATTTATTAGACAATGTACTACATTACACTTCGCTACATCATTTTGTAGTATATTATTATACTATACTATGCTGATCGAGTTCGTTTTTACTTATCAGACAGTGTACTATATTACTCAAATGAATCGAATAACTTAATTTCGCATATGCAAAATCTGACATAAACTATAATAAAACGCTACCTTCGAAGTACAAACCTACTTTCAAACCTCAATAAAATACAGTAAAATACAATAAAATGCCTTAAAATGCAATAAAATGGAATAAAAGACAATAAAATGCAATAAAATACAGTAAAATGCAATCAAATACAATAAAATGTCTTATAATGCAATAAAATGGAATAAAATATAGTAAAACACATTAAAATGCCTTATAATGCAATAAAATGGAATAAAATACAGTAAAATAGAATAAAACTGCCTTATAATACCTCAAAATACAATAAAATGAAATAAAATGCCCCAAAATGTACTAACATACAATAAAATGCCTCAAAACGCATCGAAATACAATAGAATGTCACAAAACGCAATAAAGCCCTCCTCACGTTCGCCGCAGCCTTAAAACAAAAGAGTTCCGTCGATCAACGACTTCCGTTTGTTCTACGTCATTAAATTCCCGGACATAATCTCCTTATCTCTTTCTCTCTCTCTCTCTCTCTCTCTCTTTCTCTGTGGCCGCTAATTTACGGTGGTACCTGGAAACGGCGCCGCCATGTTTGAACAGCGTTCTCCGGCACACAGGTCGAGGACAGAGCCCGTCGGTATAACCAAAATTCCCTTTTGTTTCGTGGGTGCCGCCTGGCCGCCGGAAGCGCCTCGTAATTTCGTACTCGAGCGGGTTAAGTCGTTCGCGATGGAAACGGCGGTAAGGTGACGGGGTTTTCCACCGTGGCCATTCGGCGGACGATTACGGTCCCCGCGGCGCGCGAGACAGTAATGGCCGCCGTAAAATCGTGTGTACGAGCGACGCTTTCGCGTTTCGTTTGACCGATCAATCGGCACCGCGTCGTAGAGAATTATGGTCTATACAGCATTTATACAGTCAGTCCCATAAGTATTCGTACCCTCGTTGGTTATAGAAATCTGTTGAAATCAAGGGATGCACGTAAATTTTAAAATTGTTTATATTATTAATCGCGGATGGTATATAATATTTAAAAAGTGGTATAGTTATATTGGAGCTTATACTGGGTCAATGGTTAATTTTAGCTTCTATTTTTATTTTATTTTATAATATTGTTTTAAGTATATCTTAATTATAGATAATAAATTATTGGTTGCCGTGACAATTGATTTAAAGGCTACCAATTGGGGGAAAAGACGATATTATATATATAATGTCATATCGCATATATCAAATTAAATATAATATTATATATATACGTTATCATAATATGATAATATTGGATCTCACACTAGTAAAACATAACACTTTTATCTCAGTAATAAATAATAAATTATTGACTACCATCACATCCTATCACAGCCTACAAAAGTCGATTTATAATAATAGAAATAAATATATACAATATAATACATATAATATATAATAATATCACAACCTACACAAACCATTAAGTACAAACATAAAAGCAAAATTGAAGCCTCCACGGAACTCTTACAACAATTACAAACAGATTCCACTCGATACCAACAATAAATTATCAATCCTTTTTTTACCCATTACCTCAACCCTTATTAATATTAAACGAACAGGGCGCTCTTCGTTCTCTCTATAATACCGACTGAATCGTTCGCTCGTAAAAGCCATGGAAACTGGGTCAAAGATACACCGCGTTGAACTTTTTCATCCAAGAAGACATTATATATTTCGAAAATCCATCGAAGCAGATTTAAATATTCGCGAGATGAAACGCACGTGCCACACGAGAAGCGTCCGGCTATCTCCGCGAGAGAAAAGTAGCCGGGGGAATAATTCGCGTCGGAAAACAGCGGCGGATATATATCTCGAAAGGTAAATTAGCGGGGCGCGCATGGAAGGTGTACAGAGAGAGATAGATAGAGAGAGAGAGAGAGAGAGAGAGAGAGAGATGCGTCGGTGTGCGCCAGCTCGTATTTAGTTTCAATCAATACCGGAGAGTTTATTCAGCACGCACATCCGCCGAACAATGAGACGGGGGAAACAAGAGACGAATATACTCGTCCGATCCGCATCAATCGAGAGCGAGGGGATTTCACCGTCGCCGTGTTCGGCCAGTCTTAAATTGAACTCGTTCCGCGGCGTGGCCGCGGCGACGGCGTCCGGCGATTATGGCCGATCGACCGGATTACACGTTTAACGATACAAAAGAGGAGAGAGAGAGAGAGAGAAAGGATGATTAAATCGGTCGTCGTACAACGGTGCGGCAAAGCCGAGCCGACGGAGTCGGCCGAAACAAATGATGAATATTCCGAACGCGAGCGTTTTGTTCGGCTGTTTAACTCGGCGGGGATCGTATAGGTGCTTTTCCATCGCTATTCGCTCTCGCTAGTTATCTTTCGACGCGAAGAATCGTTTTCATGCGAGGTTTCGAGCTGATTGATTCG
>NC_135772.1:1917142-1965734 GCF_028453695.1 Augochlora pura
GAGTGTTTGATGTTCGATTTAGACGACGTTGCTCGATTGCTTTGGGGAATAGGATGTATGGGGTGTCTTTTATATATTGAGGATCCAAAATTTGTTGTTCGTTTGTTTCTTTCTTTTTGTATCAGAGAAATGTGTAGAAGGAAGTGATTGGTTGGTTTAGAAAGGCGAATGTTACTGTGGGAAATTAAACGAAATTAGGGTTATATATATTGAGATTTGAAGATAGTAGAATTTTTCTTAAATAGAATAATGCAGTCTTAATTTCGTCATGATTTACTAGGTTAAAGTTATTTATAATGTGTCATTGTTTGTTAGCAAACAATATTTTTTTGCATTTTGCTCTGACCTAAGAAAATCGTCCGAGAGCGGCGCGACACGCGCTCGAATCGATCGAACTCGAGTTTGTCGTGCAAATTCAACGGTTAATGAATCCGCGCGCCCACTTTCGGAATCAATCAAGTTCGCCTGACGGGGGCCGCGGCACGCTGTAAATTAACGGCCCGCGGAATTACACTGAAATTAAATGAAGATTAATTTTCGTTTGAAGCGCCGCCGACGCGATCGGCGCGCAATCGGCCGCGACTGTTTCGCGTTCCGCCGCTCGCGGTGATTCGTTTCGAAGAATTCCGTGTTATTTAACGAGAACGTCGACTTTCCAAATTGATCAGTATTCGATTAGTAGTGATTTACGAGGATCTATTGATTATTAATGCGAAGAAATTATGAGAGAGCGTTTAAAGTCGCGTTTTTTGAGAGTAGAACATTTCGTCTAAACTTTTCGTTTACTTGGAAAATTGTTGCTCATTCTATTTTACATTTTTGCTTAGTCTCTTTTTGTATTATAAGGATCATACTTTTGTAATAAAATATCATATACTTGTTTAGAGTCGTTAGTAACGAAATATAAAATATGTATCAAGGCCTGATATGTGACGAATTTAAGAAAATTACCTATATTTGACAAAGCATAACTTTTGCACTAACATAATCTCCGTGTTCCAGTAAAAAATGGTATTTTCTACATAGTTTTATTTAAATAACCGTGGAAACATCGCGTTCCTATATAGTCTAGTTTAAAAGTTATAATTTTTTAAAGATGACGCGTCACGAATCGGTTACAGACCCTCTCTCTCTTACACTTATTTATATTCAATTTTCTTCCTTTTATACAATAGTTAATAATATTTCAAACTTATAATCTACATAACCTACCGCATTTGTCCAGGTCAGTTTGGTAAAGATTATTTCAAAATATGAAAGGGTTAAAATGGAAGGTATTTTAAAATACATTTCTCGAAAATAATGAAAACGTGAAACAATGAACTGCTATCGACAAATGAAATCGAAATACAATACCGGAATTTAATTGGACAACAAATAATTTATTTAAAGAATAATTTAGTTAAACAATAAACACGTCCAACATAATTTAACACACGCGCCCAAGATAATTTTCTTACAAACAATACCACGCCCCCTCGCGCTCGACAAAGAGCGTGTCCCGTGCGTCCGGCCCGACAAAGGGTTAATCGCGTCTCGTCGCGAACAAATAAAATCGCACGGCGCCCAATTAATAATTATTCAATACCGTGCGTCGCGCTGTGCTCGCATTGTCGAAACTCGCCCCGGTACCCCGCGCGAACATGCAAAACAGCCAGCGAAATAAAAAGCGTCGCGCTCCCCCGGCCCGGGCAGAGTTTTAATCAATTTTATTAAACGCGTATCCCCGTTGATCGCGTAAATAAATCCGCCTCGCGTGCAGAATAAACAGCGCATATTTTTTTCCACCTTCCCCCCTCTTCCCTCTCCTCTCTCCCACCCTCCCCTCCTTGCCCCTCCGCGTTTAATGCGTCCAGTTTATTTATTTGCGCAATCAATTCTTTCGGCGTTTTAATAATCCAAACAGCCGGGCGAACTTTTTATAAATCGCATTTCATCATTGATCGCGCGCGCGCGCGCGCATGATACAATCCGTTCGTTTGCCCGAATAAACGTCGCGCCGGCTTTTGTTACATCGTTTAATAATTCAACCGTTACGTCGAATTCCGCGAACGATTTTCTATCTTTTTTTTTTCGTCGCGTTTAACCCTTTCCAGACGACGACTCTTTCGATGGAGTGAGCGAAACAGAACGAGGCGATTTTTGTCAAATGTGTCGAGTGTCTTGCTAGATATAAATTATTTTCATTTGTATATGATACAAATATATTTTATATACGACTACTAAAAAGATTATTGCAGAATTTTACACGCATCCCCTTGATTTCAACAGATTTCTCTTGTAAGCAATGAGGGTACGAATACTTATGGGACTGACTGTATATGCAATTGTGTACGATTATATAATTTACATACAATTACCTTAATTCGTACATAACACAAACATGATTTATATAGAATTATATTAGCGAAACGCTGTGGCGACCGAGAGTCGCCTCTCGCTCATAAAAGGGTTAAACGACGCCGAGATACGGTTCTTACGCCGATACAAAAATCGTGATCGATCGCGCGCGAGTTTGCTTCGTATGCGCGGATTATTAATAGAACAGCACGGTGTTCATTATCGCGCGCGATAAATCATACGTTCCTGTATTGAATCGCCATAATTAGGCATCATGTATGATAGCATTAGCTGATTAATGATAGCGA
The DNA here is from genome assembly GCF_028453695.1 of Augochlora pura. NCBI lineage: Eukaryota > Metazoa > Arthropoda > Insecta > Hymenoptera > Halictidae > Augochlora > Augochlora pura. The sequence goes on from NC_135772.1 coordinate 1,919,791, forward strand.
AATTGCCGCGTACTCGGCAAAGAATCGATCGAGCGCCGTTGAAGCATTGGTCGAACGTCGGTTGTATCGTTGTTGGAGTGTTATTTATTCTAACGAGGATGTGTTTATGTAAGTTGTTAATTTAAATTGTTAATTTGAGGTGTCAATTTAAGGTTTTAATTTGAATTGTTGATTTAAGTTATAGATTTGGGGTGTTGATTTAAGTTGTTAATTTAAGGTGTTGATTTGAGGTGTTAATTTAAGGTTTTAATTTAAATTGGTAATTTGAGGTGTTAATTTAAGTTATGAATTTATGTTATTAATTTGAATTCAGAGAAACGATAACTTGGGAAATTGCTTTGTTAACCCCTTGCGCTATATTAACAAGTCAGACTCGTGATAAAGATTCCACGCAAGACCTAGTAAATTAATCAATTATTAATTTCTTCTAAATCGAATTCAAATTGAATTGTTCTGTTTTTAAAGTCGAGAAACGAAAGTAAATAAAGGAAATACAAAATACAAAAATTATCTGGTCCTATTCAGGACAGTATTAAGGACAAATAAGTGCTAATAAACGTAGCGTGGAAACAGTCATGGTTCAAAGGCTTAAGGTCACTCTGTAAGGTGTCTTTTTCTTAGAATTATTTTACGGCTTTTTATATTATTATTCTAATTACTATTCTTATAGGTTCCTAAGTTGACGTTTGTAATAACTAGCCGCATTGTCTAAGAGCAATTCTGTATACTCTATTCTAAACAATTTTATTTAACCGAAAGGTCCAGTATAGTTCTCTTTCTATATCCTCGATCACGCGCTTCTTACGCAGTCGATTTATTATCGAATCGATCAATCTACAAACTTCCCTGAAACTTGCTCCATTCTCACACGCCATGCTCCATATCCCCGAAAATAGCACGCGTTCGAACCAATTAATTAATCCGTCCGGTAAAAGTTCGTTCCTCCGGCGAGCGTAAATTCTCGTTATTGGCGCGAAAGCGGCGTTGATCATGGCGTTCGGACGATGAAAAAAGAAGAAAGGAAACGGAACTGTTGAGGACTCGTTAGATGGATGATCGAGATCCTCTGAATATTTAACTTGGTGCCGACTAGTTCGAAGGGCCACTCACTGATATGGGACTAAATAAAAGGATAGCCAAACATAAAAACTAGAATGAACAGAAGTGGCCACTAGAATAGCCAGACATGATGACTAGAATGACCAGAAGTGACCACTAGGGTGACCAGACATGACCACTAGGATAGTCAGACATGACCACTAGGATAGTCAGACATGACCACTAGGATAGTCAGACATGACAACTATGATAGTCAAACAGGACTATTAGAATGACCAGAAGTAAACACTAGGATAGCTGGACATGACGACTAGGATGACCAGAAGTGACCACTACATTGGCCAGACATGACCTGGGAGACTAAATGATGGCACGACCTTCGTCATCCTGAAATCTATTTAATTTGATGTGGCACATGTTGGCTGCAGACCGGTCCGCTAAAGAAACTGCGATAGCCCTGAACGAATTGCTGAAAAACTCACGGATGGTCGACCATATCATAAAGTCATCTCTAAACCTCTTGCCTTAACAGAAACGAAATAGAATAAACTCGAACGAGCGGAAAAACACGCGTAGTACGCGCGAGTATTTACCCCGGGGTGTTTGCGCGGTGTATACCACGGGAGCAAGATGAAAATTACGGAACGTTATGCCCGCGTAACAAGGCGCATCGTTCTCTCGATCTGCACTTAGCTATTCCAGTGTCCGTTGCCACCCCTCCCGCTCTCCCCCGCGCGTTCAACGTTTACGAAGTTCCAGAGTTTCCGCGCCGCTCGAAGCAGCCGGAAGAGGAACGGTGTTCAGCCCTCTCGAGAGGGCTTAACCGGGGGCCAGAAGGAATTCCGCGTGCTCCGGGGCAACCATATTGTTATCACGCATCATCCCCCGCACCCGACTAACCCCTTCAGCCCCCACTTCTTCGTCTTCGTAGAATGAAACGGTGAAAACGCCCGCAGAAAAGCAGCAAACGGTTTTATTAGAATTTTTATTACGTCGCGCGCTAAATTCTCGAACGGGGCCGGTCGCCAGCGGGTTTCGCGATCCTCTCCCCCCCCCTTAATCCCTCGGGCCTAGTCTATGGGGGTGTACGACGTCGCGGCTTCAGGAATTTCAATTTTCTTGCAGCAAAACAGCGGAGAAGTTGCCGCGCCGAGAACAGCGGCCACGGAAATTGTTTCGCGCATTCCCGCGGTCGGATTTTAGCGCGTTGTCGGCGCGGTCGACTTTCGAAATCGCGCGTTGTTCGCTGTTGTTTCGAGCATCTTTTGATGGATTTTTGAGATTTGGTTGGCTCTAGGTGATAGGGATTGATTATTTGAAAAGCGTGAGTTTTAGATAGAATAGATAAATCTAGATTTAAATTAGATAAAATAGATATTTTCAATTATTGTAAAATAACATTGATTTACTATTTTATTTCTGTCTGTATCACTCTGTGATGTTCATGTGGAATTATTCATTTTTGGTGGAAAATAAAATAAGTAACTTAATAAAGTAACTTTCGACGCGTGATATTAAACAAATATAGGCGGTTAGGGTTGTCAAAATTGCTCTTAAAGGATTTCCAATGATTATTATACTATTAAATAACTGACCAAAAGAAACTCATCTTTGTTTCAACTTTGTAATTTATCCATTCATTTTAACTCTTTTAACCAAAATGTTTAAGAAAAATAGATAACATTGCTTATGATAATATCTTATCAGACAGTTAATAAAAAATTACCCATATTTCAGTTTTCTAAAAATCTCTTCAATCTTCTAATCTTCTTTGCTTTTCTATAACCAAAAAACCTAAAGAGAAGTCTACAACATGATGATGTACTTATTTTGATATATTACAAAGTGAGCCATATTTTTTTTATTATTATTTTAAAAAGCTACCAAGGTAGGCAAATGGGCGGAAAAGCTTGCGATCTAATTTACCTTGTAATTACCCCCAGAGATAAATTACAGGGTTGAAATTTTGCCCAGATGAGTAAATTACAACTTAATTACAATCTGAAAACGAATGATGTAGACAGTGATTTATGAAAATTGTAAAGGAACTCTGAAAATCAAATCTCCTTCTTGGAAGAAATTAATATAAATGTAGTTTTGTGTGTATAATATATTTATATATATTTTCTATAGTAGATTTATTATATATATTTTGTTGTCCTAGATGTATTATATATAAGTTTTATATTATATGTATATATTATATAACTTGCTATATTAGATATATTATGCAGATCTTGTTATATTATATATATTATATACATCTTATTATATCACATATATTATACATATCTCGCTATATTACACACACCATATAAATTTCATTACATTATTAACATATATCCTCCATTATCCACAATCCCCACCCTCCTCCCTCTAACATTATAATACACCCTCGAAAAAATCAAACCACTTGCCACCAAATATATCAGCAATCTCCTCACCAAATATTGAAATTACAAATAAACTAAATACACAAATATACACATACATGCAGGCATCCGTCTGAATTATTTCGAATTTTCGACGGAAGTCTCTTAACGCTCGTTCATTTGTCTCCTCCAGCAACGCTTATTTTTCCACGGAAAAGCTTAAAGCAAAACCGTCGAAGGTAAAGAGCGCTTCAACACGGCGTTGCAGTACGTTATCCTTTCTTCTCAACCGGTCCTCCTTGCCCAGGGATCTTCCCTCAAACGCGAGAAGATGAATAAATTTCGCGACGCGTCGAAAGAAACAGGCGGAAAAGAACCGGGGGAACACAAAAGCGTCTTTATCGCGCCGGCTGAGGCGAGAACGATGAATTCAAGAGATTTTCATCGAATATTTTATTTCATGGTAATCGCGTCCTCGAGCGCACTCGATTCCTTCAAAGTTACCGGGTGCCAGGAGGAGGAGGGTGCTCGGGCACGCGCGGGATGTTTCTGTTAATCGTCCGACAAAGGTGTCAAAGAAGTGTCCTCCTCTCCGTCTGTTGGAGCTTCGTTAACGCCAACGTCGTCGACGTCCCCCGGTTCGTTGCGAAATGTTACTCGAGGATACTTCATAGGGGATGATCAAGCCGCGGACTTTTATGCAGATCCGCGTATTGTTAGTCAGAATCAAGCGAAAGTGCCTTTGGGACGTTGTATGGGAATATCTATCGAATTTCATATTTGTTTCTCCACAATTTCTTTTAATTCTTATGTGAAATAATTAACTATTTTCAAAATAGAGTCGTGTATGATTCAAGAGCGCATATTTATTTTATAAAATATTTCTAAATTAATTTTTTTAAATTAGTTTACTCTGCTTTTATTTTTCAGCAGTTTTGATTTTCAGGAATCAATAAATTTAGGTTCCACTTTTGGAATAAGTTAAATTGGAAGCCATTTTTGGATTTATTCAATTTAGGTTCCATTTTTAAAATTAATTAATATAGGTTCCATTTTTGGAATTAATAAACTAAGGTTCCATTTTTGAAATCCATCAATATAGGTTCCATATTTTGGAATCAATGAATTTAGGTTTCATTTTTGGAATCAATGAAATTAGGTACCATTTTTTAAATCAATGAAATTAGGTACCATTTTTAAATATCATTTGTTAAATACCATTTTTGGAATAAATCAATTCCATTTATAAAATAGAAGAAAAGACCTGCACTTTGAATGTACTTCTAATTGCATCGAAGCATTTTTAAAAATTCATAAAATCTTCTCGCGATTGAAATAATTAACGAAATGAATTCAGCAGTAGAACCAATGATATTAATTAGCGGTATTGATCTGTGATTGCAGCAACAGCAGCAGCAGGCACAGCAACAGGCTCAACAGCAGCAGCAGCAACAGTCACAGCAGCAGCATCAGCAGCAACACGCGCAAGCCAATTCACCTGGGAGCGCGACTGTTGGTAAGAGCAGTCCATCGCCGGGTAACACGGCATCTCCTGGCACCGTTACCGCCACCAATAAGCCACAGCCCGACGCGAAACCGGTCGAGTGCAATCTCTGCCATCGAAAGTTCAAGAACATACCGGCATTGAATGGTCACATGCGACTCCATGGTGGTTACTTCAAAAAGGTAAGCTTTCCGCTGTACTTTCATATTCCACTGTACCTTTCATTAAATTGACACATCGCCGTACTTTCATTTCGTTGTTTTAATTTCATTCTGGTAAATTGAAATAAAATTCAAACTAGGATAATATCAGCAAACCAGAATTATAGTTCTGGTAAATTGAAATAAAATTAAAAGAAAGAAAATATCACACACCACAATTTTATTCTGATATATTAAAATAAAATTGCGATTTCTCGATATTTTACTAGTTTATATGGAATAATATATGATGTTGAGATATTGATGATATTGATGATATATGATATAATATTAATATGTAATGTAACGTTTGATGTATGATATAGCATATGATGTATCATGTAATATATGATATAGCATAAGATATGTGATATATTGTTTAATATATGGTATAGTATATGATATATGATATATCATTCTACATCTGATACAATGATAGCATACAATATTTGATATATCACTTAATATATGATATAGTATATAAGATTGAGATATATCACTTCATATGCGATATAGCATATAAGATTGAGATATATCACTTAATATGCGATATAGCATATAAGATTGAGATATTAGGATGTCCAAATTTATATAGATCTTTTTGTTATATTCATTTATATTTATATTATTTTTCTAGAATATATATTAGTGCGAAATTTAGTGAAAATAACGTTAAATTAATTTTGGAATATGAAATTATTATTGAGAAGTAATTCAATCCTGACTTGTGATAATGAAATATTAGATATGTGATACATCAGTCAATATATCATACAGTATATGATATGTCGTATATCACTTAATATATAATACAACATACAATATGTGATATATCATTTAATATATGATCAAGGATGCGATATGTGATATATCACTTAATATATGATATATCATTTCATATATCAATTTATATAGATCTTCTTTTTGTATTCATTGATATTTATATTATTTTTCAAAAATATATCTTAGTGCAAAATTCAGTGAAAACGATGTTAAATTCATTTTCGAAAATCATTATTGAGAAGTAATTCTAGTTTGTGGTACTGAGACATTAGACTATCTATATCTATGTTAATATATCTAAAATTGAGAATGCGCTTCGTGAGCCCAGCGTTAAGAGCCTCTCGGTCTTTCCGCTCACGGTTCCGCCGAAGCGGAAAAGTATGGGCGTGCTAGCTCCGAGCGGATCTCTTCCCGGGATCGTCGAGCGATTTCTCCTCCGCTTGTCCCCCATTTTTTCTCCGCTCATTCCCGCTCATATCGCGTCGCGCGCGAGACGATTATCGCGCGAAAATGCATGGTGCACCGTAACCGACCGAGGCTCGTCGCGAAATCGCCGGTTGATTACATTTCAGGCGGCCGCGCAGGGCTGACACCCGAGCGCCCGCCGGGTTAAGATTCCCGATGAAATCACGGCTTGATTACGCGACGAGAGAGAGAGAGAGAGAGAGCAGCCGCGCCGGCTCCTCGGATTGCGAATTCATATGGTAATGTCGCCGAACCCGTGAACGCCGCTAAACTTCGCGGAAATTCTTCTCGCGACTGCTCGAAGAGGTGTAAGCGGAGACCCGGGTTCTCTGTAATTTTCGTCTCGGCGTCCGTCGAATCGACGTAGAGAGTCACGCGACGGAAATCAACGGCACGCTGAATCGCTCAGGGTTGCATGATGGGTTGTACGGGCGCGAGTTATGGGGATGAAACGAAACGTGGATGATGCGGAGAGATGAGATTTGATTTGCTTGTTTCTGGATTGGAGAGGGAGAATTATGTGGGTGTGAAATGTGTCGAATTTCTAGGTGAATGTATAGAATTTACATTCTACCTATAAAAAATGCGAACCAAAAACCAAAAAGGAAATTTGGAGCTCTACAAACGATATTTTTGAATTCTTAAGTCTGCGAATGAACTTTCAACTCTACAAATAGAATTATTGCTCTACAAGGTGAGACTCTAGCTCTAGAAGAGTGTTTAACTCTACAAATGGATTGCGAACTCTATAGATAAACTTCAAGCTCTAATAATTGTATTTTAAACTCTATAAATGGATTTACTGCTAAAGAAATTGAGATTTCAGTTCTGCAAGTGCTCTTAGCTCCAAAAATTGAAATTTTCATTTATAAGAACTTCAAGCTCTGAATATTGAATTCTTTAGCTATACAAATTGAGGTTTTAGCTCTACAAGTATTCTTACCTATAAAAATTGAATTTTTTACTATGGAGATTGAACTTTTGCTCTACAAGAATTTTAAGCTCCACAAAATTGAACTCTTTGCTCTAAAAATCGTATTTTAAGTTTCCAAAGTTGTATATTTTGCTGTACAAGTATTTTAAGCTATATAAAATTGAACTTTTTGCTTTAAAAATTGTATTTTAATGTCTAAAAATTGTATTTTTTGTTATTGAAGTATTTTAAAACCCAAATATTTGAATTTTTTGCTCTACAAACAGAGCTTTTGGCTACACTAGTATTCTTAACTCTAAAAATTGAATTTTAAGCTCTGAAAATTGAATTTTTATCCCTATCACTATGCTTAGCTCTAAAAATTAAATTTTAAGCTCTAAAAATTGAACTTCTTCCTCTAAAATTGAATTCTATACTCTAAAAATGACGTCCCTATCTTAAAAATTACATTCTTATCTCCACAAACTGCATTCTACCTCTACAAATCGCATTCCAAGCTCGGGACGACTCAAATTGGGACGAGTAAATGAGTAAAGGCTCGCGCGCGTCGTGGAGAGAGTATCATCAGGGAGTATCAGAGTATAGAAGCAGGGGAAAGAGTAGGAGGAGAAGTAGGAGCAAGAGGAAGAGTGGGACCAGGAGGAAGAGTAGGAGCAAGAGGAGGAGTAGGACCAGGAGGAAGAGGAATAGGAACAGGAGGAAGAGTAGGACCAGAGGGAGGATGAGAACGAGGATGAGGAGTAGGGCCAGAAGAGGATGGGAACCAGGATGCGGAGTAGGACCAGGAGAGTATGAGAACCATGATGAGGAGTAGGAGGAAGAGTAGGACCAAGAGGAAAAGCAGGAGGAGGATGAGGAGTAGCAGGAAGAGTAGGACCAAGAGGAAAAGCAGGAGGAGGATGAGGAGCAGCAGGAAGAGTAGGACCAGGGGGAGGATGAGAACCAGGATGAGGAGTAGGAGGAGAGGAGCGGCGGGGCTCTAGGGGTGGATGAAAGAAAGGCAAGGCGATGATCGAATCCAAATGAACCCATTAACAAGCTCTTTGGTTCTACCGGATCCCCTGGCATTCCGTGGAGACGGGAAGCTTGTAGAAGCCGTGGAAGGGTAGCCGAGCGCGCGGGTGTGGCCGAAGTGAAGCCTAGAGGGGTGGCGAGAGACGGGAAAGAGCGGCGGGGTGCGCGCCGTGCAAACATTGTCTCGAGCTTTCTCCATTATGTAGATTGAATCTGGACTGGTTACGGACTAGGGATTTTCCGAGCGGAGCACACTCGTTCTCGGCGAGTTTTCATCGAGGGATTCGGCGTCGCGGCTCCCAGAGAATCGGCTCGGGGAATCCGCTCGCGAGCACGCAGCGGCCACGCATCCTCACCATGCATCCCGCCGTATCCAACGCGGCGCCGCGTCCATCGTTCCGTTCACGCGACTCTGTCCGGTTCCATTCATTCTGATCTGTGTGTACACATTCATATTCATGCTCGCGCCGGCCTAGGCCTTTATGGCGGCCGCATGCCTGTTCACGGACCGCGTGCATTAGAAGTCCCGCGAGTGTTCACCGGGGGGTCACGTGTAACGCCGACACACGCGTTCACGGTTCACGGAGGAACGGTGACCGGTCCATGCGCGGATTTCTAGCGAGTGAATACGCCATTTGGTGCGACGCTGCGCTGCACCGTTGCCGAAGGTGCGCCCGCCTGAACCCTTCTACCGGAATGCGAGAATTTCGGCCGCGATGGCGGCCGTGCGCGATGCCATTTAACCCTTTGCAGCCGGAGAGCCGTTTCAACTGGAAATCCAAAATATTTCTTCAGACTTACAACGTTTCCATTTTATATAACCTGGAGCATTTTATACATCGTAAAATTGAATTTCGTGACTAATGTAACACATAATAGCTCTTAACAATGTTTTAAATATTAGTAAATTTGATTATTTCAAAACGTGGCGTGATCATTTTTATAACAGATCTTTATAACAGATTAAGTAACAATTTAAATCACAGGTTAAATGACAGATGAAATAACAGATTAAATTACAAAATAAAGAACAAGTTAAATAACAAGTTAAACAACAGAATAAATAACACTTCAAATAACATCTAAAACAAATAAATAAATCACATAAACGAATAAATAAATAGGCAACGCTGCGAGGTAATTCTCGACGAGAAAAACGGTAAAATGGAGACGACGGCACAGCGAACGCGCGGAGATTAAGCGGTTTCAGCGGTTCGATTTCCGTTTGTTTTTTAAGTCGACATCTTGACGTAGTAAAAACGCAAAAACTAGGCACACGCGGGGATATACGCGAGCGCGCGGACGGTCGAAAGCTCCGATCCGCGAGGAATATGTCGGTGAAAATTGGCAGCTGCGTCTGAATCCCCCTGGTCGGAAATTGTTGCGCCGGACGAGAGAGAGAGAGAGAGAGAGAGCGGTTTAAGGTTTTGTCGGCTGACGTTACTCGGGAAAAGGGGATTAAGGGATTCGTCGACGTTTCAAGTAATACAAAAATGCTCGCCGGACTGGTTTCAACCGCGAGCGAAATTTTGTTAACGGCGGAAACGTTTGCTGAAAACGCGCTGGCCGCGCCCGGTCGCCCGCCAATGGAAACGATTAACGCTTAATCCCCGGATAAATAGAGCTGGAGTTCGTTCGCGTTTAGAAGATAAACGCTCCTCTCTGTCTCTCTCCCTCTCTCCCTCTCTCCCTCTCTCCCTCTCTCCTTCTCTCAATCTCTCTTTCTCTAGCTTTATTCCAATCTCTATCTTTTTCTCTCAATCTCTCTCTAAATCTCACTTTATATTTTTATTATATATTATATTATATAATAAACATTTAATGAAGGTAAATAAATACAGTAAAATAAAAATAATAGCACTGTGGATACAGGAATGTATTCTTCAATTGTCTTGTTAATATAGTGACATTTTACTAAACAATTTAAATATAAACGCGCAAGGAAGAAATTAGAGAAGACAGCAGGAAAGATATATTGCACATAAAAATTCTTATTATGCAAGATTGTTATTAAAAACTATTATTGTCGATAACATTCGTCGACTAGAGTAACGAATAATTTTAATAATAGTCATTTTTAAAACTAGCTTCGGAAATACAGCGTAAGAACTACAAATAAGAATACTGCAAAATGTAATAAATAGACAGGCAAGTTACTAAACTTTGAATAATAAATTATAATATTAAACAATGTTGGCATTTGTTTTCTCTATATAGAATCGAAGCAGTGGATCTTCCTGCATAATTCCGTGTATTTGGTTTATCATTTCATGCTTCCATTTCGTTATTATTAATGTTTATCGGAGACGCTACATTCTCCTTTTTTCGAATTCATGTAAAGAAACCCATTTAATGTAAAGAAACCCATTGAAAAGTTTCTTAAATATTATAATTTGTTATTCAAAGTTCTAGCAATTTCTTAAATTAAATAATCTTGAATTAAACAGATTTAAATATCAATTTGTCTTAAAAATATGATACATACGCTCCACCTCTATCAATTTACACTAATAATTAATAATACAATTGAATATAATATACTTTAAAACCCAAAACATGCGCAAAAGCCATTATTGCGACGGGTCGTTTAAAAGACAACACTCGCGTTCGCCACTGCAACCTTGCCATTACATCGTTTCTAAGAGATTAATAAATCAACAACAAATTAATTAACGCTCTTAGACAATAAATTAACGACACTCGCAATACTAGATCCGTTATCGATCAACACAGTATCCACTGCGCGAAGAAATTCAGCAATCGCGGAAATGGTTGGCAAAGGGGATGATGAGACGACGGGGTCGCGTGGTTCCGAATGAAAACGTTCGAGAGGGTTGGCAGAAAAAATTGCAGGTGCATTACCGTGGAAGGAAGTCGTCGAGAGTCCGGGGGCTGGAATCGACACGAATCGAATTGATGAGTCGTAGCCGGCGAGCGTTCCGCAATCAATTTCGCGCATTAACGGCCGCCGATCAATATTCATGAAGCGAACGCGGTACGCCACGTCAAAGACAGAGTTCAATTTCGTGAGAGGTGATATATATATATATAGATATACATACATTTATATATAACAATATACGTGTGCACACAAACGCGCGTACGCGTCACAAGACATCCGGCGATGTTGCTGACTGTACGAAGGACACAGAAACGAAGTGTTCAAGGTTCTAAGACGAGCAGATTTAAGATTTTATCCTCTTCTATATACAGTCAGTACCATAAGTATTCGTCCAGTGTAGATTTTGTCAAAAAATCGAATCTTAAAATAGCTTTTTTACTTTATATTAATTATTAATTATTATATTTATATTAATTACGGTCCTGTAGGCGCCAATAGATGTCAAGATCAAATTTCGCCCCCGTTTATTATTAAATTTGATTAATTATTGTATATTGTAAAAAAAGCTTGAAATTATCGTTCACTTCAAGTAATATTGGTTCAATGTAATAGAATTCAATATTTTATTTTAATATACTTCCTCAGAAATGGGTGTCTAACGAAAAACTACGGCCGTGCCAAAGTCTGCCGTAGCCAAAGGGTTAAATCCTCGTCTACTTCGTCCCTGGAAAGTCGAACCGACGACAGTAAATAACGCCGTAGTTCGAAACACGGAGCAAGGCGCGTGGCGAAGTAACAGATAGGAAATTGGGGAGCGCGCGATCACGATCGCCGATTACCACCCCGCCATTAAGGGCTGATCAAGATGACGGCGTCGTCGACGGCCGAGGCCCGTCCCGTGCTCACGGTACCGTGATGCATGGTTCCTCGAAGGGGGGATCCGCGAACGGGGACGAAGATATATACTCGTCCGACGCGGACGCGTGCTAATTACCGACGCGCGCCGTTCGAAGCCTGGGACAATTAACCCTTCGTTTCATCGGGACCACCAATCTGCAACGGATACCCGATCGCGGCGGTGTGTCCAGCGCGCGACGCGTTGCCGATTAACGAAATGGCCGGTGATGAACGGGACACAAGGCGCTGCGAGACTTCCGCGAGCTATGTTCGATGACGGGGGAATTAATCGGAGGGTGGATCGATGTACGAATCGAGCTTTGGGGTGGCAGATTGAATTTTTAGCTCTGCACGCGAATTTTTAACTTCTCGACTTGAGATTTTAATACTGTGAATGCAATTGAAGCTCTAGAAATTGATTTTAGATTTAGAAATGAATTTTTATCTTTATAAATGAGTCTTCAGCTTTGCAAATTAAATTTTGTGCTCTAGAAATGGATCAATCGGTCTGGAAATTCAATTTCTAGCTGTACAAATGAAATTTTAAGTCTAAAAATTAATTCTTAACTGTATAAATGAATTATTAACTCTAGAAATGAATTTTTGGCTCCAAGAATTATATTTCCAGCCCTAGAAATGATTATATCACTCTACAGATTAAATTTCTAGCTTTGCAAATGAATTTTTAACTGTACAAATGAACTCTTGGTCCTGCAAATCAAATTTTCAGTTTCATAAATGAATTTTGACTTTATTAAAGAATTTTTAGCTCTAAAAATGGAACTATTACCCTACAAGTTGAGTTTTCAGCTTTACAAGTATTTATAGCTCTAAAAATACAATTTCTTGCTCTACAAATTGAATTTTTCGTTTTACAAGTGTTCTAAACTCTAAAAATTCAATTTTTTGCTCTACAAATTGAATTCTTCGCTCTACAAGTATTTTAAACTCTAAAAATTGAACTTTTAGCTTTTAAAAATGAGTTGTTAGGTCCTAAAATCGACATTCTTAACTCTACAAATTGAATTCTCAGCTCTGCAAATTACATTTCAGTCTCCAAAAATTAAATTCGAAACCTTCCAGATTCATTCTCTAAATCTTTCACGTTACGAATAAATTTCTAGTTCCATACACGTAAAGTATCTTTAAACATAAATTTTTTTCGCTGTACACGTGTATTTTTTAGTTCCCAAACTTGAACGCGACCAAACGCAAACGAATTCGTGATTTTTTTTCCCCGGAGCTTGGGGTCGGGGCTTCTCGTCGCAAAAATTTCAACGCGGTTCCCTTTGACGTTGTCTGCAGCACCAAATTGTTTTCGGCCGAACGTGGAACAGTTTTTAACGTTCATTTTTGACCAGAGGTATATGTAGAATGTGCTTCAGATTTTGTTTTGCTGTGGAAACAATTCAGTGGGTTAGCATCGCAGTAAGCCATATATTTTTCATATTGCGAGGAACGGAGAACGTTGTTCTTCGCTAACTAATATTGGCATTCATTGTTTCTTAAATTTATTATAAAGACAATTTCAAGTTAAGATCATTTCGAGTTAAGTTTTAAACGTAGTTAATTTATTGGTTATTTCACTTTTTTTCAATTAATTTATCTGTCTACAAATTAAATATTTAGCTCTACAAATGAATTTCCAGCTCCATAAATGAATTTTGAACTTCAAAAATTATATTTTATGCTCTGTAAATGGATTTAATGCACTACAAATTGAGCTTTTAGCTCTACAAGTATTTGTAGCTCTAAAAATTCAATTGTTTGCTCTACAAATTGAATTTTTCACTCTGCAAGTATTTTAAACTTTGTAAATTGAATTTTTTGCTCTAGAAATTGAGTTTTTAGCTTTACAAGTATTCATAGCTCTAAAAATTCAATTTTTTTGCTCTAAAAATTACACTCTTAACTCTACAAAATTGAATTCTTAGCTCCACGAATTACATTTCAGTCTTCAAAAATTAAATTCGAACTCTTCCAGATTCATTTTCTTTCCTCTCTAACGTCTCCCTTTCTGTTTTTACTATCTCTCTTATCCTTTCTATCGTCTGTCTTTCTCTCTTTAGCGTCTCGTTTTCTCTCTTCAACACTGCTCTTCCTCCCTTCAACGTCTGTCTTTCTCTCTTTATCGTCTATCTATCTTTCTCTCTTTAACGTCCCTTTTTCTCTCTTCAACGTCGCTCTTCCTCTCTTTATCATCTCTCTTTCTATCTGTATCCTCTCTATCTCTTATCATCGTCTCTCTTTCTCTCTCATCGTCTCCACGGAAATGTCCGATCCTCGCCGTCCCGCGGCACTTCTCTTGGCGCACTTAGGCATGAGCTGCCATTCTAATTGATCTTCGAGTAACGAGACCCTGTACAATTAGAGCCAAGACAATTTGCGAATTCTAGACGAGGTCAAGTAGAGAGAATCCCTCTCTATTACGCAACGCGGCTTTGTTCGCAGTACCGAACCGAGTTTCCTGGCTCAACGAGATCTTTGAGATTCTGGGGATTCTCTGTTGTCCATCTTCTGCAGATTCCACTCGCCCTTCTGCCATTGGTCGACGCTGATCAAATAGACTTCTTGAAGAAACTTAAATCAATTTTTTGTTAGGCTTTTCTGATTATTGAAGAATATGAGCAAGATTTCTGGCTTTATTTTGGAGATTTGTTAGGTTTTTATTTTTGTATTAATGGGCAGTGGTATCATATATTAATATATGATATATTATATATTAATATATAATTTATATTTATTAATTTATATTTATTAATTTATATTTATTAGCTTATATTTATAGTCAATATTATATATAATTTCTGAAAGGGTGTCTACTTTTAATAAAAATAGTTTTATATTACAAACCTTTACAATTATCTCATTCATTAGGTCATTAAGTTTGCAATTCATACTTAATAATTTCATCATAAAATTCCAGCATTTCATATTTAATGATCTGATCAAATATTCGTAAGTTTTTGCGAACATTGTCAGACTATGGATTTTGAGCACTTATAATATAAATTATTAAATGAATCATTTAATAGAAAAGGCATTATGTACGTCTAATAATACTGCGATATTTAATTCTCCAATTTAACAAAATTAATGAAAGAAGAAATGCATTTTTATTGAATTCTTTGTGTTCTTCATAATTAAAATTCGTAATTTTCTTTTCCCAATTATAACTATCTTTACAATTGAAATATAATCTATAATAGCAATTTTAAGTTAATCTGTGTATCGTAAAATATGTCTGTATAATATTGACTTATTTTTTATATTTTTAATTGTGTTTGTAATTCCAGGATGCAGAGAACAAGAAGAGCGAGAAGAAGGAGGTTGTCGGGCCGCCATTACAGACCGCATCTGTCAGCGTGAGGGCGCTCATCGAGGAGAAAATAATACAGAAAAGAACGACTGGTAAGTTCTAACAATTCTTTAACACGCAATTAACCAGTTTATAATGTACACAGTGGTTTTATACTGTTATATTATTTTCATTTTATATTATTATATTATGCTATTACCATTTTATGTGGCCGGTGTATTCTGTGCTTATAAAATTGACTCGTGTCAAAAATTTTCTAAATCCCATCTTTATTACTATAAAAATTGTTTTAAAATATTACCAAATAATTCTAATGCAAGAATTATTAATGCAAAGGGTTAATTCGAAATATAATTAAATTCGCAATAGAACAGGAACGCTCGACGATAATTTCGAAAAGGGCAGACATTCTCCCTGTATAAATCTCATCTTTATTACTATAAAAATTGTTTCGAAACATCAAATAATTCTAATGCTGCCTCGGAATCACCGCTCGAAACAACAATTTTCTAAATCCCATTTTTATTACTACAAAAATGATTTCGAAATATTATCAAATAATTTTATTGCCGTCACTCGAGTTTAAAGGGTGAATTCGGAATATAATTAAATTCGTAATAGAACAGGAACGCTCGACGATAATTTCGAAAAGGGCGGACATTCTTCCTGTCGCGGAGCAGGGAATAAACGACACTGATACGACCGCGCGGCGACACGGAAATTCAAAGTGATATGAAGTATGAATATAATTTCGATGATTTATGTACTCGAGAACGTATCTCGATTCGGTTATCTCTCTCTCTCTCCTCCGCTTCACACCTCTTCGCCCTTCTCCACCGCCGGTATTCTTGTCCCTTTCTCTCTCGCGTGCACTTTCCTAGCTATAATCATAAGGAACGGACCGAGTTATATTAACTGTCAGGGCTGCGTGCACTTTAACGTAGATATGTTCAGCGGCCGGACGTGTGACATCTGCTTACGCAGAATCCACGTGACAGTGGTTACTTGCCCCGAAACGCTATTGTGCATACGCGACTGCATCGTTATGCGAGTATGCAGCGTTGTTAACCGGTAATTTTGATTCCATCAGCGGGGAAAATAAATTCGTGATCTTCGAATACAAAATTGCATATTTGTGCATCGTCTCTCGCGTTTAATATTTCATTAAGCTTAGATAGTGACGCGTTGAAAAGTTTTGGATTTGTTATAATTAATTAGAGATTTACAATTTTGTATAATTGTTTTTTTAACAATAGTTATTATATAGATATATTTAAACGTGTTATTATTGAACAATTTTATGGAAGAAATTGAACAGGAGATTTTTAATTGTTGCGTTAATTTTATAATTGCTTTGGAGAACTGTTATGATATTTTTACAATAAAAATTTTGATTTATTTAGGGAATAATGCAGTTAAAAAAATTCAATCTTCTCGCTTTTTCAAGTGTTTACATAATTTTCTCCAATTTTCTTAATTTCTCTTTATTATATTTACTGTCTTTTGTTGTAAACGTAGAGATTGCAAACTGTGTATTAATAAATTATTGCAAAATTAAAAGAAAATTAAAAAGAGGTTAAATAAACACCTGATTCCTATTTCATTAATTTTAACCCCTTACACTCGAAGCCATTTTAACTGTAATTCTAAAATAACTTCTCTGACATACAGCAAAATGTATTCTATGTATATGAAATTGAATCTTGCGACTCGTGCAACAACAGTTATACTTTTAATAATTTTACATAATATAAAAATTCTTTTGGAACGTAATAATTATAGTATTGCTTTGGAGTCACCGCTCGACTGCAAAGGGTTAATAAATTCAAGATAAGGTAGCGATATCTTTCAATTTTTCTAACATATTTATCCTTTGTTATTTCATCTATTAATTCTCATTGTAAATGTACAGTCTACTCTCTATTAAATCAAGAAATTATTTCACTTCTCACAACACCAAGATTACAATTCAAATCAACGTCAAGGTTCATATCAAATTTTCTTTTTTATTATTTAAAGCCCACGAAAAACGTTTCAAACCTAACAACCGGTAAAATGTTAATTACCACGAAGCCGCCATTGATTCCAACAAATGTCGAATGTATCCAAAGTCGCTCAATTCTGGCAAACGACTAATTGCAGTCTACAAAGCCCAGCCGAGCAGCGGAACAATTTCCGGTAGCCTAATCCGATCTCTTCTTCCGGCGGCCCTCGAGCACAGCAAAATGGCCGTCGTGGAAACGAGGGCTGCTAGGGTTCGCCCCCTCCCCCCGCAAAGAAATATTAATCCGATCAGCGTCTCCCGGGCGAACGCTGAGAACACCAAATTCGCGAGCGCGATTCCGATGATTTATGTGGCCCGGCGATGTATCTCAATTCGGTCGTATCTCTGCGTTGCGTCGGTGGTGGCCTGTTCGCTACGGCCACCCTCTGGACACCCGACGGTATCCCTACTGTCTCCCTTTGACCACCCTATGGTCTCCCCTGGCCTCCCCTGGTCGCACTTTAGATAACCTCTAGTCTCTTTCTCTGGACACCCTTCGGCCTCTCTACGGTCTCGCTACGATCTAGCTTCGATCTTGCTCCGGTCTCGCTCTGAGCACCCTCTGGTCTCCTTCTGGCCACCCTCTGGCCTCCCCTAGCTACCTTTTAGTCACTCTTTAATCAACTTTCGGTCTCTCCCAATGGCCACCCTCTAGTCTTTTTCCGGCCTCCTTCCGATCTCTCTCCGATCTCGGTTCGATCTCGTTCTGGCCACGCTACGGTCTCGTTCTGAGCAACCTCAGCTCTCCCTCTGGCCACCCTCTAGCCTCCCCTGGCCTCCCCTGCTACCCTTGAGATATCCTCTGGTCTCTTTCTCTTTGGACACCCTTCGGTCTCTCTCCGATCTAGCTTCGATCTCGCTCCGATCTCGCTCTGGTCACCCTACGGTCTCGCTCTCAGCACCCTCTGGTCTCCTTCTGGCTACTCTCTGATCTCCTTCTGACCACTCTCTGATCTTCCCAGATCACTCTCTGGTTTCCTCTGGCTACTTTTTAGCCATTCTTAAGTCAACTTTCGGTCTCTTCCTCTGATAACCATTCAGTCTTCCTCCAGTTTTTCTCCAGTCTCTCTCCGGTCTACCTCCGGTCTCTCTCCGATCTCTCTCTGGCCACCCTCCGCTCTTCCTCCGGCTACCCTCCGGTCTTCCTCTAGCCTCCCCTGACCACGCTTTAGCCAACCTTCGATCTTTCCCTCTGGCCATCCTCTAGTCTAGCTCTGCTCTCCTTCCGGTCTCGCTCTGGTTACCTTCCGATCTCGCCCCGGTTACCCTCCGGTCTAGGTCCGATCTCGCTCTGGCCACCCTTTAGTCACCCTCTGGCCTCCCCTGGCCTCCCCTGGTCACCCCTGATTACCTTTTAGCCACTCTTTAGCCAACTTTCGGTCTCTCCCACTGGCCACCCTCCGATCTCCCTCCGGTCTCGCTCCGATCATTCTCCGGTCTCCCTCCGGTCTCCCTTCAGTTTCACTCTAACTACCCTCCAATCCCTTTCCGATCTCTCTCCAGTCTCTCTCCAACCATCCTCCAGTCTCCCACCATTCTCTCTCTCTAACCACCCTCTAACCACCCTCTAGTCACCCTTCTCCACCACTCTCCCACCCCTCGTTCCCTCGCCCGTCCCACGGAGCGTGTACATTTGCCAGAAGCTCGCGTGATATTCCGCCCGGCGAGGAATCGCTCCTGGGCGCGCTCTATGGACTGCCGAAGAATCGTGATTTACGAAGCGAGCACGCCAGAATATTTCTCGCATTGTCCACGTTGGGGCGATAAATCAAGTCGCCGGGGGCACGACGGCGGGGCCGGAGGGGCGGGATGCGGGAGAAAGAGGCGCGGAGGGGGCTAGGATGCCGTGCTTTTGTAACAAAGTGCGCGTCGTTAGCGATTTATGCGCTATTTCGCTAGCGAACCGCTTGCCAACTGGCTGCGGAGGGGGGGGGGGGGGGGCGACGACGAAACTATCGTTCCTTGCGCGTGAATTCTTTGTGGACGCAGCCCCCTTCCCGCCCCCATCTCCTTCCCCTCCAACCCTGTATCGAAATTAATCTCGCGGAATTAACAGCGGTGCGCGCGGCTTTCCTTGACTCTTTGCAAGACCGAGGATTCTTTTTGTATATTTTTTTTTCCTTGGTTTACTTTTGTCCGTCGCCGGAAACGGTCGCGGAATTTATCGTATTTTATTCAAGTTTTTTTTATGGTTGTTGGAAAGTGCAATGCATTTGGTTGCAGTTTCTCGATAATATTGTTATGATTACTGGATTGAGAATATGATTATAAAGTGTTTGTGGTTAATTTAGAATTATGTGGTTAATTGGAATTTAGTTAGAATTTATTTAGAATTTATTTAGAATTTATTTAGAATTCAAAGAGAAAATATCAATTATTTTCTGTAATATATGGACGACAAATTTTCTGATTGAGATTTTTAATCTTTAAAACATGAATCTTGGAACATTTATAATTATTTATAGTTTGGGAGTTGAATTATTTTATGAGTTTATATTGTAGTTATTGAGTGTTATATTTCATATTATAACTACAATATAACTGATATTTATAACATATTATAACTTATAATAACCAATATAAACTAACAATCCCCGCGTTAAAATTAAATTCCTGAATTAACCGATCTCGAAATATTTTACAAATATTAAAAAATATAAAATAAGAAACCATGTATTAAAATAACTAATGCATAGCAAACTCACTCCAATAATATTCCCACTTACTATACTTAACAACGAACAAGCTACTAACAATAATTGAAAACATCTACGTAGAAACATATTACACTAATCAATTTACTAAACTGTACTAAAATTTACGACATATTATAACTAATAATACAACATATTATAACTAATAATATAACTAATATTTACAACATATTATAACTAATAATATAACTAATATTTACAACATATTATAACTAATAATATAACTAATATTCATAGCATATTATAACTTACAATAACCAACATAAACTACGAACCACCGCGTTAAAATGAAATTCCCGAATTAACCGATCTCGAAACACGTTGTTCCCTTTGTCGGCGCATTCGTCGATGAAACTGCATTTATTGCCGGTCCGCGAGGGTTGGATATATAAAACGTGTGTAGAATTTCGGGGTAGTAAAATTGTCGGCCGGCGGCGTGCGCGTGACAGTAGATTCCTGTGCCAGCCTTCGCTCTTCAAAGTAGAAGCGCGGCAGCTGTTGGAGAGTTGCTTTTAGGTCTGTCAACCAGAACATTCTACTACCGAGCAACCAACCTCTCCGGAAGTAAAACGCCGCGGCGGACACGTGACCCCCCCTGGCCCGCAACTAAAATTATTTCGAAAACTCGCATGAACGTCTGCCGCGCCGCGTCGCTTTTATTTTCTACCTTTTGTCTTTCGCCGAATGACCGCGGTATCATTCGAGCATGCTCGCCAATTTCGACGTATAAATTGGTAGAAATAGAGAGAGAGAGGAGAGGTGGAGTATCTCGGTAGTCGTCTACATTGTCTGGTTCGAATAAATCACTGATGTCTGGCTGCTATAAATTGTCGACTCCGAAATGCGTCTACCAAGGAACATTTATGCATTAGCGTGAGTAATTTTCGCAATATATTCCTCGTTCCTTTAACATCGAGATCCACCGGTCGAATGGTCTTAATCGAAACACGGCCGCCGGAAAATTAGTTTGCTTACGCGAGCGCTTGCGAAATCGATAACTATGTTACGGGGGAAAAATATTTTGGAACACGGAAAACCAGGATCGTTTATTTTAAGAGTGGCGTAGGTCTATTTTGCTTTTCAAAAATATGTGATCAATTTAATGGGAATTTAGAAGAAATTTAGGAGAATGTAGTAAATATAGTAAATATATTTTGTAGGTTAGGAAAGGAGAGAATTTTGTTTCGATAAATTGTCTATGTAGAATGGAATTTCAAAGTTGATAAGGAAGGATAAGTAAATAATTAATAAATAATATAATATAACAATAATTATGATATGTATAATAAGTATAATGTAATATATAATATGTAGTAAGTATAATAATAATTAATAGGAACATTTTATGCAGAGTTTAGTAATATATAAATACAATTAAAGTTCCAAAGGAAAATTACTACCCCTATTTTATTCCCTGCTATTATTAATTAATAAAATTGAGGGAAAATAAAATATATATTTTAAGCGATATTTAATTTTGCATAATTGTAAACGATCTATACAATCGACTAATTATGAAAATAGTTTAAGTCCACCCACAACCCGTAAATATATATTATTCTAGTTAAGTTCGCCTAAAAGAAATTTGCAACAAAATAAACTTTATATCTATATTACACAATAATATTTTAACTTCACATAAAAATAAAAAGAATAAATAAATAGCTTCCAGAATACTCAGTTTACAATTTAAACTCGACAAATCTACCAACCATTAATTTTCATAACCTCAATCTAGTCACCATCTTTCATTTAACTACCATCAAAAGCTCGAAAATAGAAAACACCCCAATATAACTCTTCCGCCATATAAATTTCGCATACAGACGTATTCGCGGCAATAAAAATAAAAAATAGAACGGTTCGTCACCGGACAAATATTTTATTTATGCGTTACGAATCGAACGCGGAGATCTCTGAAAAATATTGCGCGGAAGAAAAGATTTATCGCAGGAACAATATTAGCGTAGCCATCGATTCTATTTTCGTTCTATATATATATATATTTTTCAAACAGATAGAATTCGAGGGCGGAAGAAACGGCGTTGCGTTCGATAATATTTGTTTAACTATCGCGGACGGGTTTCGAAATTTTTCAACGACGAAGGAATAGATCGCGCGCGCGCGAATCGCTGTCGGAGCAGTGTTTCCCGAATCGCCGCTTCGAAATTTGCGTATCGCCGGTGGAATCGTCGCGCTTTTAACTCGCATTTCTCCGGAGAATTTGACCGAAACGTTTCACCGTCGACGAGCAACCGGACCGAGTGCTCCTCCTCTAATTGCATCGATGTGTCGACAGAGTTAGAAAGAGAGAGAGAGAGAGAGGTGTGAAGCCGATGACACGCCGCCGCCGCCCCGATGAGTCCTTAGCTGCGAATCGTTCCCCGATTCCACAATCCCGGAGAATAATTTATCGATCGATCGCGGCATACCCTCCTCCTCCACCTCCTCCTCTTCCCTTGACGGCCATTTCTGTGTCGACTGACCGATTTTCGAAGGACCATTTTCCGGGGCGACGATTTTTCCCACGTCGACCGCGCGCGCGCTCGATTCGAAAAACTAATGAACGGTCCGCTGGCTTTTTCTATGCATTCGAATCGGAAACGATTATAAGCGCGATGCTGCTGAATTTAAAAAAAAAAACACGCGAACGAGGAAATTCTGTCAGCTCTTTTTCGATCGAATCGCGATTATTGTATGATGGAATTCTTTGAAGTTGGACGGCATTATTTATTTATTTATCTATCTATCGATTTATTTATGTATTTCTTTAATTCGTTATTTATTGATGGTTTAGATTGGATGGTTTGTTTGGAGAGTTTATGATTGTTACGTTTGCGTAAATTTTATATATTGTTATTATAAATGGTATACAGAATAATATATTTAATATTATTGTAGAATATTGTATAATATTCAATTATATTCAATAACAATCTATTCGATAACAGTAACAATCAATACTTAAAATAATATTCTATAGTATCTAATAATTTTGATATACAATAATATTGAATAATATTGAATAATATTGAAATAATATACAACAATATTGTATAATATTCATTAATATTGTATAGTATTCAGTGATATTGTATAATATTCAATAGTATTTTATAGTATTCAATAATAATTTATAATATTCAATATTATTCTATAATATTGAATAATATTGAAATAATATTCAACAATATTGTATAATATTCATCATTATTGTATAATATTCAATCATATTCAATGATATTGTTCAATATTCCTCAGTATTCTATAATATTCAATAATATTGAAATAACATGCATTAATATTGTATAATATTCAATTATATGGTACCATATTCAATAATATTGTATAATATTCGATAATATCGATAATACACTAAAGTATTATAAAAGAAGTAATATAATAAAATATATATATATAAAATAGTATTATAAAAAAGAAATTATAATAAATAGAATCAAATGCAGTAAAATAGAAAATATGAGAACGGACATCATACATTTATATATAATTATTCCTATTATATAAACATAATTTTACGTAGAATATTAAATAATCGCTGACAAGTAAGATCATTCTGGCGAGGTCCTGGCACGACGAGTCCACGATCATTCGAATTAATCTATGAAGAACGGGGGGTCCCTAGGACAGCGATAGGATTATTCATGAAGAAGAATCGGCGATTTGCTCGGAATTTACCGCGCGGCCATGTGGAACAGAAGCCATTGCTGACGATGCATAACTCGATGCCGGCTGCATCGGTGGGCGACTTCAACGAAAAGTACGATAAAATGACCGGGGACTCTCTAGCCGCGTTTGAGCACCCGGTAAAATATCGCGGTTATCTGCTGATCGACGCGAAAACTTTGGCAAATGGATAAAGGATTCGCCTCGTAAAAATAATTTAGAGCGCGCCGGCACGGTGCCGTCGCGATTATAAAAATGGCACTTAATCTCCTCGGGCTGGTTCGTCCCGATCACTTGGAATTCTATTAAGCTCGCAGCGATTTAATACTCGAAAAAGCTCCGCGAAACACGACGATATTTGCAGCGACGCAAAACACCGTTATAGAAAAATTGAAGAATTTATTTTAAATTATTAGAAAATTATTGTTTAAGATATTTTAGATTTTTCAAAGCGATTGCTTTGAATAAACGTTAAAAGTTAGATGAGTCTGGGTTTATTAATGTTTGTGATACTCATTTATTAATGCTATTTGTGGAGATTTCTATTAATTCATTGATCGAAGTCTTTCGAGGTTGTAATTCGTGGTATTATTTAAATGGATAAAATATTTGTGGCATTAAATCTGATAAAATTGAACAGTCTGGTATATTTTGTGATCTATATGGAGTCCATTAATACAATAAAAGTCATAAAGAATGTTAATATTTATCGACTGTTTATTAATCTTTATGTAAAACTTGAATATGCTGTCTACGGACCAATATGTTATTTTCGCTCTTTAACTCTTTGGCTACCAAGACATACGCTCTCACAAGTTAATTAATATATGTATAGAGAAAGGCGTAAATCTACATAATTTATATTGACGCTTTATTAACGTTTTTCAAATGAAATCAATTAAAAATAGCTTAATAAAACGACTTAAAATAGATCAAAATTTGTATATTTTTAGCTTATCCGATGGTTTCAAAATTGCGTCGCAGACAAAGTATCAACAATATTATTAAAATTAAAAATATTATTAATTCACATTAAAGATACTCTGAGCTATCTAAGAAAATTCAATTGAAAAAACAAAATCAAACGCTGACACTGAAAAACCATAAAAATAGTTTAAAGCAAAATAATAGCGAAAAATAGTACAAAGCGAAATAATAGCGAAAAATAGTTCAAAGCGATATTCGCTTTGCGAACTTTCGAAATTCCTCGCGCGGATTGTTTAACATTCGCAGCCAGCAGAGAGACGGCAAAATTACAATTTTTCGGTCGGATTCCGAACAGACTAGACCGCGAACAAATTGGTCACCCCTTTGACCGTGTAGAGACATACCCTAACGCGGCAAGCAACCGCAACGGTCCGAACCGAAAAGTAAAAACAACATCGAAGAGGCGGAGAGAGAGAGAGAGAGAGAGAGAGAGAGAGAGGGAGAGAGAAAGAGAGAGAGAGAGAGGCCCCGGTGTCCACTTGGCCGGGAACAATCTGCTTTACCGCGACCGATGATTGGCAATTTGCAAAAATCCCTCGTCGGTCTCGTCGACGCGCGCGGATTTACGTTATTACGGCCGGCCATAGAAATGCGACGGCGTTAAATGGATTTGCGGTGCGCATAAACTTATGCGGAAAAATCGGTCGGCCGAAACGCGGCCGCGTTTTCAAACGCGTCTCTCTCTCTCTCTCTCTCTCGCGTTCGATTATTTTTCCGTTCTTCTTGTACAGTCAGTCCCACAAGTATTCGCACCCTCGTTGCTTACAAGAGAAATCTGTTGAAATCAAGGGACGCATGTAAGATTTTGCAATAAGCTGTTTATTATCTTATTTAATATTTTCGGATGTGACGGAAGAGGAAAAGTGTGGAGAAAGCCTAACACAGAACTAGAATTAAAAAATGTGCAACCGACTGTAAAGCACGGCGGGGGCTCCGCGATGGTGTGGGGCTGTATGGCGGCATCCGGAGTGGGCAAACTTGTCTTTATCGATGGAATTTTGGATAAGATAAAGTATTAAAATATACTCGAAGAAAATCTGCACTCGAGTGCGATTAAGCTTGGTCTGAAAGATGACTGCTATTTTCAACGCGATAACGACCCGAAGCATACTGCTCCGATTGTTCGCGAGTGGATACTTTACCACGTTCTCCATTTTTTACGTACACCTCCTCAGAGTCCAGATACAAATCCTATAGAAAATTTATGGGCGGAAATAGATAAAAGACTACGCGAGCATGAAATTTTCAATAAACAAATGCTAAGAAACAAAATTTTGGAAGTTTGGAATAGTATTGAAGCAAATATCGCATTAAAACTGGTAGAAAGTATGCGAAATCGATGAAACGATATAATAAGTCATAAAGGTGGACCCACTAAATACTAGAAAATTAATATGAAGTAAAAAAGCTACTCTAATATGCGATTTTTTGACAAGATTGGTACGAATACTTTTGTGGACTGTTATCACGTACTACGAGGAGTAAAATCAATTTTTGTTATTACTTAATCAATTTTGTTATAATTTGGTATAAATAAACTTTATGCATGTGTTCATTCGTAATAAAAAGTTTATTGCAAAATCTTACACGCGTCCCTTGATTTCAAAAAATTTCTCTTACAAGCAATCAGGGTACGAATACTTATGGGACTGACTGTACACCGAGTAGCGCCGACAGGGAATCGAACCGAATTCCACGCTTCACTCGCTTGACCGTGTAATGAAAATTCGGCACCCGAACTGGCTAAATCAATTACATTTGGCGCAAGGAATAACGCGGCCGAGCAGAGTCGAAGAAGCGGCGCGAAAGTTTGTTTAACTGTGTCAATTGCTATGCTAATTTCTGTGGCATAGTTTGCAAGTAGAGTTGCATATCGGGATTTGTTTTCGGTGGATGAAGATATTTTTGTAGGATGTTGTAGGAAATAATTGTTACTAGATTGGGTTGGTGGTTTATGTAGGTGGAATCAGCGAGCGGCATTACTTTAATTATTTTTAATGTTTATTAATTTTTATTTGAATTGTTTTGTGGCTGAGTTATTCTGTATTCGAGTATTTTTTTATTCGAATTATTCGAATATATTCGATTATTTTTTTAGGAGAATTATTCTGTATTTAAATTGATCTTTATTCAAATAATTCTGCGATTAAATTGTACTTTATTCGAATAATTCTGTATTTAAATTGTACTTTATTTCAAATAGTCTTCATTTAAATTTTACTTTATTGAGATATTTTTTATTCCATATTTGAATTACAATTTATTCGAATAATTCTCTATTTAAATCATTCTCCATTCCAAATATCCTCTACTTGACTTATTCCATCTCCTAATTACTCTATACCGAAATACCTCTTCATTCAAAAAAAGCTCCAATTAAATCATTCCACTTCACATTCTTCTTGTCACTTGTATCGTATTTATTTATTTCCCTTTCCAGACTTTGATAATAGAAAAATTCAACTTGATTTCGATTTAGAAGAAATTAATAATTGATTAATTTAGTAGAGCTTCCGTGGAATCTTCGTCACGAGTCTGACTCGTTATTATAGTGCAAGGGGTTAACCGATTTACGCGCGAGTAGCCGCGGCCGCGTACTAGCCGCTATTTCCAGGATCGTCGGGGATGAAAGGGTGGCCCTCGCGACTTCGATTTACCTCTGAACACAGCAATAGTCGGGCGATCGGAGTCCGTACGTAGACGGCGGATATTAATTTCTTTCGGTCGATTTATTAGCGGAGCCGGTGGCCGAGGGCCGGCAAAAAGCGCTTGGAACGCTTAAGCGACGATCGGTATAACGCCGGTGGAGGCGAAACAAGGCAGGAAGTAGGTTGCCGGTGGGCTGGAAGCCAGCAGGAAGGCCAGAGATATTCACGGAATCGTCGTCGCAAAAGTTTCGCCGCGATACAGCTGCCACACACTCGGCGGAGATCCCATTTCCTCTTCGCGCTGGCCCGGACCCGAAACCCCCGGCCCCCGACACCCTCGGCCATCCCACCCCCGCGTGCCCCGTTCGAGGAAATGCGCGCATTTATATCTGTCGGGGTTCCGGCGCCGTCGTAAACGACGCTTCGCGCCCCGAAATATATTTTTCACCGGCCAATGCCGCGTCTTCGCGGATCCGTCGAACGTCGATTTCGTCGAACACGCGGACGGAAATATCGATGGAAACGAACCCCTATTTTATACGGGCCGGCGGTACCGCTTCTCGTAAAATACGGAGGAAGATTAGCGGCGCGTTTCTGTTCCATCGTCGACGCGGAACTTGTAAATGTTAAAGCGCTGTTGCATTATTCTTTGGGGACTGCGGACCGGAGAAATAAATATATGGAGAGCCAACTCACTCTCTCTCTTTCTCTCTTTCTCTCTATCTTCCTATTTCTCTATCACGAGTATAAATCGTAATTATCATGCAAGGGGTTAACTCCTACTCCTCAAACTTATAACCTAGATATACAGATAATTCTCGCCAAAAAAGTCGCTCCGTTCCAGCAAAATAAAATATCCACGATAAAATCGCCAACTAATTCAAATAATAATATCCTCATATACTATCGAAAGAATCTACGCCATTCTCACGGCACTTCTCATCGATATTCGTCAGCGCCCGCGCGTCCGACCGCTGTTTACCGTTTACCGAGTACACGGCTGCCATAACAGCGCTTCTCCTCGTAGAACAAGACAGGGAAGCTGTGCCCCTGTGCGCAGATACAGCATGGCGAGCCGTGGCCTGCGTGCATCTGGCTTGCCGCGCCTTGCGCGAGACGAGTTCGCAACGTGTTTCGCCGACGATGCGAATATCCATTCTTGAAGAAGCGGGAGAGCCTTCTGCGACAGTGTCGCGGGACTGCGAACCGGACAATTAAATGTATGGAGAACCAACTGACTCTCTCTCCCCCCCTCTTTCTCACTCTGATCGTAGTAACAGAGAGAGACTATAGTATCGTTCGTAGTGTTCGAACTGAATACTATAACGTGGAAAGTAACTATAGGGTCAATTAGTCTATCCGTAGAGCAGGCTTATTGCACCGTGCTTCGTAGTATTACTTTACTAGGCGCGACTCGACTCTTTGCGCTCGACGCCATTTTAACTCCGAATCCAAAATAGTTGTGGACGATTTACGGTGTTTCCGTTTTATATAACTTATTGATGAAATTTTTGCGCATGAGATTCAATTTATGGAACAGTTGTACTCTTAACCCCTTACTGTACTTTGACGAGTCCGACTCGCGATGTAGTACTCGCAATGTTTACTAGTAATAAATTATTGAGTATTGATGTTATACTGGTCTTTAAAATTGGAAGAAATTTCTAATCCCTCGTTAGTAATATTTAACCCTTTCGCTCCGAGTGCCCCATATATGCGGCATCCAAATGATGTGTATGCAAGTGCTATCCCTAGACAAAATACAAAGATAATTTTGTATTTTAATAATTTTTTAGGTCCTTTCATATCAAAAATGTAAATATACTTGTTACATTAGAGCAATGATTGTTTTATTCAGCACAGTTGTTATTTAAAACTAAGAAAAACGTATATACGAAAGGGTTAAGTATTCGAGTAAATTCAGGCATGAAATAGACATTACTGTTCTGTCCCTTTTAAGAGATTATAGCAATTGAAAAATATCTAATCGCGGTAACTGTGAAGAAGGTGATACGGCAAGGGGTTAGCGATTCTTTAGGAATAAATACAATAGATTTGGCGCTGTAAAAATATTTTTATTAAATTTTATACGAGAGTCTTGATTATATAAGAATTTAGAGTGGCGTGTCAGAGTCATTGCTCAAGTACAAAGGAGTAAAAGCTATCCTTAAACAAGGTTAGATCAAGAATTAGACAAAATAACTATAATCTTGCCTTCACGTAGAAATGCAATTTACTTTATTTTTTATGAAGAGCGGAATTTATATCGTTGTCTAGCCTATGGAATTTGTATGGGTTTAAGGTCCTGCAGCGACGCGGTGTCATCTTGTCCTGAAAAATATGCGTTTAGGACCTATTAACTTGGAAACTATGAAACGGGCGCCGCAGCCATAAACAAGCTAAAGAAAAAAGCCCGTTTCATAGTTTCCAACCTGATATATGCGAAGAAATTGTGTTGGAAACTATGAAACGGGCGCCGCAGCTGAACACAGACAGAACCAAAACGCCCGGTTCATAGTTTCCAAGCTAATTTCTCCACAAATAATCGGTTGGAAACTATGAAACGGGCGTTTCTCTTTGGCTTCTTTACGACTGCGGCGCCCGTTTCATAGTTTCCAACCGAATATATTTCACAAATAATTGATCCTAGGAATAATTCCGCGAGACGCGTCATGGCATGATTAAAAGTATAGTCCTTTATTCAAAGGATGTATTTGTCCAATGCATCGCAACCGGAATATATATAAATAATACGTTCTCGCTCGTCGGAGGATCGTAGATAAAAACACCGCGGCCGCCGCGGTTTATCGCGGACGGATAAATATAAATACGCGTTACGTTTTATTTATTTGTCTCGCGCAAATGTTAATTTATACGCGTGGCAATGATTTATGGGCTCGCGTTGCATAAGGATTTATTTAGTTCGCCGCGACGAGCTGCAACGTCCATCGAATGGATATTTATTTTTCTACCGTCGAGCACAGGTGTATAGAATTGTTTTTACTGGGATGTTTATGTGTGATTCATTTTCAGTTAAATGTATTTGTTAAATTACGAGCGTAGATGTTTTTGTGGGGAGCGATGAATAAGGGATGTTGTTTAATAGTCGGCGATGGCGAGGAGGGTGGTTTCAGAGGATAAATGTTGTTGTTGTTGTATGTAATATTCATAACAATTTCTAATATTAGGAATAATTATATTGAGATTAATAATTGTAGTAGGAATAATTATATTAAAAATATTATTGTAGTAGAAATAATTATATTAAAAATATTATTATTTAAATATTATCACGATGATTAGGTTTTGATTGTTAATTGAGATCTTTGCGGGTTTCAATGGGGTTTATGGGAAGACCGACGCTTTTAGAGGGAATATTTTAAATATTGTATTGAGAAAATTGATAAATGAGAGTATAAGAGAGGATTTTAATAAGTAAGAAATAAAAATTTTAATAAATACGAAATTTAACACATTACGGAAGAATAATAGTTAAAGGACAATGATAGCAATACAGTAAATTTTTATGAAAATCGAAAATTTTGTATATTATATTAAATGACGAATAAATGAAAATTGTAATAAATAATAGATTTGACATAATATAGAATAATAATAAAGGATATGTTCCATAATTAAAGTTCAATCACTTTGAATTTTTACGAAAATCCCAAGTTTCATACATTACATTATATCGTATAATAATTCAATGTACTATACAATACATAATATAAAAATTCATGTACTATACCATATAATACTAGAATTATAAAATATTTCAAATTCCAATTCAGAATTATCAGAAAATACCCCAGTTACAAATGAAATAATTATTAAACCAATTAACAAACATATTCTATACCAAAAACATATAAACAAGATCGCCTATAAATTTACAGCAACATTAACTGAACAATCTTAACAAACCCCAACTACACCTCTTCCATCAACCTAAATAATTCTCCAATCGCGTTAAAAGCGTTGCCGTTAAAAATCGCCAACAAAAGGAATTACTCAGGTGTCGTCTAATTAGATAAAAATTCCCGATGCACGGGAAACGTTCCGGCGAGATTTTTCCAAATAGCTTGAACGATCTTCCTACGAGCGTAGAGACACGATTAAAACCATTTGCCGGCAAGATTATTCCCATTCCAGAGGGTCTGTACGACGGTGAAAGGGCGGATTAAGGAACGCGGAAACGAACGAGGGGGCGGGGGGGGGGGGCGGTAAAGAGAGAGAGAGGGAGACGGTTCTCTCGCTGCTAAGAAGCTCGCGCAGTCGTCGTAATTTATTCCCCATAAACTGGAGCGGGGTCCGTGGAGCTTGTTCGCTTAACCGGCAATACGATTAATTCATATTAACGTCATAATAGAAGCCAATACGTACGGAACCGGAAGAAGGACGAATCGTATTACCGCGCTCGCTGATCCCCCCTCCTCCCAACCCTCCCTTCCTCCCTCCGTTCTTCCACCCTCGAACGTTTCATCCGGCTCTCTCTCCGCCGTTCTCCACGGAGATATCTCTCCTCTCCTGGCCGCCTCTCTCTGCTGCTGCAATTTGTCGTTCAAAACGAGTGCAACGCTCCGCGACTCGCGAGTTTTACTGGGAGATTTACTCCGTTTCCTGTAAATCCAATAGCGCCCCGCTTTGACCCTTTTCTGCTGCGTGACTGCTTAATCCCTTCGATACAGCAGAACCCGCGCTGTAATCTCTCGTCGTTTGAATCCACCTTAGAGCACCATAAGTAACTTCGTTTCTGTATGGAAACGTCGCGATTCGCATCGTTTTACACGGAACGTTTTTATTGCTCGATAATATTGTTTGTTGGTAGATTCTTCGATTTCAGAGGAAATACAAAATTTCTGTAGATTTGCGATTGTTTGTTGCTATATTTGTTGGCGATTTTTGTTGAAACTATGTCTACTGTGAAAGAAAAGGTATTTTTAATGGTGATTATGTCAAGGTTATGTCTTGTTATATATTTTTCAGTTAAATATATGTGTTGTTATTGTATTAGAAATATTATTATTTAAATTTTCTCGAGCTTTGTTGGAGTTTATGGGAAGATCGACGCGTTTAAATAATATTATAATATCTAATTTAATTAGACAGCAGTCCGCTGTAATCTCTCGTCGTTTGAAACCACTATAATATAGTTAATTTAATTATATTATACTACAGTTAATGATGAATACATTGTATAGTTAAAAAACAATGATATTTACGCTATGGATCTTAATGGAACTCGAAAATTTCATGTACTACATAACATAATATCTAATTCAATTACGTCACAATTAATTTAATTATATTATACCATAATCTAATTTAATGACATATAAATGGGAATTGTAATAAATAAGAGATTTGACAAAGTACAGGAAAATAATGATGGATATATTACATAGTTAAAGAACAATGATGTCTACACTGTGAATCTTAATGGAGATCCAAAATTTCGTGTATAATATAATATTTTGTAATAATATATATTTCGTATATAATGTAATATTATATAATATAACATTTAATTCAATTATACAGCAATTCGCTATAATTTCCCATCATTTGAGTGTACCTTAAAGTATCATAAGTACTCTTTAAAGTAACTTCAAAATTCCAGTACATTAATGCCTGTTTATCGCTATATTTATTAAAACATCGTGTCTGTTATAAAACAAATGTCTAACAAATGAAAAATAAGAGACACCTAAGATCATTTCAAGCAACTTTTTCCTTTACAACAATTTTCTCTGACGCATCCTTAACGAGTTATTAACGAAAGACATTCACCAATGAAAAGCGAGCTCCGCTGGCGCGTGGCGGTCGAGTCAACGCCCAGACTTATCATCCGCGATACTCGCTTCTCATTGGTCAACGTTTCTCGTTAATAACTCGTTAACGAAGCCTCGGAGAAAATTATTGTAAAGGAACAAGTTGCTTGAAATCATCTCAAGTATCACCCATTTCCATATTATTAAACAATAAGAAGATATTAAAAATTAAGAGATATTGTTGATTGAAAAGAGGCGTCATCGAATTTTCTTTCATTGCAGCAGCGGACACGAGCACGAATCAACAGCCGCGCACGACCACGACCGTTTTCACAACGCAAACCGATGGCGCGTCGCAAGTCACCGGTAAAACGAGCTTCGCGGTCCCAGCACCGCCGCCATTGGCGTCGGCAGAGAAGGCCCGCAGACTGTCCGATGGCGAACACTTCCGGCAGCCAAACATCACCGTCGGCGGCCATGCCACCGTGCAGAAACAACTACAGGAAGCGCAAACGCAGGCACAGGCGCAGGCGCTCGCAGACATGATCTTGAAGGTACGCTAATTTCTATAAGTATGCATTAATGGTTCCGATTTATTTTTATGTGTACCGAACGGTTATTAATTAAATATTGGTGCTTCTAGTGCTTTTTCAATTTTGTTACTTTTTGCAAGTTAATTAACGTGAACTAGTGTCATGGTAACGTTGAATATTAACACATTACTATATATTATAATAAAGAGACTGTCTTTTCTTATTTATTTTCATCGCTGAAATTATTTATTAACGATTTAGTTGTAAAATCTCTGCTAGGCAATATTAAAGTAAAGTAGCGAAACAATATTTTTAGTTACTTCAATATTATACTGTGTATTATGATTAATGAAGTAGAAAAAATTTTAATTAAAGTTATTTGTTTATTTTTTGATAAATTACGAGTTGATATTGAACACTTAACGTGTCAACCCTTTACGATACCTAACCCTTTACAGAAGCTATTTTAATTCGAAATCTAAAACACGTTTTCTGATTTACAGTATTTCTATTTCATTATTATATTTAAATATGTATTTAACTATTATTATTACTTATATTCAATCATTGTTATTTATATTGAAATATATTTCATCCTATTTCTATAAACAATTACAATAATTGAAATTTGAACACCTTTTAAACGTAAAGGAACTGTCACAATAATTTCAAAAAACAATCTAACAATTTTTAATATCACCTGAGAATCGCCAATAACTACAAAGTGTTACTATATTTTATTTAACCATAGCTCTTTATTTCAACTATATTAATTCTCAAATGATTAATTGTCGCGCGACAAGTGTCCACCTGAGGACATTCTGAAACATGTCGATAATTCCAGGGAACCACCAAGATGGCCGCGAAGAGGACAACCTCCGATCCCGGGCAGAGACTACACTTGACGTACCAAACATCTGTGCAGCCGACGACAAACCAACAACAGCAGCAGCAGCAACAGCAGCAGCAGCAACAACAACAGCAACAGAATAACCCGCCCCAATCCCAGCCAGCTGTCACAGACAGCTTTTCCATGACAGGGTACTCCGAAGATGGCGGTTACTTCAGCCCTAGTCTTCAAGATGAAGTGTTCCAGCAGGTCACCGCGGTTCCCGACAGTGTCCTACTTCATGCTACCCAATTGGACTCGCTTCAGGTAAGACAATACCTCCAGCGTATATTTTTTTATTGTGCAAATGATTTATTAACAATTCTTTCATTTTCTTATATAAAATTAAGTTCAAGCCTTATTTTTTTCTTTTTTTAAATATATGGGGTAAATGTCTCAATTATTGTTTTAATTTTTATGTTTACGGGGTTAATGTTGCTATAGAAAAGGACGGGGTTATATAGGATGTCCTAAAAGCCACGAGTTGGGAATTGATGGATTGCTGAGGTTATTCGAAGCAACTTTTTCCTTTGCGAAAATGCAATCTGATGCTTCGTTTACGAGTTATTAATGAAAAACGGTGACCAATGAGAGTGGAGAACTACTAGTGCTTACTTACACTAGCTGGTCTTGTTTCTCATTGGTCAATGTTTTTTATTAATAACTCGTTAAGAAAGCCTCGTAGAAAAATTTCGCAAAGGAAAAAGTTGCTTCAAATGACCACCTACAGATTATTAAACATTTTAGAATACTCTGTATATAAATTAATAATCTATATTTTTATTATATCAGGAAAAGATGTCAATTTATATATAATTTCGGTCAGGTACTATAACATCGCCTATAGACATCCATTAATCAAGTCACAAATAACTTCTCATGCCATTCTTATCTACTACATATGACACTATGACAAATAGAAATTCCAAATAAATAAACTAAAAATAAATATAAACATAAGAACTATCTAACAAAGAACCAGAACTTAACAACTCGATCTAACAGCACATCATTTCTAAAACAATCCCTAACCATCAAAACTACAATCACACTTTAAAACTACAATCACACATCTCAAAGGAACAATTACCATTTAAAAAACAATGCCTACATCCGCGAACATTTTCCCTCCAATATCCCCCGATTGTTCGCCGAACAATCGTTTATTTTCCCGAACAGCGAACGATTTAATTAAATCCCGTGCAGAACGTCTCTGATAAACAATCTTGAGCGAAGCGCGAACAATTCGCGCGACCGGCAGTCGTCAAAATGGGTACAATGGCGTGGGTAGCACGGTGTTTATAGAAACGCGGAGGGCCGGGGGAAAAGTGAAGAATACTAAAAACAGAGGTATCCGGGAGAATTAATTTACAGGTCCATTGAAACCGGGCGGACGGAGTGAAAAATAGCGTGAGCGGATGAGAAAGACGGGGAGGAGGCCGGCATGTCCCGGCTGAGGGAGGAGGATCCTTTGACAGCCTAATTCCCGGGGTCTCATTATTCGTTCCGCGTCTCCGGAACGCTGAAAACGCTTTAGTTTCAATTACGCCGCGATCGGCGCCGCCCTGCCTCCACGGCGCGGAAATTTAATAAGACGAATTATCTAAGTAGCTGGCGCGCCGACTCCGTCGACGATGCTCGCCGACCGACGCTTTGTGCGCCCCGCGTTTGAAAAGCGCCTACCCGGCCTATCTACGACCAGATATCTCGCATCCCTCCTCCGTCCCCAACAACCTCCTCTTCCCCCCTTCGAGTGGTCTCGTTAATGTCTGACCTACGGATGCTAGAGATTCCACCCTAATGCCTGCATCTCTTGCCCTAACCCCCTTAACAATCCCCCGGCTCCGTCGCCCGCCCTTCAAACGCCTTCGTCCCGCGAACTTTTCTGGATTATCCGACCGCTCCACCCTCCGCCGCTCCTCGCGTTCGCAAATTCAATTTTTATGGTACCGCTCGGTCGTGGATTCGTTTAATCCCCGGGAATTTAAAACTCGAGAATCGACGGAGACGGAATTACCGTGTGGATGGGGACTTTTGACCATTTTAGGGAGAGGGGAGGTATAGTTAATGAGTCGTGTAGTTATATAGTATAGTCGTATGGTTGATAGTTGTGTAGTTTTTTATTTGTTGACTAGCGTGAATTGATAGAAGTTTTTATGAGGGTTAAATACCATCGTTGGAACACGTAGGATAATGTTATATTGGATATATTGAATAGTACGTTACACTTACTATAGTAAGTGTAATAGTGTATGAACTTTTAATATTCGTATACTTTATATTCGCTGTTGCTTGTTCCATTTAATTTTTCTGCTACAAATGGAATTTTCATAAATCAAATAAATAAAATAGGTAAAATTCTATTTATCTTGAAAAACAAGAGCGGCAGCTATGTTTGTAGTATAAAGTATTGATAAAGATAATATTAATATTTGTAATATTTCTTCACTCAATTAGAAAGTCTTTCTTGTTATACAATGTCTGCTAATTATTGTAACTAATGGTCTAATTCACAATTAGAAGAGAACAATCACAAGAGAACAATTACTATTATTAAGAAGATTTTAAACTTCGGGGAAGCTCCTCAAGTATTGTTTACGCAAAATAAAAATTGTCTACATTAATAATATAATACAAAAGTTAGGAAAAGTATTCCTCTTTAATCATGAAAAATAGCATAAACATAAAACTGCTCTTAAAGTAGCCTAGGGTGCCCACTAGGGTGCTCTTTACTTCTCAACTACCAATTACTCTAATTTCACCCCCTAAATTACAACACTAAATAAAAAAACAATATATACCTTAAAGTTGCTAATAAAAAATAAAACATCCTAAATATTTTTCCAAAAATATATTTCTCTCACTAAAATACACTATACCTATAGATTTAACTAAATGAACAACTAAAGATCATCTTAAGATGTATACTTTTTTAAAAGTAACACAAAAAACTCATCATTACTAACCTAACCCATTTTCATTAATCCCAAAACGTTCAAGTATTATCAAACCAACAAAATGCAATCACCTTTGAAAAATAGTCACCTAGATGCAAATTCTATCCTCATCAATTTCCCCCTAAGTGTTACAATCTATAAAAGTAAGAGCTGAGGAGAAGGACAGCTAAGGTGAACCCCATGATACTAATGAGTTTATTAATTAAAACATGTTCCCCCGGGCTTAAATAAAATGCCATGATATCACACCCCTCTCGATCCTTTTAACCCCTTGCCGTACTTTAACGAGTTAGACTCGCGATGAAGATTTCTCCTGGCAAGCTGTTAGGTATATATGTTCATCCGTTTCTTTAAGTAGGAATCAATTTTGATTCTCTTGTCACCAATATTTAAACATTCGAGTAAAATGTGTGCACGCGATGAATTTAAAATTCCTTTCCCTTTCAAGAAATTAGTGCGATCGAAAAAATTCGAATTATAGAAATTGTAAAGAAAATGGTACGTCAAGGGGTTAATAATAGAATTACTACTTATCAATGATAGCAAGATGCAAGTTACCAGACGCAAGATGCACTGACATCTTTATCGTTCAGTTTCAGACGGCGAGCCTGCTCCAGGAACAGCCAACGGAGCAGCTTCAGGACATTGCCCTGGAGGATCGCTACCCTACGCAGCACACTGTCAACCCGGACCTGCAGGCTCTAGTGAACTCCCCGCTGCCGGACTCATTAGCAGAGTTCAGCACGTACGGCGCCCAATACACGGAGAGTCCGCACACGTTGCCGACGCAGTCCCCGTTGCCGTCGCCGCTGACCAGACACGACAGTCCCAGCTTCACATATCCGACGCCACCGGCCAGCCAAGAGGGTCTCCTAACCGGCAGCCTGCCTCTGCTGAGCCCGCAGGAGGACCCCGAGAGCGTGAGACAAGTCTCGTCGCCTCTGTCGGCGGCATTTTACACGTCGACAATGTCCTCCGCAGCGGCAGTGGAGGAGGCCCTGAGCGAAGTGTTGCCAGGGGAGTCGGACGCGGACGCGGACCTGTACGGTTCCGGGTCACCGAATCCCCACTCGCCACTGCCAAGCCCTCTGTCCGCGACCCCGGCACCGTCGCCGTTGTCCTCCCTGCCGCCGTCCTCGGTCTCATCGCCGGGGCCCGTCTCCTTCACCGGCACCAGCTTCCCGGTGTCGCCCCACCACGCGCTCCAGAGCCAGATGATGCCGAACTCGGAGGACCCGTTGCTCTCCTCGACACCGAAGGACTTCACCACGGCCAGCCGCAGGCGGTTCGAGTTCCAATCGTACAAGTTCATCACCAGTCAGAACCTGGTCGACTTCGGCCTAGGGAACGGCAGCCTGGCCGGAATAGTGGTCGACAACAACGGCGAGTTCAAGCTGATCCAGACCGCCGGACTACAAAAGACGAACGTGCTGGTGCAGACCGGCGCTCTCAGTCCTGCTTTAGCCTTCAAGAAAGAGGTGCGCCTGGCGACGCCCAAGGTGGAGCCGGTCACCGTCAACATCGGCCTAAACGTGCAGACCAATCATCAGTACAACGTCGGACAGTTCAACCAGCAGCAGGTCGTCAACCCGGCCAAGTTCCTCATACAGACCAACGCGGCGAAGAACAACAACATGCGCCAGAAAGGGGGCAGCCTGCCGGTGCCGGTCGAGCAGATCAAGGAGGAGCTGATGGACGACGACGTGTTCTTGAATCCGAGCAGCATACCGGCCGGCAGTCCTGTAAGACACTGTAGGAAGAGGCCGCGCATGGACGGCGGACTATACGCCACGTCCTCCCACTCTTATCCCTCCAGGCTGAGGAAGGCCTGCGACAGACACTGGGACAGCAGCTACACCCCACCGCCGATACTGGACCCATCGCGGCCTGGGTCAGGACTATATGCCAGGCTACATCAGTTCGAGAGAGACTCGGACTTTAGCTCCGACGATTCTCAAGGCAACGATGGCCCTCCGCCGAGGATCAATATCGGGACTAGGTATCAGGCTACTATACCGCCTGTCGGCAGCGACGGTGACAGAGGAAAGGGCGAACCCGAGGCTGATCATCTCCTTTGGGACCCTGGTATTAACAACGTGCTCACTGACAACGAACGTGAGTTTTTCGAATTGTTTTATTTTTAGAGCTTTTTTTATAAGTTTAATTTACGGGACGTTTAATTTTCTCAGATTCGTTTTTATTGTAGTCTGTAAGAAAGGATGTCATGTAGTTATGGTAGTAATCGTTGCTAGTAATTAATGGTGGTTATTTATTAGTAACAGTAATTGTAGATACTAGTAATAGTAATCATACTTACTATTAATATTAATTATAATTACTAGAAATAATAATCGTAGTTGCTATTGACAGTAATTATAATTACTAGTAATAGTAATCATAGTTACTGTTAACAATAGCTATAATTACTAGTAATAATAATCACAGTTAGTATTAATAATAATTATAGTTACTAGTAATAGTAATCAAAATTACCATTAATAATAATTACAATTACTAGTAATATTAATAATAATCACAGTTACTACTAATAATAATCATACTAGTATAACAAAACATTTCGAACGAAAGTTAAAAGGGAATATACATATAGCAATAATATATTGTTATTAACACTTTCAAAATATGTAAAAGAGTTGATTCACTCACCCTGTATATTTCTTTTAAATTGCTTCATTATAGTTAAAATATATTGTTAAAGAAACGTGCAGTATATTACAGCGAGAATGAATAAGTAAATTGTTTATTCAGAATGTGTCTAAATGAACAATTGCTTCTTTCCAGTCGAGATGTATCTGCAATTTGCGTGCTGCGCCGCGGTGCCAGGTGGTGGCAGAAATAAAGAGTACGCGCTTCATCTGCTGCACATGTGCAGAGGAAACATTCATGTGAGTATTACTATCTTTTGTTACCTTCATAGTGACACGTGTCACCTTTAAACTTCCTATTATAAAATATTATAAAATTTGCCGGAAGACAAACCGTGTATAATTGAGTCCCTATTTATTATTAACTATAATTGTACCTAGAAGTTTTTACTGTATTTTACTAAATTATATTTGCCATAGAGATCTTAATATATTAATATATATTACATCTTGGGATTGATATATTAATATATGTAATTAATAAGTTATACTTAGATTAATATATCAACACAGAGAGCTTAATATATTAATATATGCATTTACAATTAATAGATTAAACTTACGTCTTGAAATTAATATATCAACCTCAAAACCTCAATATATTAATATATACATAATTACAATATAACATATAAAATACATATAATTAATAAATTATGCCTAAAATATTATTTTTTAAAATAGAACAATTACAATAATCTCAATCAATCATTCCCAGAAGAAGCATAAAAATTCCCCAATTAAAAATAAAAACTAAGTCCCATAACTTCGTCCAGCATATTAAATTCACCATGAAGCTTCATTATCCTCGCCAAGCTTGTATATACGACTAACAATGGAAATTTGTTATATGATCACAGGAAGCGATGCTGAAGCTGATGAGACCAACGCCAACATTGCCGGCAGGTCATCCGCTCCTGAACTACGAGTGCCAGGAGTCCGATCGATGGACAACGCAGGAGATGGACGCGTTCTATCAGGGCCTACTGAAATACAACAAGGACTTCTCGGCGATCTCGCGGGACGTTGGCGGCAAGTCCGCGAAACAGTGCGTGCAATTCTATTATCTATGGAAGAGGCTCTGCCCGGACGAGTACAAGCGACTCCGCGTCCGCCATGGAAAACCAAAGATTAAGACAGAGAACAGAGATTGCAAGGACACCAGGGAGCTACGCGATGCCATAGCATCGGTCACGGAGATGGACTTCAGCGAGGACAAGTCGATCCTCCATCGCACTCTGGTAAGACCTACCATAGAATTATTTTTCATAGAACAATTGTCATTTAATTATGAATTGAACAGTTGACTTGGGAGAGAATGTTCAAAATAGTGGCGAGATTATTTAAGGATATTGATATAGTTTTTTATCGAAGTTATGCCAAGATTATATTAAAGTTAAATCAGACTATATGAAAGTTATGACAAAGTTATTGATATATTGATAATTATTGATACTACTGTTGACAAAATGATTAATGTCGATATATTGTTTTGTCAAAGTTATGTCAAGATTATAGCAGACTTATATCAATATTATATCAGTTTATATCGAGTTTATAATAAGGTTTTTGGTACATTGATAATTATTGCTACTATTGATGATAATGTTATTAATGTCAATATATTATTTTGTTAAACTTATGTCAAGATTATATCAGGATTATATCAAGATTATTCCTTTGTCAACATTTTTAAGGAACATTTGTTGTGTTGCATTATTTTTCTGATTAAATGTCCAATAATTTATATATAAATCATAGATATATTATAAACTGATTTTATGGCAATAAGCTTATTTTATTATCATTATTCTTATTTTTATCACTACTATAACAATAACATTAAATAATTAAAATTTATACTTCTAAAAGCATAGTTATCCTATGCATAGAAGATATAGTTATTATATTCATAAAAAATATACTCGATATAAAACAAAGCTTTTTTATAACAATTTAATTTTACAATATGCTTTCACAATAATAAAAATTCAGACAATTTGGCTTTACAAAGTGCTTTGTTAGCAATAAACGAAAAATAGAAGAAAGTTATTTTGCGAAATGCATAATTATTATATATTTAAAAACTAGTGGAAAATTACCATTTCTGTTCTAAATGTTAAGCTGAAAATATTTTACCTTGCAGAAGTTCTCTATTTTTCTAAATATTTAAGGGACAAGCTGCACCGGCGAGAATTTTTGTTACTTTAAAAACGCGATCACGTCCGCAATCGCATCTCATTTCTGTTTCTGCTTAGTTGCAGACAAACGAGAGAGAAAATTCAGCAACTTTGACCACCAGCGATGGGGAGCTGAGATTATTCGCGTACGACTGCCCCGATGTGAGTACACGTCGCTTCCTCGCTACCTATACATTTTATTCTAAACAGAGCTTTACATATATACAAAATAGTCGAATCGATCGAGACGACAACGATATACTTCTTTTAACTGTGTACTTACTATAAATCGGCGAATTAACAATTATCGTTAGTTGCTTAACGTTAACATGATGTGTCATCGCTTTCAGATTAGAATTGTATACATCGATTCTTAAATACTTTTCTAACGAATGATTGTTATCTATCCGGACAACTGTCGAGGCTGCTCGATCACTTGTCTGTACTTCTTTTCAATCTAACATATGTTTAAACTATTTATCGATGAACACCGAGCACGAGACCTTTGACAAAATCGTTTATTTAGAGACGATGGTTTTTGTTTGAATAAATTTTGAGAGTATTGTTGAAGTAGCTGGATTCGTGCTCGGTGTACACTACAGCTCAAAAGTCTGGGATCATTGGAGAAATATATTTTTTAGAATTTTAAAATTCTGATTATTGCGGATATAATAAGATAGAGAATAAAAATGCAATAGAAGAGTTTATTTAGATCAATTAGACAATGGAGGATCTTAATCAAATTTTCAGAGTGACTTTTATAGGTTAACTTTATAAATTTTTAAACGACACTTCCACAATTTTAGCAATAATTTTTACAAATTCAAGTTATAAAAGTGACTCTTTAAAAGCGAAGCAACTTCCACATTTTGAATTTCTAAAAGTGATTTTCGTAAATTAAAGCGACTTTTGTAAATTAAATTGTTAATAGAGAAGGCATTAACCTTTAACTTGAGAAAAGAAGAAAAGACTAATGAAAATAAGATGTAATAAAAGAGATTGATAAAAAGCGATTATTGTAGACGCTTAGCGAAGAATAAATGATCCCAGACTCGAGGGCGATATTTCCGC
Organism: Augochlora pura; assembly: GCF_028453695.1. Lineage (NCBI taxonomy): Eukaryota > Metazoa > Arthropoda > Insecta > Hymenoptera > Halictidae > Augochlora > Augochlora pura. The sequence goes on from NC_135772.1 coordinate 1,963,330, forward strand.
GCGTGCACCGCGTCCAAGGGGGACCACTATACATGCGTACATACGTGTGAACGTTTAAGTGTCGCATGGTGATTTGTTGTTGACCTGTCGTTTCTTCACGCTTCTCTATTCACACGACGCGGACCGTGTCTCGTCGTGTTGTGCGTTTGTTGCGTGACCCACTCTGGCGTTTCTCTCACTTATCTGTCCGTCGTCGTTGTTGTTTGTTTGTGTTGTTTATTTTTGCTTTGTGTTTCTTTGTGTTGTCAGAGCTTTAGCGGAAGTGTAACAGTAACGATGGCCGGCAGCACCCAAACCGCCCAAACCGGCAATACCGGCCACGCCACAGTCAACACCAACTCACAAACTCACACTAGTTCTGAGCAACAACTACCCGTGCCCACCCCACTTCACTACCCCTGCAAGATTTGCGGGAAGTAAGTCTCCAATCTCTAATCTAAATTATCTCCATTCGATTAAAAACCAAAAAAAAAAGAAAAAGAAAAAGAAACCAAACAAAATACGACGGTCCGGCCCGAATGAACACAACGTGCCCCGACAATGTGGCGGCACTAGCGGCAAGTATCCACGCGGCAGAGAGACACCGTTCATAGAATAAATTACGTACGACACATATAGATCACGTTATCCCTCGCTTCTAGAGAGACAGAGAGCCACCCTGTACACGTTCTAGGGCCATGTAGAGTTACCGAGCCGACCACTGTGCCGAATTGTTTGCGATTGTTTATAAATATCACGGTGGTAGTTAGCTGGCGTCCATTTTGCGTTCGTTAGACGAATGCGAAAATTGACGCAGATTTATCGTATGCAATCGAAGAGGAAATTGAAAAGTTATTGATATTAATTGTTAATAATATTGATATAATTGTTGTTACTATATATGTATATTAATAGCGTTTTATTAATAATATTGTTGTACGTAATATTGATATCGATAATAACTGTCATTGATAATATTGAAGCACATGATATTGATATAATATAATAATTATTAATATATGTGTATTAATAATATATTATTAATAATATTGTTATACGTAGTATTGATATGATCTAATTGTTATTGATACACATATGTATATCAGTAATATATTACTATTGATATTTCTATTAATATAATATCGATGTGATATAATTATTATTAATATTATGATTAATATTATGATTAATATTAACAACAATTCGAAACTTTAAGCACTTTAAATTATGCTCTCTAAAATTAAATGTTTCAATTTTCAAAATTCCTCTAAAAATAAAATTCCAATAAAAATAATTGTCTCTTGTGTTACAATATTTAAAGCTCAGAAAAGTGTCTAAATTCTGAAGAAATTATTACATTTATGAAATATTAGAGAACATCGGAATATTATGAAAATGATCCGTGATATTTATTAACACTTTTACTACTCTACATACAGTCCCAACAGAATGACTCATAGCGACGCTTGCATCCTATTTGCTGCAACAAATAACATTGCTTCTCGATGAATGGTTGATTTGTTAACACGATAATAACGCGGACTATACGAGAAAAAAGAAAACGTAGCAGCAGACTGGATATACTATAGAGTGAACGATCTCACGAACGAAACTGTACATTATACAATAGATGTCCGTATTCTTTTGTTTTGCATCATTCAGATTCAGATAATTGTGTCAGTGTGTATTTATCTTATTTTTTTTTATCTTCTATCAGACGAACACTAGCATCACTATCATTCTCGTCGCTATAATTTACGTTCATAGATCATTCATTGTTACACCATTGTTCTAATCGACTCGCAAGTAGCAGCCACCTTCGATTAGCTTTTGTACTATCGGTAGCGTTAGATGATACCATTTTTCTCCTGCTGTTCGAGGACTATACTTTCTGTTTTTCATCCTTTCTCATCGTGACGAGAAATTCTTTTGAACAATAAATATTTCAATCATTCACGTAGGATCATTCTTATCACGGCATAACACACGCATGATCTGTCACTATTAGCTCAATGTTCCATTTCAACAACGCCGTCCTTGGAACAACAGACACGAACTAGACGAACCTGATGTATGAAAACTGATTATAGCAGGGATCGAAATAAACAATAAATTATATTAAGTTAAATTAAATTTTGCTTTGGAACGAAATTTCTTCTGGATTTTCTAGATGCGAAGAAGAGGGTGACTGAGTGGAATTTCTTTAATACTTGGCGGTGTTGAATATAAAATTTAATTTTACCAGTTTCTTGGATTTTGTTATACTTTTTGATCTTAACAAATATTTGAATTTTGTCAGAATTTATTATTCTGTTAGGCATCTTGATTTTAATTGATTTATTTTATGAGATATTTCTATTTTAAGAGACGTGATTTTAACAGATATTTTCATTCTATTAAATCTTTTTATTTTGACAAACATTTTT
>NC_135772.1:1965834-2002530 GCF_028453695.1 Augochlora pura
TATATATATATATACACACAACACAATTATACATATGTATAAACAGATCGATGTAATTGACAACAAAAAACGATTCGTAGCGTGTTAGGGTGAAAGATAAATTAGGCTCTCTAGCGATTGGAGGCAATGTTGTTCAAGTTTCGACTAAATGTGACCAGCATGGGGGGGGGGGGGGCGATTCCGTCTGAACACGGGATGTAACATTTAAAAACGAGATTATACGTACAGCCGGACGAGTACATTGTATACATGATCGAACGACGGGCAGCGCGATGGTAGAGACAGCGAGAGAGAGTTTGCGAGAGTGAACGGTAGAGAACGAGAGAAAACGATAAAACGAGAGAAAGAAAGAAAGAAAGAAAGAAAGAAAGAGATAAAGGGAAAGGGAGAGAGAGAGAGATAGGTTTATTTAAAAGAGAATGAAATATTATTCGCCATAACGAATCATTAGAAACACGGCTCTATATGTACATAATGGGTGTACATGTCTGTACATATTTAACATCGGTGTCTGTATGTACAATTCAAAGTGGATTTTAACGCAAAAAAAACACGTAGGCTAGGTTTTAGGTTGTTTTAGGAGGGATCTATATAGAAATACAAATATATATACTTGGCTTGATTTTCTACCTTACTAGGGACTACTATGGCGAAACTCTTGGAAGAGCAATGGCGGACCGCGAGAAAACCACCAAGTTCGATCCATTAGATTCCGAGTAAGAGGCAACGACGTTCCTGTATGTAAGGTGCCTTGAACGATTTCCGTTTTACGTAACCCCCACCCCACCACCATCCCTCGATTCGTTTAGCGACACATTTTCGTTCACCGTTCTCCATTCGTTCAAAAAAAAGAAAAGATACCGAATTCCCCCCGCGGCGACACGACAAATGTGAATCGCCGTTCTTGTTACGTTTGTCGGCGATGCACGACGCCCAATTTATCACTCGTCGATCCGGATTGTCGTTCAAGCGTCTCGTCAGCCGTAGCTGCTCCTTGGACTCTACCTTGAATGAAACTATATTGTTAACTGTTGAAACGCTCTTCCTCTTATTAACTTTTACCTAATCGAGAACGGAGAATAAACGAAAGAGAGAAAGAGAGAGAGAGAGAGAAAAAAAAATAACGGATAAATTACGAATATACATTTTAACTTTTTAAACTTTTCACGTGTAATAAAGATAAAAAAAAAAGAGAGAAAAACGAAAACGCAAGCGACTGAGGATGGTGCACCGACGAAGCGAAAGGAACGAACAAAGCGAGACACGAGGAAACGAAATCTGCCAAGCTTTAAAAAACGGGAGAGAGAGAGAGAGAGGAATGAAACGAGAGATAACGAACGAACGAACAGAAGGAACGAGAGATAAAGAAAAAAAGATACAAAAGGAGGCTTTAAAATCTTACGGTTGTTTTTAGTCGGCGAGATAACGAAGGCGGCGTTTCGCGAAACGGCGGAGAATGAAGAACAAGCAGAGATATAGTAGAAACGTGTACCGCGCTGTGTAACCCTTTTATCCGGCCGTCGGAGGCGATCCGTCGGATGCGTCGAAGCCTCTCCGCGTGTGTCTGTCTTTTTGCGTGTGCGTCTTCTTTGTGTTCGAACGTTCCGTGATCTTCCCTCACAACCCGCCTCCACCCCTTCCGTCTTGCAACAATGTGACGCGATCTTTCGGCAAGCGAAACGTCCCGGCCCACGCGTGCTCGCGGTGAAACGCGAGAGGAACGCGTTCGCGGGCGTAGACGATTCTGTCCGTGAACTCGAACAGGCGACGCCGCGTTGCGCGCGCGAACGAGGAAAACAAAGAGCGAAAGATAGAATAAAGAGAGAGCGAAAGATAGAATAGAAAGAGAGAGAGAGAGAGCGAAAGATTGAATCGCGTTCGAGAATTGTAAAACGATCGAGTCGCTTTTTCGTTTTCGGAACGGAGATTCGATCGCGCAGAATTGTTTTACGAATTAATCCGACACCCATATTGGAAAAAACGTGACTTGTTTTGCGAGCAGGTGACGATCTAAGCGAGAGCGACCGCAGCGATGGCCACCGGCTGTCCGGTGCCGGGCAGCGTGAACAGCCCTCCCCGCCACACCACCACCCCCCCCCCCCCCCCCCCACCTCCTCCCCCTCCCCCCTACCCCAACCGAGCCCCTAGAAATCTCTATATTAACTATAATAAACGTAAGATCCTAGACGGTCGAGTCTTAAAAAAATAAGTTCATTTAAGGAACGGAACTGTTATATGTGGCCCGGGCACGGGTGCGGCGCGCGAGTTGACGGGGATGCAACAAAATTAGCAGACATATCATTTAAGACAATACATCTTGTTACGGAAACTAAGTTTCTACTAATATTAATTATTATTGTATGTAATCGTAATCGGACGTAGAGGAAATCGGCGTAGTTAGCGGTAACGAGGGATGCTGGTGCCGTCCGATCCAGAGATCGCGCGGTCACGTGGGCGAACAAAATGGTGACCGAGACGATATACCGTTTGGAGGCCGATTGGTTCGTCGTCTAATTTCGCGGGAAAGTCGCTCAGGCTTTCGGTTAGGTCACTAAGGCTTCCGTTTAGGTCGTTTAGGTCGCAGACCTGAAAACAGTCCTGAAACGGTCGAAGCGATCTCTGGACCCGGATCGACGCGGGCGACTAGAAAATGGCGCCGGTGGCCGGAAGCTCGGATCTTAGGGAAGGCGTGACGAAACGAAGCAATGAAACAGTAACGAAGATACGCATGAATTGTACAAACGAGTCCCTCCACGTCACAGAAAAGATTATATCTGTATGGAGAGTATATATATAACGAGAGATCAAACAAAAAAAAAAAATGATAAATATGTGATGTATTTAAATGGTATGTGGTATATGGTATTACGTATTTGTACATAAAAGCGGACCCGTGCCATCAACTAGTGAGTTGTACCGATATCGTACTGCCATTTTGATCGAGCGCCGGCCGCGGATTCGCGGAGCGGCGCGTACCCGGTTTTTCCTTTTTCTCAACCGAGTACAAGCTTCCATTATTTCGTTCGTTTTGTTGTTGTTCGTTCGAACGCCTCGGCTAATTTAATTTAATTTAATTGTTAAGTCTCGCCGCCGAGCAGCGTTCGATCGTTGCTTCGCGCTCCATTTGCCAAAAGTTCGGATCGATTGCGTGTCGTTTAGTTTCGCGAGCGGAACGCACGATTGTTACCTTAGCCAATTTATTTATTAATTATTTTACTGTTCAGATACGTGTACTTTTTTTGAGAGTCCTACTGCGAGAAATACATTTCGTTTTTCTTTTTTTCTTTATACGAGAGAAACGTTTCATTCGATTCTTTCGTTCACGTTCTCTATCGTTATTTCTGTTTTCATTTATTTTCCCATTGTCTCTCTCTTATTTTCTATGGTTCTCTTGCACTGTCCTCGAGCGTTTCCTCTTTCCGTTTTTCTTTTTGTTTCCCGCCACCGTGTCCTCGCGAAACGGTGACAAACACATGGGGATATATTGGTACAACTCGATGAAGAAAGTGTAGCGTGGTTATACACCTGAGGAATGTGCTCAAAATACTGTATTAAAGAGAAAAAAAGTCTACTAAACGATCGTCAAAACGTTTAAAAGAAAAAAAAAAGCGCGCGCGCGAGATAGAGAGAGAGAGAGCGAGAGGAGAGAGGAATCGAGCGCCCGAGCGGCTCGAGGCCGACGGAGAGAAAAAGAAGTGAAAAGTTATTACGAATTATTGATATCGTAATCTATTGTCCTCTTACCTATTACCTACTTTAATGTCTATCTCTATAAGCCGGCATGGTTCTTTATACTCTTCTATTTGATGTCATACTATTCTCTATTAACTTTTACTACGAGAGAGCGCGCGAGAGAGAGCGAGAGAGAGAGAGAGAAACTGCGAGAGAACGAAACCGAGGAATGAGAAAGAGAACTAAGCAAATTGTATTGTTAATAGTGTTTTTAAAGATAATACCGAAGCACTGGTCAGCTGTAGGAATAGCCACGTGACGTCGCGTTTCACACGAGAAAACCGACCCCTAACCAACGCGCGCGCGTTCCCTCGTAAGAGCGGGAGCCGCTCTGTTCCGCGAACACGATCGAACGAAACCGAGTTCGGTGTGTCCGTCGGTTCGTTCGCGTCGTACAGCTAACCCTAATCGAACGAACCAGCGCGCCTCCCCCTCAGATCTCCGAAGATCCCCCCCGACTTTCTCGTCACCCCGTTTCGCAGATCAATCCGCGAGAATCAACTCGAATCTAACTCTGTTCGATCACTCTCGCGAAACACGGACATTTTCTATCGCACGGTTTCATCGCAATAATTACGATAGAGTGAACAAAATAAATACGGGAGAAACATATACGCGTGCTCGGTAGCAATACCGGTGGTCGGAACCCACCGTCGTTGTTTTTTCCACTTCTCTGCTCAACTAGTTCTTACCTATTAAGCGTAGTACTCTGTACGAGTTTTAGCGTTCCTTCGTCGCGAGCGCGGTTCCGATTGTCTTTGCTCAAGCGGAGGAACCACGGCGAGTCGGACGTGAGAGAGAGAGAGAGCCTCCCGATCGAACGCGCAACGACATACCGCTCAACAATCGTCGCCGCCGTAAGCAATATGGACAATATACTCTATTTAATCGTGTTAGATGCGCCAGGGCGCTAAACTACAGCTGGCCGAGGGTGGGTCCGCTTCGGCGGGCCTGATCGCGTCCGACGGTTGCCTATCGAAGACCTTTAACCTCGTTTCCAACGCCTCGCCTTTCACTCGGCTCCGTAGATCGTTGCGCCGTCGAGAGCTCGCAACGCCCTTTCCCAGCAGGGACGGCTTCCCGAAGGTATATATGTACCTGGGAGCGTCTTCTCCTATCCGCAACGGTGCTTCTGATTTTTAGGTACGATTTTTACGCGCTTCTGCGCCGAGGTCGGCCGTTCTCTAGGCTAAATGTTCGTCTAATTTCCCTCTGCGTCACGAGTTACTCGGTTGATCCTTAGATAAATGTGTCGTAGGCTTGTCAGACGTTGAATAAATGTCGAAGGCGAACCTTGAATAAATGTCGAAGGCAAACGTCGTGTAAACGTCGAAGGCGTCTTCGTCGGGCAACCGCGTGACGCGTGGTTCGTTCTAGAGCCAGCACAGTTCAGTCAATTTGGAGCGCGATGTGGTACCGAGTCGAGAGCCTAATCGACAGCAGCGAAATAACAAAAACCCCGAGGGAGGCCTGGAAACCCCTTTACCGACTCGTATCACATGGCCTTCGGGCCGACTACGGCGGACACGGACGATCCTCCAATCATTTTCACGACGCGGATAGAACGCTGGAGCTCGACGAGATACACGGCCTTAGAGAGAGAATCTTCATCGAAGCGTCCCGCGGACAGGGCTCCAGGGTTCGCCGCGCGTTTAAAGAGAGAGGATCGTTCGAGCGATCGGCCTACGATCGAGGAAGATCAATTGGTCCGGCGATCGCGGTGGCGCGCGACGATGATTCGGCGAGAGGAGGAAGCAAGGCGAGGATCGGCTTTGCCGGGGCGACGACGAGCGTTTACGCATCATCAGTATTACGTTTGGGAGGCGGCACTATGTATTATATTCTTCGATTAGCGATTACATAATATAATTCCGCGGTTTGTTTGATATATACATATATACATATGGAACGCGGGGGGGGATGCATTATTACTTAGATAGGTGGGAATACAGGCATATATGTATATATATGTATGTGTATATCTGTGTTGAACATTTATATATACAAATATATGTATATATATATATACATATATTTGTATGTATATATGTATATAAGCACGTGACGTGTTGCGTACATGGGAGTTTGCGGTTCAGCCGATCTTGGATCCGCCATATTGTCACACGATTTCGCGCGACCTTTTGAAACAGCGAGTCGGAGGCTCGATCGGTTGAATCGCCGGCGTTTTTCTGTCCAATGGGACATCCCATGCTTGGGTGTCGCGAGCCACGGGACACGAAATTAGGGTAATTTGGGAAGGAAGCTGAGAGACGCGATTTCGAATCGCGGGAGCTTCTTTCGCGAGATCGAGCTCCACGAGTTTCCGACGTCTTTCCGCAGTGCGATGGCTATCGACGAATGACGGTGTCTCAGTTGATTTAGCAATCGTCATCGAATGACGTCGCGACGGCCGATTCTCCCCATGGAAATCACCTGGCGGTGGCTCGAGAGCGAGTTTTGGGCGGTATTTTTTGGCGGTTCGGTCGCGTAAACTTTCCGTTCTCCTGGGTTGTGATAGATCCGGGCGTGTCTGTCCATCCGAAATTGAAAGAGAGAGAGAGATCCTTGGTGGCACGCGATCGCGTGGAAAAGCGTCGCGACCAAAAATGGTGAGTCGCAACCAACGGGATCGCGGGAGTAGAATTAACTATAGAGTCACGTGAATTGGGGTAAGAAGGAGAAAGAAAGAGAGAGAGAAAAAGAAGAGAGAGAGAGAGATGTTTTAATACTCAGATGTAATGCATAATCTAACCGTCGTTTCTAAATGGATATAAATATACATATACATATATGTATGTATATATGCATATATATATGTATGTATATATATGTATATGTATGTATGACGAACACTGGATATATGGAATAAATATATTATATATATACAGTTTATACAGTCATAATACATATACATATATACATGTACAGATATATAGCAACGTGGATATATTACAAATATATATGTATTATTACTGTATAGAGGTACATAGTATATATATATAAATGTGCGGCGGTATATTATATATATTACATATGACTATTTTCTTCTATCGATATTGTGAGCGATTGCTGTGTGTTATTTCCATCATACGCTGCAAGACGTCGTGCAGTCAGTGACGAGACGTGAATAATAAGTTTATTGATATTATCGGATCATCGTTAGCTGGATAATATGTAAATTCATGTGTATTATACATATGGTCGTACTTTATGTATTCTATTTCGCTGTGACAACGCTACTTCCATTCAGTAATTCCGTTTCCTGGATGACCCAGCGAATTCAGGTCTGAATTAGGATCATCGTCATCTAAATAACATAATCGAACGATGAATTGTTTCAACCCTGTGCACTCCGAGGGTATTGTTGCAATTTAAGAAATTTATTTTTAATCAATTCTCTACGCGCGTATTGTTATCAATTTTATGAATTTGTTCGCCTTGTGTCAGTTTAATAATTATTTTAATAATTATGCTTGATAATTATATTTTCTACTGCACTGCGAAATAATTGAGAGTGTAATATTGTTTTTTAACTTTTGTAAAGTTGATATAAACTTTTTCGGACATCTCTTTGCAACTGAATATTAAAAAATGTTCTAGTCAATTTTCGTTTAAGAGAAAATATTTCTAGCAGTCGGTAATTAATTGTTTAAAGGACGCCGTTGGAGTGCAAAAGGTTAAGTTACAATTTCACTGTAGTCATCTTTGTCTAAGGGGAGAATTTCTTTTGTTGATGAAAAATATCGACCACAGGTTTAAATGACAGAACGATATAACCAACGAATTTTGCTATTTTATTGTCATAATTTATCAATTTATTTCTTAGGTAATACCATATTCCTATGAAATTACTTAAAAAGAATTGTTCGCATTATTATTCGAACAATTTTGATTTGTCAAATATATAACAATCGTCCAAATAAAATATTCGTAAAGAATATTAATTCGAAAATATTATAAAATATTCGACTAACAAGAATTAATTAGGACAATTATCTTTTCTTATATTATAGAATTATCACGTATAAAAATAACACAGTTAACAATCTTTCGTATTATTATTCGAACAATTTCGATTCGTCAAATATATAATAATTTATCAAATAAGATATTCGACTAAAAGGAATTAATTCGAACAATTATCTTACACAATAATAATTTTAAATTTTCGAACAATTAATATCGTTTCTGCAAAATTAACCCTCAAGTTCCATAAAAAATAGGTCGATGTTTCTCATCAGAAGAGAAATAAAATTCCCATCTCGAACGACGCCTGCAATTTCTGCCGAATAAAACGGCGCCGTTCAATGTCTCTAAATCGAGTTAGACGAGAACCTTGATTTCGTCGATCATTTCGATTCGCGATTTCCATTGGAACTGTTCGATGTAGCCTGTAACGCGAGAAAGTATTCTCTGTGTCTCACGAGTGCGGATCGTCTTGCGCAAGCTATCCCAACACCGAGCTATACCGAAAGCAGGCGAGTAACAAAAACTAAACAAAAAGAAAAAAAAAAGAAAAAAAACATATGTATGATGTGTAAGCCAAGTGCCTTGTGTTCTGGTAAACTAATCGTTGACTTGTAACTACGATATTAGTGGAAACGTGAAAGAGAGCGAGACGGCGGCGAAACGATGAGAAGAACGAGGCCGGGATGCTTTGACCTGACATCAGCTCGAGGGAAAGCGAAGCGTATCCTTCCGGTGGGAGAAAAGAATTTCCCTCTTTGCTTGTCTTCGCGTCTGTGCAAAACGATCGTGAGACGATCGTCGCTCTATCCGCTCGCGAAACACATCAACAACGTGTCCGAAAAATCACTATGAAATATCGCATGAATAATCAGATAACAGATTCCTGAGTTGATTTGAAGTAACTTTTTCCTTTGCAAAATTTTTCTACGAAGCACCGTTAACGAGTTATTAACGAAAAACGTTGTCCAATGAGCGTCGAGATCGGCTGCCGCGAGGTAACAGAGCCAATGAGTCATTCGCCTCTGTTTTTCGTTAATAACTCGTGAACGAAGCGTCGTAGAAAAATTTTGCAAAGGGTAAAGTTGCTTCAAACGACTTCAGCTTCTCATTCGTGGAGACTTTTTGGACACTGTGTATCTTCGTCGCGATCGCGTTGCAGATCTCTATAGGCGACCGGCATCAAATTCATTTCATTCTGTTCCAAACGAACAATGATCGGCATATACGTTTTCGAATATTCTGACGGGGATAATTGATCGCATCGATCCGAAGCGCACAAATCGCCTAGATTTTTACCGTTTCTTACACGAATAGAGAAAGAAAAATAAAAATGAACACTGCTGATCTGTGCCAAGACTCATCTTTGATCTAATCATTTGTCTCGTCGAGACGTCGAAAAAAAAGTTCCACTGCCCGAATTCTAAAGAAATCGATCTCACTTCCAAAAATGGATCTCCGTTGATTCTGCAACGCGATTAACTCCACGTTTCGAATGTAGTCGGTCCTAAACGAGAGAAAGGATTTTATTGGCGGTGATGGATGAAAGTATAGAGAAACGATTGTAAATGTTATTGGCGGACTGCGGATTTTATGCGTTCATTGTAGAAATTATTAGGTGAAATTACGAACGTCTGGGAAATTCTGAAAGCTTGTCATATCTGTTTATGTATTACTGCTTTAAATTAAATTTTAAATTATATATTTAAGTTACTTTATTGTTTGAATTCTAATTATTTTGTTGACTAGATTTATGTTGCTTTATTGAGATTTAAATTATGATATTAGTGAAATTTAAATTCTTTTATTATTGAGGTTTAAATTATTCTATTATTAAGATTTAAATTATGTTATTAGTTAAATTTGAATTAATTTCTTATTGTGATTTCAATTATATCACTAGTTAAATTTGAATTATTTCCTTATTGAGATTTAAATTATATTATTAGTTAAATTTGAATTATTCTATTATTGAGGTTTAAATTATTCTACTATTGAGATTTAAATTATGTTATTAGTTAAATTTGAATTAATTTCTTATTGAGATTTAAATTATATTACTAGTTAAATTTAAATTATTTCCTTATTGAAATTTAAATTATGTTATTAGTTCAATTTAAATTATCTTTTTATTGAGATTTAAATTACATTATTAGTTAAATTCAAATTACTTTCATATTGACATTTAAATTATGTTACTATCGAAATTATAAATTTTAACTCACAAATTGATTAAAGAGAGAAAAGAACGACTTATTTAACTCTCGCTTATTGCAAAGAAAAACTTTATTTCGCATAAATATCCGCAGTCTAGTTATTAGTTTAACGATAGGTGCTAAACTGCGGAATTATGTGTGCTATTAGGTTCGAAAGGATTTCCTGGTTAACTATTATTATAATTCTTATTGTTCCGTTGCTGAGAACAGAACACGAAGAAAACATCTTTACAGGATCGACAGCTGTCACGAAGAAGCAACTCGACGGTAAAACTTTCTTTGGGCGATCGATTACGCAAACATGCAAATGTTACACATTTTTGTGCGCGAAAGTTGTGCGAATCTAATTTACGTTTAAATATTACGCGCTGAAAATGCACGCGCTGTTTTACTCGCTGCTTAGAACGAGCCTAAGTAATTCAGGAAATTAATTATTGCACACTGAAGAAAAAGGGATACTCAAAGCCTCGCAAAACCCCCACAGCTTTCATTATGCAGGAACATAGTCTAGACAGGATGGTATGGTCGGTCAAGGTCACTTTTTTAGTACTGGGAGAATCCTATTTTATTACAGTTTGCTATGCTATTTTATTATATTTTACTGTGCTATTTTATTATATTTTGCTGTGCTATTTTATCATATTTTACTGTGATATTTTATTATATTTCGTTTTCGTATTTTCCTGTATTTTATTTCTTTTATTATTTCGATGCCTTATTTTGTTATATTTTACTATTCAACTGTACTAATTTATTTTATTATTCTGCTTAATTATTATTATAATTATTCTATTCTATTATTCTATTTTATTATTTTAATTCAAATTAATTCGTTGCTCCATTTATAGAGAAATTAATTTCTCATCACTAAAATTAATTGAGAACGCTATACAAATTTATGCACTAATGTAGAACATGCATTGTTAAAAAGTAACATTTCTAAATTAATTTTCAAAGAAAGATAGCTTTCACCAACGACAAGTAATAGTCCATAAATAAATAATCTATCTAAAGTCTGCAATCTTGAAAAATCGCAGAAAAATCTGCAAATCTCCTTATCCAAATTACTACGAAAAACATTAATTCTTATTCGTCCCTTAACGCAAAAATCAACGACAATATAATCGCAATCACTAAAATGACCTTGATCGACCAGAATACGCGATGTCTGCCAAAATTCCCAGCTGAACGTCCCCCGAAGTCGCCAATTGTTGCGTTGCCGCTGAAAACGATTAGATCGAAATATTTTCACGGAATCGAGAGACGGAGAACGTCGGGGCTGTTAGTATAAATTAAATAACGGAATATCACTCCCGCCGCAGCGCACTCTGGAACCTCCCCCCCAGCGAACGACGGAAGAAAGGGGTTGGGCAATTTTCATTCGCAGCGGGAATCGTTTGGTGTTGCGATAGGTGGCAAAACAGCTGGTAGAACAATGGGATGCTAGCGTGTCTTCTTCTTGTATGCGTGTATGTCTGACGTTTACGTGTAATTGCTGACTTTCGCGTGTAATACTAATGTTCGCGCGTGCACCGTCCTGCCGACGAAATGACGGACGGAGACGGGGCGCAGTTACGCGCGCAACTTCGTTTCTTTCCGGCGACTCTCAATGTTTATCTTCGAGCTACGAGCAAACGAAACATTAGCTATGTCTAAAAGGAATTGATGTACATAGTAGATCTTTGGTAGATAGAAAAGTGTCGTGGCCGAGGGAGCTCTCTGTATCCGTGACGCGGAAAATGGGTCGTCGGTACGCGCCGACCGCGAAATCGAAAGTTCCTCGACGCGGGAGAAAATCGGCGCGAGTCCGACGGCGCCGCCTCGTGGATCCACCGAATCGGATGATGAACCCCTTAAGCGGACAATCCTCTGTTAGCTAGCCCTTTTAACCCTTTCGCTGCGCGGTCCGTCGTAGCGGGCGCCGTTGGACACCGCGCCGAAAGTGTACATAACGCGCGCGGTTTATCCTTGGAAGGAAAGGGGCTTTTCCGTTAATATAATACACTTGTCAATTTTTCTGGTGTGAACTTTTTGTTTTATCGACGAGGCTGATTAACAATTGTCTGTGTAATATATACGGTGATAATTAATGGTTTAATTTAACGCGGTCTGTTTAAAACATTGCGCATTGCTGTATATCCGGTGTTCGTCTTATGGGGGATGTTACGCGGATGCCGCATATATCAGGCTTTAGGAGCGAAAGGGTTAAATACGCGCGTATCGTGTCCCCGAGTGTGAATGAGCTGCGCGAAGTACTAACCCCTTGCCCTGCGGTGTATTGTTGGATTCCTTATGGATATTTCGTATGAAAAGATATATGAATGCTGTATTCAATTTAATTTAATCTAGTTCAATTTTATGCTATATTCCAGTATTTGAATATAGATAATTATAGATATCAATATTTAAATATACAGATATCGGTATTTAAATTGTATAGATATCAGTATTTAAATATACAGATATCGGTATTTAAATTGTATAGATATCAGTATTTAAATATATAAACATCAGTATTTAAATATATAGACATCATTATTTAAATATATAGATATCAGTATTTAAATACACAGATATCAATACTGAAACATACAAATATCAGCGTATAAATTTTGAAGTAATAATTGAAATTGGTAATTAACGACAGACATAAATTACCTGTGTGTCACAAAAGAATTTATTAGCAACGAACGAATGTTAACCAATACCTAGTCTGCGAAAGAAATGGATATCGCAAGGGGTTATGTCGCGAGTGGCCGATGCGTTGCGCCCCATTTCACCTTTAAACTGCTATCTTATTCTGTGTTCCATCGCGTACAATGACTGACAACGAAGCGGACGCGAGACGATATAAACAACAATAATCTGTCGTTATTTAGGAAAGCTGAATTTGGATAAACGAGTGCCAACGAACTAAAAAACTGTCTTTCAAACATACCAAATATCTAGATTCGAAGCTTTCGCTGTTTCTGTCGCCATTAATATTGTTCTCGCCATGGTGTTAATATTATTGTCGCTATGGTGTCAATATTGTTCTCGCTATCGAGGCTTTGGTATAATACTTGGCGTTTGAGACATTGAAATTGTTTACTCGAGAATGTTGATTTTAAAATCGATCATTATTCTTGCGATTCGATCAAATACATGATATAGTTTGTGTGAGAAATATAGCACCGATACTGTCACTGGCAGTTATTTGTTTAATTAATCTTTAATTAATCTTCATAGTGTCGACTTGTTGGACTTGGTATGCGGATTAAAATGCAATTAAATTAGTTTAACTCGTTGATGTAGTTTGAAGAGTGACTCTGTCACGTGATGAAGATGTCTAATAATAGCCTGAATAGAATTGAATAAGATTCTGATTTCTTGCCGTCGATATTTAAACATTTAAGCAACTGTAGATATACGGTAAAAGTAAACTGTCTTTTGTTTTTTGATAAATTATTGGAAAACTAGAATTGTTGCGTAAGAATCAGAATTTTAGATTCTAGTTGACCATAAATTTTATACATTTTTGACAGAGATAATTTCAATTTAATTAACCCTTTACTGTAATTTAAACGCGAAAACTAATATGGCTTCCCCGAACACAGTATATCTCCATTTTATATAAACTAATTCATTCTTTAAATATAAAAATGAATTTCGCGATACGTGCAATACTTTCAACAAGCTTCTTTTTAAACATAAGCAAATCTAACAATGTTAATATTGCTTTTAAACATGATAAAACAATTTTGAATGGCGCCGCTCGAGTGAAAAAGGTGAACATGATTAAAAGAAAGACAATTATACTCAGCGCATCAGTCTTCCAATTAACGAGAAAATTTTCGATCTTGTAGAAAGATGCGCAGTCCAGTGATTAGGCTAAGTAGAAGCCTCGATAGCGAGAACTCTGTTGAAAATGAATTGACAAATTATAAATCTTCGCGTCCGCTTTTTGGTGTCGATCCCTGCGAAAGCATCTTCCCTTTGTAATCTCTTGTAGACGCTTATTTTTCGCAACTGGAGAAACATGATGAGAACGAAAAAACCATGAAGAGTCATGGCTGTGTCTTAGTCGAACGCTGCGCGGCGATATAATCAAAAATATATGGTGAATATTAATATATATTAATATGTGTGATGTATGGTATTAATATATGTAATATACAATATTAATATGTATCATATACGATATTAATATATGTATATAATATACAGTATCAATGTGTATACTATACAATATTAATATATATATAATAGATATATAATATACGCTATTAATATAGTACGTATCTAAGTACTATAATTAGTACGTATAATACACACTACTAATATATATATATATATAAAATTAATGTGTATAATATATAATATTAATATGTAAAATATACAATATTAATACAAATATAATACGTAATATTAATACGTATAATATACAATATTAATACATATATAATACATAATATTAATACGTATAATATACGATATTAATATATACAAAACACAATATTAATATCAATATACATCATATATCATATTAATACAATGCACATCAAAATCACAATACAAAGCACAAAATCTAAAATCAAAAATTGACGACATCATCATCGCGACGACGTTCGACGATGACGCAGTGTCAGTCGCCCGCGAGTCTGCCATCTCGACAATGAATGTCCGACGAAACGATGCGAGATATTTTGTACGATTTACGTTCGTTCGAAGGTATAAAGGGCGGTTCTTATTCGAAACGGACTGAAATTAGCTAGAATATAAAGTTTTATCTTTGATAGCAGAAGCGTTGTTTCAAGACATGAGCATTGTAGAGAAAAAGAGAGAGAGAGAGAGATCCGAACCTGCGAACAAAGGGACGTTTCTCAGATGCGTACCTAATCCGCGAACAACCTTCGACTAGTAGAACGTCGTTCGTCTGACGAGCGACGGAAACGGTCCTAACCGAAGAGAATCAAATCACCGACGGATCACCGCGCGGCGATCGTTCTACGAATCAGTATTATCATTATTATTATTATTATCATTATTATTATTCTTATTGCGAATATAATCAAAAGACGGTTGACGCAGTCTCGAATCAAAGTTCTGAGCAGAGTCAATGAAAAGCTTAGCAGGGCGCTGCTAAGCGTCTTGCGAAATCAAACCGCGTGTATTCGAGACACTCAACGTGCCCCCATTGGAAACGCTTTACAATAAATATTGTGCCAAATCGTCGTTGTATGTAATGGGAACGCGGCTTGAGAGCCGAGCTTCGAATCAAACAGTGCTAAATTAAAGGATCTAAGGATCTAATCTTCGGCGAAACGTACCGGAAATATCGGGTGTTTCAATCGCAATGGGACTCGGATTTTTATGCATCTGTCGCGGTTAAATTATTGATAAATGTTGGATGGATAATATACTAGTTTTGAAAATATTCTTTGCGCTGCACGGTGCAAGGTGAAATTAAAACGCACTCGTAATTGGACTGCATTTCATTTCCATCGGCTTATTTATTGGATATTGTGCCTGTGTTATTTGTTGCAATTGATGATACTGTTCATTTTTTGTTTTATCAGTGCTTTGTTATGTTCCATGAATTTACGTATAGAGTAGAGTCAAGCGAAATATAATTAAATAAATAAAATTAGAATACAGTTTCATTCGATTATGAAATGATGAAATAGTTGTGTATTTATATATTCATATCATGAAATAGTTGTGTAATTCTATGCGAGATTTGTTGGATAATTATGCAATCGAGTTAACATTTATCTAGATAGCAGTTTATTTTTGTAGTAATTTATTTATGCAGAAATCGATTTGCAAAACGATCGATTCTTTTGAGTAACAATGACATTCTATTTTCTTCAATTTCTATCAATTCTTCAAGTTTCTATTTTTATTATGAAATTATTGCAATCTAAAAATTCTAGCCATTATTATTGCAAAGAAAATGGTGCCGTAAGGGGTTAAAAGGATTTGAAAATATTGTCGCATTACTTTCATCCTAATAAACGCATTAACGAAGCACAGAATGTTTCAACTGAGGAAGACAAATTTCACTGTGCACAAATATCCAGTCTAATAATTACTATTACTACTAATAATTATTACTATTGCTAAAAATTGTTTTAAAAGAAAGTGAAAGTACTTAGGTGGCTCGTGAATTTTTCAAGGAATATTTATAAGTTCCATTTAGCTTAAAACCCGATATTCTATTCTCGCAGTTTACATCATAAATATCAACAATCGCTAACACCATAACCTAAAATCGTCCAAATTAAAGCCAAAAACACTAGTATTCCAAAAATCTTATTAAAACAAAATTCTAGAAAGAATGCATAAAATCAAAAAATGCATAAAGATCCGCGTTCCTCTCCACCCCTTTCGTATAGAACCAGCCCCCCATGCCCGTTTCTCTTCCGCAGACCTTTGTCGCTAGACACTTTCGGAGCACGCGCGAATGGGTTGCCTCGTGGCCGACGACGGCGAACGTGTAGTATGCAATAATACCCTTGTACAAAGGAGTCCGGTTTTTTCTATGTGTTGTCCCCGGAGTGCGTGAATCTAGCGAACCTTTTGCAGCCTGGACATCCTCGATGGGAATCCTCGGTGTCCCCGTCGCCGTCCCCGCGAACGGTCGCCGATCAGGCATCAAAATTGACAATCAAAACGCAGACCGGCTCGGCACCGAGGCCACGGCATCTCGGCACCGTGCCCCGTTGCATTTCGGATCTATTAATCGTCGGCGGCCGGCCCACCGGGACGCGAACGACGACCGGGACGAGATCGGGACATCCCGTCGAGGTCGTCGACGGCGAAACGACGCGCCGCAAAGCGCCCTACCTACTCTACTCATGATAATAAATCGGTGTGTATTCCGCATGAAACTGGATAGCCGTGGCTGAAGCTCTAAAATCAAAATGCACAGAAATAATGTCTCGCGTACCTTTAAGCGATACCTGTATAAGCGTCACAGTATTACGGAGGCCGCGCGACCGTGGACAGGCAGAGAGCCGGCTCGGATCGAGAACGGGACCGTCGGTACGGAATCTCGAGCACCGGCGCCGAGCGAGGATCAAAATCACGTAGCCTTTTCGTTCCGGGGGAAACCGCGTCGTCGTTTATTGCCCGATCGAATCGATCGACACCGTGAAACGGTGAAAGAAGATTTAGGATCGCGGGTCGCGCCGCGCCTTCCGCGTCCCCGCGGCGAAGGGAGAGCACCGAGCCCTGCAGCACACTACTAACTTACACTGCTGACACTTTTTGTAACATTGAGAAATAGATTCGTGGATGCCGTTCGTGTGTGTACTATAGCAACAATCGTCGTGGACAAAATAAAGAAATATACAATGTGGATATTTTATATAGGTATTACGTGCCGCAGGGGTTGCGTTTTCCGTTCGCGCGGCTCGCCCGTTCTCCGTGGCCCGACGCCGACGATAGCCCATTGTTAAATAGCGTGAATCGATGCGCGGTGCCTGTCCTCTCCGTGTACACCCCCCCATTGGTGGTTCTCGGTCGTTTGTACAAATTTTCGTACGGCATAACGGGGAATAGAGAGACGCACGTAGACCGACCGTGGACCACCGTCTTCGAACACCCGAATCGCATTCAACCCATCTTCTTCTTATTCTTGCGCGAGCGTTCCGCGGCCGGCGACCCTTTCAACCATTTCGACGAAGAGAACGTCGAAGGGTCGGCTGGCGGGGGTTCGCGCGCGTCAACGATCAAAATCATCGAGGAATCAAAAAGAAAAAAAAAGAACCGAGGGGAAACGATTAGGAAGCGAGATGGTCTGACATATCAAAGGACAGAAAAAGATGGGATTTTTCTCGGCGAACAACTACATAGCAATACCTTTCTGCTCAATACGAATAAATAAGGGGAGAGAGAACTTCTATAACGATGCTTCCGGAGGGGGACGATTTAGACCCGACGGTTTTAGGGGGGCGGGAGATGTGCTCGACGTTTAGGCGAGCCGGGACGGTATTTCTTAATGATCGCGATTTTTAGGAACACGCGGCCGATTATGTCGCGAGATAATCAGACGATCCCGGGAACGGCTCCGATTCTTCCAAAAAAAAAGTATTTTTAGACCGTCATCCGCGAATCATTGAACCCGCTCTTTCCTCGATGGTTCGAGCTCGGATCGGACACGAACGAGCTCGAACGGCTTGCGGCCGAATGGGACCGCGGGTGTCCCACGAAAGCCGTACGGGCGCGCGCGCGCGAGAGACCAGCGTCCGCCATTTTGTACCGCGATTAGGTGTGCGTGCGTGTGACGACGGGCCGATCGGAACCGAGGCGAACGGACTCTCGAGCGTCGATTAGACGAGACGGATCGGTGTCCTGCGTATAAATATAAATATAAATAAAATATAAATATAAGAATAAATATAAGTATAAATATATATAAATATAAATATATAAATACAAATATAAATATAGATATAAATATAAGTATAAATATATATATATATATATATATAAATATATAAATATAAATATGGATATAAATATAGATATAAATATAAATATAAGTATAAATATATATATATATATATAAATATATAAATATAAATATGGATATAAATATAGATATATGGATAATTATACAGGATAAATGTTTGTGTGTTCACCGACGGAAGACGATGCGTAACAGCGGGAGAGATAACGCGCCCGGTTCGTCTTTTGCGGGGGCGAGATAGACAGGAGGGTCGGTCGTCGAGGATCGAAACGAACATTCACGATGGGAAAAGAAACGAGAGGAATGTATGTTGAGAATGTATGTAAAAGAGAGAGAGAAAGAGAAAAAGTGAGAGACGGTTCGTTAGTGCGAGGATACGTGCAACAGTACAACAAAAGAAATAAAAAATGTTTGTAAGATATCGACTAAGTCCTGAGAAGTTTAGGTTTCACTTTAAATTAATAGTTCGACAAAGACAATGTAAATGTAACGAGAGATCTAATTATCCCCCCCTCTCCCTCCAACGGATGCTCCGACCCTTGCAACAAAAGAAACCCTCTTTCGCACGAACGACAACTGAAACGAAAGGATAAAACGCCTCCTCGCCATCCTATCCCTCCCTCTATACTGACGAGTGTAAGAAAGATATCATGTAAAATTAACACACCGATTAATATAAATATATAAATATGTGTATGTATACATGTGCGTGGCCCGCGAGCCTGTGGACGCGCGCGCGTTCTGAATTCTGATCGTGGGCGGTGTGAACGTGCGCGCGCGCGTTTACGTGCACCCTGGTGGAAACCGCGACAACAAAAAATGATTGATTGTGAGTCATTTAAATAATTGTTATATGTATTTTCTATATATTATGACAACTAATACTGTGATATATGTATACATGATATATGTGTATGTATTTATATGTCGTATGATATGTTATGTGGTACGGTATGCCGCGATACTGTGTAATATGATATAATATGATACGAGACGATACTATATGAGACGATATTATACGATACGAGCGACATGATACGACATGATACGATACGAAGCGATGTGATACAATACATATAATAGAATACAATACGTACGATACTATACCATACGATACTATACGTACAATACAATAATATACGACTCGATATTATACAATACTATATGATATCATATGACGTGACAGGATATGATACAATATAATACGATATGACTGGATACGAGACTGTACAATACAATACGATACGACATGGTATGATACGATACAGTATGAAACAATCCAATACAGTAAAATATGAAATGAATTCGATAAAATACGATACAATACGACATGATATATGATACGACATAGTACGTACTTATATATATGTGTATACATATATTGAGATGACATTACGGTACTATTAACTAAGTGTAGTTAATATTAGGCGAGCGAGGGCTCGCATTTAACAATGGAGAAAGGTGGATAGGAAAAACGTTGGATCACTTCTAGTCCAATATTTCTATATATCTTGCTGACGAGAGAAACCGATAACAAAAAAAAGAAAAGATAACGCGAGCGGGAAAAATGGAGAGGCGACGAAGGAGAGGAGAAGGCGGGCCGACGAACACGCGTCGCGAAATATGTAAAAACAAATAAACAAACAAACAGAGAAAAAAAAGAGAGGAATAATAATAATAATAATAATAAAGAACGGGACGCTCGAAACGACTGCCCCGCGCCTCCTCGAGGAGGCTTCTTCTTCTTCTTCTTCCTCCTCTTCTTCTTTCTCTTCTTTTTCTTCTGTCTCTTCTTCTTCCTCTTCATCTTGTTCCTCTTCTTCTCCGCGGGTTAACGAGCGGAACGAGGACGAGACGAGCGCGCGCGGCGTTGTTTCGAGGGTGTACCCCGTTTTCCTATTGCAAATGAGAAAAGAGAAAGAGAGAGAGAGAGAGCGCGCGCGAGAGAGAGAGAAAGAGAGAGAGAGAGAAAAAAGAGAAAAAAAACGTGTAACGCTGAGTGAAGAAATCAATGTGGAATTTGCAACAAAAAAAAAATGTATTTTCTCACTCCCCACTGCGAGGTGTATGTTCATCGCTACATCTTATTTGGAACGAAAACCTAAATATTATATTATTATATAAAATTACTGTATAATTGTAACGAAAATTGTTTTTCAAACGATGTGGTATTTTTATTGTAGATATTATTATATAACAAATAAAATCATGATTCATTGTAGACCGGGTTTCATTCGCAACCTATGGTCACTGTCAATGGAAAAATCATAAGGAAGAATTATGTTCCCGTTAATATTTTTTAATGCAATAAAGCTTAAATTGCAGCTGAAGACACCTACTATACAACCGCATATATTGGATACATCAAGCTTGATAGGGAAAAATTTGCCAATATGAAGAACACTAACATTACCCCCAGGATGAGTGGCACCACTCAAAAGTTATATTTCGATATCATGAAAAATTATGATCCCGTTAATATTTTTTAATGCAATAAAGCTTAAATTACAGCTGAAGACACCTACTTTACAGCCGCACATATTGGATACATCAAATTTCATAAGTTAACTTTTCCTTAACCTGGCATAACTAAGAAATCATTGGAAAATCTGTGAAAAATCAGTGGAAAATTATTGGAAAATCATTGGGAAATCACTGGTAAATCATCCAACTAAAAGCGAAGTCAATCCTTGTTATTTCCTTAATTTATTCAAGAACAGTATCTACGAAAATAATTACTATCCTTACCAACAATTATTCTAATTTTACAATTACTATTAATTTAACTAATGGAAATATTTTACACTCGCGATCCAAGAAATACTGTCGAGTAAACATCGATCATCCGACTGTGGATCCTCATTAAGAAAAATAATTTTCAGCACCAATTACAGAAGACAGATGAAAACGAAGAAAAGACGCTTCATTCTTTGTTTCATAATTTTAACAGATCGAAGATATTATATTCTGTTCTCCGAGAGTTTCTTCTTTTACTTGTTGTAATTTGTAGAAGCTATTTCTTCTCCTAAATGTAGGTATCCGCAGTCTATCGATCATCAACGAAAGAATTATTTACACTCAGTCATACATGTACGAATAAATATTAGGGTGTCCCATAGGATCCTTCCTTCTCCTTTATGCGAAATTAATAGACGATATTTATTGTTTAAGGTTGATTTACTGTGCTATATATGAACCGCTCTGCTCTATTACCTTCTTCCAAGATTGTTTGTATAAAAATCGGTCAACTTTGGCCTACGACAATTCTACGAAAAATAATTCTACGACGATGATTTTTATTGCAAATTATAGCTTGAAATTTCAACTTTAAGATAGCGTTTCTAGATTTCATGTTGTGTGCACGCATGCCACTGTAACCCTTTAAAGGCGAGATGAGATGCGAGGTGTAACACTTTAGACGTTCGTCAACGGCAAATGTTTGGGGTACTGCATAACAGCACGTGGAGACGCGGTTCATAAGGTTATGTCAAGGTAAATTGGTTTTAAAGCCAAACTTCATACCGACTCACGTATGCCATCTTGATTAAATAATTCTGTACCGTTGTTCTGGGAATGTTAATGGCATAAACTATTTAGAGAATCTACTATCTTGTGAATCTACTATCTAGTGCATCCATTATCTACTGCATCCACCATCTATTGCATCCACTGTCGCGAAGTATCGTTGAGCATTCCTCGAGGTTATGTCTATCGCGTAGTTTTCATTAAGCTTCCTCTCGACGTCATACACAGTCCCGGAAAAGACTTATGTGAGACACCCTAATACATTCGCACGATTCGAAGTATTTTTCGAGATTCTTCGATTATAAAATTGTTCAGCAATCCACGTATTCGGGACTATCGCACACGTTTGTAATCGTGTTAAATATCAGGCCACTTTGACAATAGTATCCTGCAGGAATAGCAGTAGCGTCTTGGCAATAGTAGAACTTTCTGCAGTTGAAAGGATCCCGGAAGAATCCTTCTTTAGTGCAAGTTGGTATCAGGGGCACCGTCGGTTCCGTTGGCAGTGAATGTATCGCCGGATCCTGAGGCGGCAGTTGCACAGGTGACAGCGTGTTCGAGTTAATCTCGTGAACGTCGACGTACTTCTCGAACATCCTGTTCGTCGAGAATGCGAGCGACAGTGCGCTCAGCGCGAACATAACGGTTAGGGAAATTAAAAGACGCATCTGAAATAGTACAAAAATGCAAAATGCAAACGGAAAGTATTAAATAACTTATAATCGCTATGGATCGATTCAAAAATCTCCAAATCTCTTATAATTTTTAAAACGTGATAAATATTGTATGACAATTTTCTGTAGATTATTTTCGTTTAAAACGCTACGAGTAAATCATTTATATTTTAGACATTTGTTTCTAAATTGTAGTAAGAAGCGAGCAGATTTTGTTAATGTAAAATACTAAAAGTTATTAATATTGAAATGTAGTTGATTTGTTTAATTTTAAGGTACTGAAGAAATACATACTAAAGAAAATTGTTCTTTCGTAAAAAATAATAAAATCGTACCGCATAACATGAAGGTAAAGATAATTAACATTTACTGTTATATATGCAGCGATATATTCGTGTAAATATTGTTAACACTTAGGTCCTTGTTAGTTTTAATACTATTTGGTGTACTTACTTTTTCTAGTATCCTAACAGACAGATAAATCAACAAGTAGAGATCTCAGTCAATTGCGCTTCGCTAACTGTCGTCAAATGTCACTGATATCATACTTATATACACTGTCTCTTTATCGTCATCTACTCCTATTCCATGAAATAATCGCGAAGATTTTCGACCCTATCTCGTTTAGAAAATGACGCGTAAGGAAAGCTATCGACGATACAGAGAAATGTTTAATATTTACATGGTTGGTGATGCAGCGAATCAGATTTTTTTTCTTGGCCCGATTACGGACGCAGACAGTTTCTCAATGGCGACAGATAATTCTAGAAACTGTCCGTGACCATGACCATTCCCGCGCGAGTGAAAATCAAATTCCTGGGTAAAATAATAACTATGAGTTCGTAGAATCAAAACAATAATTAACGACTCCCTAGAAAATCATTTATAAACACAGAGAAATCGCGGTTATTAAATCTTAAAATTATTAGAATTGTAAAATTATTAAAATCGTGGAATTATTAAAATTAAAGTTGCATAAGACATTACAATTTAACCTCGTACGCACGACAAGCCATTATAGTGGCTTTCGCGGGTGTTTCGTGCGTTACTCAATCGTATTATTAGTTATTAAAGAAAACGATTAAAGTGAAAGTGTATATATATACAATAGACTAAGAAAAGAATATATATATATATAGCTAATACTATATGTAGCAACACCAAGAAATATATATATATTAAGAAAAATGGTAATTTAGTTATGAAAAATTTCGTTCGCGCAAAATCCAGCCGTACGTAAGAGGTTAATGGTAATTTTCAGGCATAAATATGCGCGTAGAAACGTCCGTAAAAGATACTGGTGTCATCATGTATCGGTTACGTCACAGAAATTTATTATCTATTATGTCACTGTTCCTGAGAAACGTCTCTGACCTTGACACTTCATAGGAGTGAATCATACTCTCATGCATATTAATTTTGTATTAGCGTCAAGCGAGCGACGCGCAAACTTTCGAGACAGGAATATTCATTTATGCCTTGTTAAACGTATAAATAAATAGACGCTCTCACTGTTTTTACGAGGATAATATTAATCGTGAAATATCAAGGCGAATAAACGAAAGAATCTTCTTTTATTTCAGATTTTCGTAAAATAAGGAAATTAAAGATAATTCCGTCGAATTTTCGAGAATCGTTCGATGACCGATCGGGGACATATATTCAGTTTCACTAATAAGAAACGTATTTCGTATCGTATAAAGTAATTTATTTAAGCATTCTTAGGATCAAGATATTATGACTGTTTTATAACTTTGGCATTTATTTCTCTAAGTACTATGTAAACTGTGATATATCTGGAAACTGTGGGGCGTAAGAATACTTCTTTTCTGGTCTAACAGTGGTGTTCGTTTTAACAGGTAAAACGTTCATGATAGACGTAGTTAACTCTACAGGCCTCAATGAGCCAAAGAAATCTGTGACCGGTACTTTCTCAGGGTCTCTTCTGAACAAGTCTTTCCTTACACCTACGGTTGATAAGCAGTAATGCTTAGGGCATACTTTAAGCTATAATAAAAAGAAATAGTATTAATACGACGATACTATAACCATTGCTAAATTAGAAAAAATAATCTCTACTTAGAACTTACAAACTCTGCCAAAGTTTTGGTACTCGAAGGTTCTACATTCTCTAAGAAATCTAATGCATAATATGTATATCTATCTATAATGTAAACTCCGATGGCAGGATCCAAATGATGCTATAAGTAGGAGAATAATTAATACCGCTGTTTGAAAAATACACTGTCCAAATTGAATGTAATAATAGTACTTACAGAGAGTGAATCTTCTCCCACCAGGCTGGAAGCAACGGCTAGAATGTTAGGAGAATAGAACTTCTCGTACATTGAGCTTGCTTGGCAAGTGTCAACAATAAACAATATTTCGTGATATCTTCTCTTCTGCCACATTTGTTCTAACGCATCGCCAAGGTCTTGACTAGTAATCTCTTCGGAGTCTTGGAACTTTAAGAAACCATTTCCTCCGTGACCCGTGAGATAGATTAAAATGTTAGAGCCCTCGTCTGTTAGCAGCTTCTTCGACCTCGGTGTTTCCGGTGCCAACCTTCCGGTTAATAATCTAACAAAATTTTCTACCGTGACTTCGTACCCTCTGTAATCTACTTCTACGTCGTCTCCATAGACATTTATATGTTGCTTGATGTTATTAAAGACAGTGGCCGGTCGAGGATTTCTCGGATTACAGGCCATGTCGTCTGCTATCATCAGGATGATTTGCGAGTCTGGTATTCCCAGCCGCTTCACGCTCCGATATATCGACAATACATTCGCGACGTGACGGTAATTGAACCAGAAACGCGAGGTGTCGACTAATACTGCCCAATTATTTGAATGACCGGTTTTCACGAAGTCTTCTAATGCCTGGAAAGGTTAGGTTACGATTAATTAGATAAATAATAGTATATTTACGAATCATATTAGCCCTCCGAATGTACGTACCTCACAGCCATAGCGTAAATTGAAAAGGCACAAAGTAATGAAAAGTTTTAAATACATTTCGACGTCTTCACATGTCACATAAACCCTTATCAATTATTATCTCTTCCTATCTTACAATAATTTACAAAGCTAATACAGCTACGACTATGCTATAAAATACTAACAAATTTCTTCGACAATTTTGTTCATCGTTCCCTCTACAAATCCGCAATTATTGTAGACGTCTTTAACTTTGTTTACAAATTGCACTAAGGAACATAACCTTACGTTTAATGCACTGCCTTCGAGAAAGTTGAACAGGTGGCTGCTAGATGTCTCTGCTATCAGTCCGACAAGTGCTGCTATCGTGTCAAAATCAAGAACTATAATAGGGGATGATATTTTACGAATTAATCTAATCTATTTCTTTAGAAAATTGTCGAATTTTATGCTTTTATAGCACTCGAAAACTTTAATAAATGGTTAAATAAAGAATAAAATATTTAAAGTATGTACAGTTTCATGTTACATTGAACTTATTGAAAATATTTGAAATAGAATGAATTTTTACTCGATTGAAACAGATCTAAAGGGGCTTTTATTTATTTATAGCAACGAGAGATCCTTAGGAAAATATAAAAAAAAGTTAATTCAAAGTTTCACTTTGATATTGATAATTATTTTTAATTTACTAGGATTATTAATGAAAGAAAAAATATTTAATTACCTTGAGAATAAAATAATTAGATAAAAAGTTTATAAATATAGTAGTTAATGATATATAAATCTTTAGAGAAGTACAATATACATATTATAAAATTAGGTAAACCAAAAAAGTTCTAAAAAATCTTTACGAAACTTGTTTACTTTAAAAAATCGAAATTGTTAACTCGTCTTTCTCCTTAAGCGAGTTCTACAATAAAATAAAAAAGCAAATAGCAATTTCAGTGTTATCAAAATTTCCCTCTCTATCCAAATAGCATTAAATAACGACATAAACACAGTATAACATATAATTAATAAAAAAATATACAATAAATAATTTCCAATGATTGCAAACACCTAGGGAACGCGAACAATTAATTGGAAATAACTTAGGGACGAACCAGGGAGTCAGGTGAAATGAACCGGCCCGTTCTTGCCACGTTATAATAATTTATTTAAACATTTATACACCTATGATGTTTTCCACAGTCTTGAATGTAGGTTGCTAACTGATATATATGTATATGTATGTATATACATCCACATACACACATACAGACACATATGTATATATACATATAACAAGACGGACACACGTCTTGCGAATACATATAATATGTATACATATATAAATTTATTCATTTTATTTATAAGTTAATTCATTTCGTTACCACCTAGGTAAAGCATTCTCGATAACTTAGAAATTAATTAATGATTATAGGCTATCCTGTTCTCGCGCTCGAATCGCCATTTTTTAATGTCCCTCACAGAAACGACATCCCTCGACCGTGTGTGGATTTACTTTTTTTTCTTTTACACGACCCTCTCTACAACGGGCGCTGTCACGTGTCGCGGTTACATTTCGCGCACGGCGATGCAACAAGCCCGGAAAAAAATCCGCGGCAAAATTAATTTGCTCGTAAAACGAGAGGCGCGAATCACGCGCGACAGCAAAAATTCATTCTACATCGTAAAGGCGTGGGAGACCGCCGCTACCGTTGCAGCGCGACACGCCAAGCGATCCCTATCTTCTCCGGAAGACGGAGAGGACTCGCGTCTCTCTGCTCGGCTCGCTCCACAATTTCTCGATCCACGGTTTTTTACCCTTCGATCGCTGGTACCTTTCGCAAGTTCTCCCGACGCAGATCGACGGCCTTTTACTCTATCTCTCTCTCTCTCACGGTCGCATCGGGTACACCTGTCCGCTCCGATTAGTTCTACAAACGAGTCGTGTAATTATTACACTGTGTAACACGCCGCTTTCGCGCTCGTCACGCGACACGCTCGTCGCTTCCTCCTTCCTGGCCGGATGAAACGAGCGTCGCTCTTTCGTCCGCGAACAATGTGATTAATTATTTTTAGTTTGGACATCCCTCGTTTCGTCAACCTCTCTCATTGTTATTAATATCGATGTTCTCAAGAAAAGTTCGCAATAGAACAATCCATTGTATTATCGAATCGAAAATCGGAGGAATTAATGAGGGTTGACACTGTGATTCGATTGCTGATCAATGATAGATGGATTCTTATAAAAATTAAATATTTTTACCATCGATTTTAATAAATAGTAGCTCAGTAAAATTAATAATTTCAATTATGTAAAATCGTGTATCGGGGTACGGATTTTTTCGCTAGCTTGGAATCCGCAACTACCCCTCGCTGTAATACTTGTAACATAATTATATATTTTATTAAAAAACGCTCGCTTCTTCCTCGTTTTGATTTTCGAAAAGCTCTATTTTCAATCATTTCGAATCATATTTTTCCAAACGAAATAATTCGTGTATCAAGCATACTCCTCTGCAAACGATGTTTGTCGAGAACCCCACGGTACAGTCACCGCAAAATATCTCGCGGGGTTTCTTAGACAATAACTGAAGCGGAAGTGACGGAAATAGCTGTGAGAAGATTGATCACGGCGCACCTATCTTAAAACGAAGTCGCTTAATAATATTTAGCGAGAATAAATAACGTTTTACGGCGAGCGCTCTTGATCCCGTTTTCGTAGCGATGGATTACAGATAACGATGACGATGATGATGATGATGATGATGATGGTATTGGTGGATGAATCATGAAGAACGCAACGATACGAAAGTGTCCTTTGCGCGATAATCCAGCGACGTGTAATGAATATTTACAGGTGCATGATCGATGGTGCAACGGAGAGGCTGGCCGGGGCTTGGAAAATAAATTAAAACCGCGCGTTCGAGCTGGCGATAAATTCTACGAAAACGCATTATCTACAATTGTCGTTTGTTTTCGATGTTTCAAAGATTAAATTATTACGAAGCGGCTTCCTCGTTGCACCACACGATTTACTTGACGCCATTCCTGCGGGTTGTTCGACAGAGCTCGAAGTCGCGGGATTCCTTTTATATCTGACGATTGAATACAATAACAGAATACATGACAAAATGGCTTCCACAAACGAGGATAGTAAGATGTTAATACGCCGTGTATGACAAAGGTACGCGTGCCTGAAAATACGCGACAATGCGATCGTAATTGACGCTTGTATCGATCATCGTGTCTCACGTGTCGTGCACCAACCTTCTGGCTCGCGCATAATTAAATATAATGTAATATAAATATATACTAATATAATAATATTTTATAATTGATATATGCGTATAATATAGTAATATAATATTAATACATAATAATACTATAATATAATATATCATATTATATAATATAGTGATATGACACTAATATTATATTAGTACTATACCGATACTTAGTATGATACTGTTATACTTATACTGATATATTATATATTAGGACCATGCATAAATTCGTGCCGTTTCTCACATGATGGCATTAGTAGTACTCCGTGCATGGAATTTCCAATGGTGACTCATTGGCAAGAAACTACTGTCCATAAGCTCAAATTTCAGTGTATGATTGTTCACTATAGTGTCAACCTCGTGTTTGTTTATTGGTTCTGAAGATGTCTACTTTTGTGCCGAATAAAGTGTTCTTGCGGGGAATTTTATTGCACTACTTTATTCAAAAGAAATCTGCAGCTGAAGCACACAGAATTCTTGTTGAGACTTACGGCGACAACGCTCTGTCGGATAGGACATGCAGAGACTGGTTTCAACGCTTCAAAAATAATGATTTTGAACTTGAGGATAATGAACGTTCTGGCGCACCGACAAAGTTTAAAGACGAAGAATTAGAGGAATTGCTTGATCAAGATCCATGCCAGACGCTAGCAGAGTTTGGAAAAACATTACAAGTAGATGCGTCAACAGTTTCAAGACGTTTAAAAGGGTTAGGAATGATGCAGAAGCAGGGACATTGGGTGCCGTACGAATTGAAGCCGAGAGACGTTGAACGGCGTTTTCTGATGTCTGATCTACTGATTCAACGGCAAAAAAGAAAAGGTTTTTTGCACCGTATCATCACTGGCGATGAGAAGTGGATTCATTACGATAATCCAAAGCGTAAAAAATCGTGGGGTAAGCCCGGCCATGCATCAACATCGTCTGCAAAACCAAATTCTCTTTTCTGAGATCTTGGAATTCTGTGTATTTTCCAATTGTTCTGTTTTCTTTATCAAAATCGATCATGACTGAAATTCACTCTTTAAGGGAGAGTCTCTCTCTTATGCAAGATACCACATTTACTAGAAGTGGAGTTGAAAAAGAATGGACCGAATCTGTGTTTGAAACAAAATTTTCCCAAATGAAAATAAAATTTACAGGTGAAGACCTACCTGGACAAATTGTCACAGCAAAAATATTCTTGAACTGGTTTGTGGGAGCTGAAATGGACCCGACTTTTGATTTTTCTTTGGTTCGAAGCTTTTTCTCTGCATTTGGTGGGATCAGCAGGGTGTAATTTATTATGAGCTGCTCAAACCGAATGAAACTATTACGGGAGATCGCTATCGACTTCAATTGATGCGTTTGAGTCGAACCCTAAAAGAAAAACGACCGCTATACGAGCAAAGACACGACAAAGTCATTTTGTTACACGACAACGCTCGGCCACATGTTGCGAAACCAGTGAAAATCTACCTAGAAACGCTTAAATGGGAAGTTCTACCCCACCCGCCGTATTCACCAGACATAGCTCCTTCCGATTATCACCTATTCCGACCGATGGCTCATGACCTGGCTGAGAAGTGCTTCCATTCTTACGAAGAAACTAAAAAATGGATCGATTCATGGATTGCCTCAAAAGACGAATTGTTTTTCCGACGCGGAATTCTTTTATTGCCAGAAAGATGGGAGAAAGTGGTCTCTAGTAATGGGCAATACTTTGAGTGAACTCACTTTGAACGTTATATTTTAAATAAAGCTTTTGTTTTGGAAAGAAAACGGCACGAACTTATGCAAGGTCCTAATAATACTAATATATATTAATATGATACTGGTACAATGCTGTATAATAGTATTGTACTGATATTAATATAGTACTAATATATTATACAAGACTAATATATAATAATATAATGTTAATGTATTATATAACACTAATATATATATATTAGTACTATGCTAATATTATACTAATAATAGTATAAAAATAATAGTATTATATAAGTGTAATAGCATGTTATAATACTACTATATTTATACTACTATAATTTTAATATTATTTCTATTAGTATAATACTATTATACTTATACTAATACAATACTAATATATTATATTATATAATATACAATATATACTAGTTATTATTATAATACATATTATATATAATACAATAAACCATCATTCCTCGTCGAATTTAGGCGCCATAAATATCAAAACAATTGCATTCGAAAGCACAAAACAATTTCATCTAAAATTGCAATATTTCGTTCCTTAAATCTCAACGGTAATTATTAAAAAGAAAAGGATTTGATTTAGGTTGAAAATGCGTCGAGCAGAGTTCGGAGTTCAGGCGAAGGTGAATCTAGGTTAAATTTTCCCTTAATTTCCATCGACTTTCCGATTCTCCTTCGTTCCTCGATTTTTGCGTTGTTTCTCAACGACGAGGGAGAAAAGGAGGGTTCGCACGTTAATTATCTGCTGGATTTTCTTTATTGTCCACGCTCGACACTATTGCGCGCGCGCTTCGTTCTCGAAGATAGCAGATATTCGATCGATAATCGAACATTTTGCTAGAATATTTCATCGTTGATTCTTCGATATTGAATGCTGCATTTGAACGCGGCTTCGATCGACGTCGGCGATTAATTATGGCAGATATTGATGCGCGACGCGTGTAATTTTTGGTTCCCATTAATATGTTATTATCTATAGTGTAATCTAAATCTAGTTGTAATAATTTATATTAGATTTATGTGTTTATTTTTCTAGTTATATTTATGTTTGTGTCCATGTGTTTAGATTTATATTTACAGTTGTATTTAATTTTGCATTTACATTTATAATTATATTTACATTGTGATTTATATTTAAATTTACATTAAGATTTACATTTAGGTTTACATTTAGATTTATATTTAAATCTATATTTATTTTTAGATTTCCATCCACATTTACATTCACATTTATATTTACATTTGCGAGTACATTACGATTGCATTTACAATAAAATTTACAATTACCTTTACATTTACAATTACAGTTATATTTATATTTAGTATTAAATTTATAATTACGTTTACGTTTATTATTTACGTTTACGTTCCTATTTTTATGTTCACGTTTACATTTATGCTTACACATTGACATTTACAGTTATATTCACATTTATATTTACAATTATATAATTACAGTTATATTTACATTTACATTTAAATTTATCTTTATATTCACCTTTATATTTATCTTTACATTTATCTTTCTATTTATCTCTGTATTTACCTTTATATTTATCACTACATTTATCTTTACATTTATTTTTGTATTTATCATCATATTGATCGCTATCTTTACTTTTATATTTATATACGTCATCTATATAATACAGGAACTATATTATCGCACAAAATTATACTTCCATCCGAATCAATTCATAGCTGTCCACGTCTCTGTCTCGTAGACGCTGTCCGGGACGTGTCACGAATTCTCGTCAACGATTTCTGTTTCTTTTCCATTCTATTCCCTCGTTTCGTATTCTTCCCCCTTTCTTTTTCAACGCATCCCTCATATCGTCGCGATTCATTCGGTTATCTTTTCATACAGGCTGACGAACGCGTCTCGTTTCTAACGACGATAGTCGGATTTTTCCGTCGAGATTCGATCAACACTCTTCACGAATCGATTAATTAGAATTAAATTTCAAATTGTACGCTCCTTGCGGAAATTGTTAGTTAAAGAATTGTGTAAATAATTTCTCTTGGATCGATTAGCTGCTATCGATGATACCTTACATTAAGACGAGTATACTCGTCATGCGTACAAAGTATAGGTACGAATTTATAAGAAGAAATTTATAATTTTTAGCGTTTATTGAATTTGCCGAGAGAATTGGGAAATAAAAGGCGTTATTTAATTTATTTAGAATTAGTTAACGACGCGAAGGTAGTAAAATGTGATATGCTGAAGATAGAGTGAATAGAAAAATTATGCAACAATTCTTGTATTTTTTTGTAGTAATAGGGATTCTCAGAAACAATACATATGAAAAATCGACAAATTAATTTAGGAGAAACAATTAAGCTAAAACAATTGAAATAGAGACTTAAAAAATGTCTTTTAATTTCTCCTGCTAAAAACAGTGTCAAACAAATGTAATAAAAATCAGAATCACCCTATACAACCACAAAGAGCCGCTAATAATTAATAAAAATGTCCGCGGTAGCCGCGAGTTGCCCAAAAATCGCATCCGAGCTTCTGTTTCACTTCGAATTAACCCTTTGCGCTCGTAAAGTAATTTTATCTTTAATTGTGAAACAATTATCCTGGCTCATAGTATGTCTATAGTACGCAATAAAGTGCGATAATATAGTGCAATAAATTTTTATTCGTACGAAATTAATTCTTGCGACTCATAACAGTTTCGCTACTCGACAATCTCTTAAATGAAAACTTTATCCTTATAAAAAACTTAATTTGCAACGTAATATTGGGTTGGCAACTAAGCAATTGCGGCTTCAACCTAAGAAGGAAAATTGAATTCTTTTGCTTAAAAATATAAGTTCATTCAATTAGGCAAATCAATTAATTTTGACACTGCCTTTCCTTCAAGGCTTCATTTTAACCCTTTGACTACCGTTGGCGCCTATCGGCGTCCGAAACATGTTCGCTTCCCGGTACTGTAGACGCCAATAGGCGTCAAGATCAAATTTCGCCCCCGTTTATTATTAAATTTGATTAATCATATATCGTGTAATTTTCATGTTATATATTGTAAAAAAAAACTTAAAATTCTTGTTCACTTCAAGTAATATTGATTTAATGTAACAGAATTCAATATTTTGAATATTTTAATATACTTCCTCAGAAATGCATGTCTAACAAAAACTACGGTCGTGCCAAAGACTGCCGTAGCCAAAGGGTTAATATACTGTATATATAACATAAAAATTGTGCTCGCGATGCTTGCTTTATTCGAAATAATGTAGTAGAATACGTCCGAAACGCGCGCGCCTTGCCCTTCCATCTTCAAACTGTAATAGAAACGAAACTAAATAATCAACCGGTGCAATTTTCTTACTAACTCGAAGGTGAATGTCCAGACAGTAAAAGAAACAATATAACTGAATTACTTTGTACACGTTGGTAAAACAAAAGAATGTCCTAAGACCGTCTCTCAACAAAATCCACAATCACTTAGTTGCCAACCCAATAGAATGAACTCACCGGTGTCATCAATCTATAATTGGAGGATTTGGAAACTGATTAGTCCCTTTAATAATTGGAGCCCCAGATATAGCGTTCCCCCGAATAAATAATACAAGATTCCGATTATTAATCCCATCATTATTTATGTTAATTTTAAATATAATTTTTAACTTTAAATATAACGTCTTAGTACCGGTGTCTCTTAGTATGTCTTAATTTTAAATATAACTTCTAAGTGTCACCGAACGTCCGCCGTTTGAGCGCAAAGGGTTAATTATCCGCGGCTGGGAACGCCGATAACGCGGCATCCGAAAACGGATAAATCAGGAAAAGGAACGCGAGCTCGTGGAAAAACCGTACCCCCTTTTCCCCCTGTTCCGTCGCCGGCCGGACATCGGTGGGCGCAATTCCGATCCTGTATTTCTGCGAGGCGGGGTGTACCGTGACACGTCCGCCCGCTTCTCGGAACACTTTTGTGCCTGTCAGGAACGTTAATTGTTTTCGCGGGAGTAGGAGGGGGAGTGGTGGGGAGGGGTGGTGGTGGTGGATGGTAGCCCGTAAAGACGTTTGCATTCCGCAAAATCGCAGTCTCATGGGACCACGCGGCGAGTAGTCCGCCGTGGCAAAGAAACGGCGCGAAAAAATATGGCGGACGGCGGCGGACGGGAGAAAGCGAGAAGCTTAGAATTCCAACCGGCGAGACGCGCGCGCGCGCGCGCGCGGGGTTTCATCGCCCCGCGAATCGAGCATATTCCGCGGGGGCAAAAGCGTAAAATTTCTAGACCGGGTTTCCTACGGTGAATGGAAATCACCGGTGCGCCGGATGCCCTTCTTTCTTTTTTTTCTTTTCTTCGCCGCTTTTCCTCGCGCCGTGGAAACGCGCGGCTTTCCGAACACGTCTGTCGCCGTTGATTTACAATAACGCGTGGATTTGTTTTTATTTCAAACGGATCGGCCACGCCGAACGCGAGAGAGAATGGCTTGGGAATTGTGGAAACGCGAGTTTATGCGAACGGGATTGTAAATGAGGGTGACACGCGTACGATTTGTAATAATTTATGGTGTTTGTAAGGTTTATGAAATTTTTAATATTTCTCGCAGTTGGTTTACGGCAACGTGCGATTTTTAATAGATCAGCGATGTGGGAAGAGGAAGATTGACACGAAAATATTGCAAATTTGAATTCCAATGAGCTGATATGTTTGTTATACGATTTATAAAAATGTATGAATTTATTAATAGTTCAGCTGAATGATAATTGCTTGAGGGTACTAGAAGAGTGAATTTTAATAAACGAAACTTAGTACAGGAAACGACAAAGAACGGCGCGAGAATGTTATAAATATATATTTCAATGAACAAGACTTTGCAAAATGGCTTTTATAACTGATTTGCAACAATGCACTAATTTTTTAGTAGAATGACGAAATTCTCCGCTTGAGAATATTATAAATGTGAAATAATCTAAACAAGACTGCAAATGAGTGTGACGTGTATAAATTATAATAACAATTTATGAATTTTTTAATATTTGTTACAGTTGATCTATGGCAACGCATCATTTTTTAATGGATCAGCAATAAGAAAAGAGGAAGATGAACTCGAGAATATTACAAATTTGAGTAAAATCGAAATTTCAACCTTGCTAACATGATTGCTACATCTGATTTATAATAATAAATGCATTCGTTAATATATTAGTAACTTTGGGAACTACAAAAGGTTAAACAAACTCTATGAAATCATCATAAACGATATCCACCCCAAATTATCAATACCTAAATCTCCAAAATATCGCGACGTTAGCGTGCGCCAAAATGGCGGACAAGCCGCGTTCCTCCGCGTCTCTCAAGAAAAATAAATAAATTAGCAGACCGACGGAAATATAATAACCCATAACCTAGACAGAAAATCGTAGCAGCTGATCGATCATTTCCCGATAAATTACTCGATCACCGCGAGTGTCTCTCGATCGTTTCCTTTTTTTAAGGTCGGCCAAGCGTCGGCGAAGAGAAAAATGCGGCTCGCGGAACGGCGCACGGTTCTGAAGGCGGCCACCGGTGAAAAGAAAAAAAATGACGGATACGTGACTATGGTCGATAAAATGGGCGCGAAGCAGCCCGTGGCCGGTTACGCGGCCCGTAAAGCTGAAATAAATTAAGTACGAATATCACGTGAACTCCGCTGGCGCCAGACTGGACGCAATGGAACGATCGAAACTTGGTCGCCGGACCAATGGCCGCCCGATGACATACGCTCTGTCTCCGATATTCAACGCGCGCGTTTAAGAATGCATAACTTCACGGGCGCTCGTTACCTGTCCGTGCCTAAGCGTGAAATATTCCCTTCGGGCGCCGTGGAAAAAGTCGCGCGAGCTCGATGCCGGTGAAAGACGTCGAACGCGATCGCGTTCCGCGAATGATTCTTGCCGCGGCGGCCACGGAAAGAAGCGCGTACGAGCAGCAACGTTTATTCGCGCGTACGGGTTAGTAACATTTATCCGCGCCGGACACGTTTGCTTTGTTGAAACCGTGCGTTTTGCAACGCACGTTCTCCACCGCGTGACTGTCGCCGGCTTTCAAATCTAATATTGGGTCGTTGTGGAAGTGCGGGTAGATAAAAATGACGGAAATGATATAAATTGCTATTAAATCGAGAATCTCTTATTTGTTAAACACTTGCGATATTAATAAACTCGGCGAGGTGTCACTTTGACGTCTTTAACCTCT
>NC_135772.1:2002630-2055697 GCF_028453695.1 Augochlora pura
TACCTTAGACCATCGAAACTGTCTTTCCATAACTATATACATAATTGGGTCAATGTATTCTACTTGCATGCCCTTACATCTGGACCAATGGTCATATCTAACTAGTCGGGCATGGAACCACATAACTAATCCCGGTCACCTTTCATCATCTGTTATGTTGCTTTCCATCAAATACCACTACATCGAGACCCGTAACAACAATGTTATTCGCATAATCAACGACGCGATATTTGAGAATTCAGAGGTTGGATTGCCTTCCGTTAATGTGTTGAGGTATCCCGACCCCAAGCCTTTTTTATCTCAGGCCCCACGCAGGACAAGTACATCACATGTCCAATCCCAATCGAAGGGGATGTATACTAAGCGTGACATCGCAGAAGGACGAGAGCGCAAAATTGTCGAATACTCCGACAGCAGTCAGCTCGCCAAACATAACACAACCATCAGAAGAGGCCTTGGAAAATGCAGCAAAAATGACCAAATCCTCCAGCAACTTGGGAGCGATCACTCCCTTGTCATCCGTGGGGGACGCGGACACAGCCGTTTCTTTAGCTGGCAAATAACACAAATGCCACTACAAAGTATTAAGTATAAGGTATTGCAAACTAACAACTTATCACAACTATAACACTATGTAGAAAATGTCGGTTGTCGGACTAGATGAGAAGTTACCGAGTGCAAGGTGGAAAGTGAAGTGGGTACGCTTCTCATCCTCCGATTACGCCTTCCTATGTAAATTGCGTGGGTGGAGTTAGTATTTCATTGGCTACTTAAATTATGTTAAAACCAATGAATATTAGAAAGATGGCCAAGAAGAGGGGACAGCAGAAATCTGGGAATTCCCAGATTTTCTTTGCCTTTAGCGTCGCTGTCGCTGACCGTCTCTTGTTCTAAAAATTACGAGAATTTAATTCTCTTGTTTTAAAAATGACGAGAGTTTAATTCTCTTGTTCTAACAATTACGAGAATTTAATTCTCTTGTTCTAAAAATTACGAGAATTTAATTCTCTCGTTCTAAAAATTACGAGAATATAATTCTCTTGTTTTAAAAATGACGAGAGTTTAATTTACGTAATATTTTTGTTTTAAAAATTACGAGAGATTAATTTTCGTTATTTGCTAAAAAAAATTACGAAATTTAGAGAGGAGATATTGGTATTGCGACGAACAATGCGGCGTTCGATAAAAACAGCGCGAACTTGATCCGCCGCTTGTTCCGCCATCTTTCGAACGACTCGTGTTCGCCGATCTCCTCCGAAGCGGAAGACTTCAGAGATTTCAGCGATATCCTTTGTGCGCCGCGACGGATGACAGCGAACGCTTTGCCGTGACGAGTGGCCTCGCGTTCGCGAGTCTAATTAGCTCTTCCAGCGGCGAACGTCTCCGACGAGATGGCGCACGGCGTCGATGGACAAGGGGTGAACGCGTGTTATCGCGTACCTTTGCGACCTGATCGCCGAATTCGCGAAGGTTGACGCGAGCGTTCCCGACCCCGTGAGACACGACTTTCGTGGAAGAGTCTGTTCTCGGCTATGGGGGTGTCTCCCAGCCGAAACAACTGGCTCGCGGTTCCTTTGGAAAGTCACCTGTTGCTGTTCCATGTTCCTCGACGATTGCGGAGGCGGCGTGAGAAATGTCCGCGTCGAGTTATTCGGACCTTTTTGGTGACCGTGGTCGCGGCGAGAGCGCGGAGAATTGCCATGAATGGGACACCATGGTCGTCTAAATTATTTAGACGCTTTAATCATTATTAACGTTATTAATATTTAAGAGATTTCATAATTCATTTTAAGTATTTCTGTCGATCTTCTTTTCTCAGGCTCTTCTAATTTATATTAAAAAATTCTGTGATGTTATAAGAAGATTTATGCAATTTTGTAATTTAATAAAGCACTTGTATTTGAAATTTAAATTAACATTTAACACTAGAACTACGAAGCCCTAAACATAATATATATATATATATATATTACTCTAAAAAAACATCGAAACAGTATTTATTCAAATTTGGTATAATTCATAGTATAAACATGAACAAAGAAGCCTACCTAAAAATATCTTCCAGAAGTATTTATATAACATCAAGAACTATAAAACAAATAATCGAAAACCAGTCGTATCAACTACCTGAGTAATTCCAGTGTTAAAAGTAGTAAAGAATAAAATAATTAAACGTAATAAAAATTCATTGACAATATGTATTATTGTAACAAAAGAGCCGGATCTTTCGAACAGAGTAACTTGGAATTAAAATAGATTGCCGCCCCTTTGTTACTTCTACGAAATAAAGGCGTCCCGTTCATGGCTGTGCTCGGTTATGCGATACGCTCGAGTCGATCATCGAACGACAAACAATCGTCCATGAGATTGTTCGATCGGCATTGTGAAAGCGAGACGATGATCCGCGTTTGTCCTATACGTGAACCGCTTCTTTCTGAGAGAGAGAGTGGTCGCGTAATACCGCGTCCCAAGATTCGTTTCTGTTTATATGTATACGTTACGGTGTTTCGAGTTAGCTGCGCGTCCTTTCTATTTTTTCTTTGGACTCTAAGAATCAAGGTGTCTGATCTACGCTCGTCGAGTGATAACAAGTACAATTGCTACGCCACAAATCCAACTAATTTCAAAGTCATTCGGAGATCGGGGATCGCTGTCGACGGCATTAAAGCCGCCCGCGGTTCTGTGTGTTCGGCGATTGTCGAGCTCTCGGCGAACGTGGCTTTCGTGGTGGACGATGGAAAATGGATGGTGCGAGATTTCAGGTTGGTGGTAGATTTCAGGTTTAAATGTAGATTGCAGTTTTAAATGTAGATTTGAATTATGGTTTAGAGACCTTGCTATACTTTTTAATGTATAATGTATAATATTATTTAAATGGTAAATTTTGCAGCTAGATTTAAACAATATTAAAGTATATGTTATTTGAGAAAATTATTAATGTATGATAGTCGAAAGAGAAGACAAATTATTTGTTATTTGTGGTTCTCTAAAATCCAAACAATAATAGAACAATATCTTATGGAAATAAGAAATGAGAAATGAAGTATTTCTGGATCTATTTAATTGATCTTTTAAGTAAATTAAATAATATTACTTGTGGATGATATATTATATTAATTTATGATTTATTGTTTAAGGTTTAATGTTAAATTTGACTAACTTTGATTTTAGGGTAAAGAAACTTGTTTCGATGAATTTCGAATGAAACTTTTGAGTGCAATGAATTAATTTTTATAAGCAGTCGAGTCTTTATGTTTTTATTTTAATAGTAAAAGAAGATTATAGTTAGATGATTATTATAGTAAAGTATAGCAAGGGATCAATACGACGTATGTTCAATTAGATTAATTAATTTTAAATAGGAAAAAGTGGTGAAATAAAAATGTTTTCAAGATGCACAATTTTTCCATAGAATTTCTCACGATAAAATTTCCATCAGTGAAGTATCTATCAATGAAATCTCCATCAATGATATTTCTATCAATATTTCCACCAATAAAAATTTCTATCAATGGAATTTCCACCAAGTGAAATTTCCATCAATGAAATTTCCTTCTGTGAAATTTCCACCAATGAAAATTTCCATCAATGAAATTTCCACCAATGAAAATTTCCATCAATGAAATTCCCACCAATTAAATTTCTATCAATGAAGTTTCCACCAATGAAAATTTCCATTAATGAAATTTCCATCTATGATATTTCCACCAATAAAAATTACCATCAACAAAATTTCCACCAACAAAATGTCCATCAATGAGATCCTCCCTACCACACCCGACGCTACAAAAATTTCCCCCACCAGTACACTCTGTAACAAAATTTCCAGCGATCTCTCTGACCATCCACGAGAAACCCGTGCAAACAGCATCTTTGGTCGCTTCGACTTGTACGCGCAGCCAGAACCGCGAGGAGCGTTAATCCGTCGGAATCCGTTGGCAATCGATCGGGTTCTCCGAAAACAGAGAAAAGAATACTGATCCGCCCTTAACCTATGTTATCGTTCGCGGGACGCCGTCGCGGCGCGTTTCGCCGCGGATGAACGGCGCCCGCGAAGAAAAGCGCATCCTGCGGGAGCGTTAACGTGACCGGTCGCATCGTGCCCGTCCTCTCTGGATCCTCGAGAGCGGCTCGCGTTTCGATAATCTGCGATCGAAATGTTCCCGCGTCGGCTCGCGACCCTCCTAAACGGCCGGTTGAGAAAGAGAGACAGAGAGGGAGAGAAAGAGAGACAGAGAGATAGAGGAAGAGAAAATTAGAGATAGAGAGATAAAGAGTCAAAGAGTCAGAGATTTAACCCTTTACTCTCGAGGCCATTTTAACTGTAAATCCAAAATAACTATTTCGACCTTCTGTATTCTCATCATATATGACTTAGCGCAATTTATGCACACCAAATCAAGTTTCCTGACGTATAGTCATAATTTAACAGTCTCTTAACCCTTTGCACTCGACGCCATTTCAACTTTAAATCTAAAATAATTTTTCTAGCTTGCAGTATTTCCATTTTACGCGACAAAATGTACGTTATACATATGAAATTGATTCTTGTGATTCATAGCAACAGTTTTACAGTTAACAATATTTTTTAATTTAACCTTTCTAAGTAGAGGAATTATTTTGGAACGTGATAGAAGAATTTTAGTGGTGTCTCAGAGCCACCACTCGAGCGCAAAGGGTTAAATAGAAAGGTCTTCAACGCGTCGAGTGCCGCGTCAGTCATCGGCGACTGACGCCGAGCTGTCCGTCAGTCATCGGTGACTGACAGCATAAAATACGATAATAATCTTAAAGATTTACCTAACGTGTTGGATGAATGTCCATATAAGCATTCCCTTTCAAACAGAAATATCTTTCGCAACGATAAGAAACAATGGTCTTAATATGTTTAAACATTTGCATAAAGTAAATTCTAATTTGTTTGTATCGCGCTTCGCGTTGCTGTTACCACGACATCAGCGCGCGCGGCCTGACGGGGAAATCGTTGTAAAACCGCGTGGCACTCGACGTGCTGATAACGTTGCAATTATTTTGGAAATGATGTCACAATTTTCGTTGGCGCCTTGGAGGCGCCCCTCGAGTGCAAAGGGTTGAAGAGTCAGAGAGTCAGAGATTTAGAGTCAGAGAGTCAAAGAGTCAGAGATTTAGAGTCAAAGAGTCAGATAGAAAAAGAGCCAAAGAGACAGAGAAAAAGGAAGACAGAAAAAAATGTAAGAAAGAGACAGAAAGACAGTCAGAAATTGAAATAAAGAGAGAGAGAGAGAGAGAAAGAGAGAGAGATCTACGACTTATCTGGCGGCGAAGAGGATCGAGAGCGATCCCGATCGATCTCGCGCTACGACAACGCCAGGGAACGATGCGTCTGCCCGTTGTACGATAAGGACTCCGTTTCCGTGTCCTCGAATCTCGCGTCCTCGTCCGCCAGATCGACGCCGTAGTTGCTCGAGGTGTTGTCCTCTTCTGCAACAGAAACGTGGTAGCAAAACCATGATTAATCGACGGCTGTGCAATAACGTATGATGATTGTTTCGACGGATCATTTGTCCCTGTCTCTCGCGTCTTCTCCCGTTGCCACATTGTTCGGACGTGTGCGGGGGAGGGGGAGGGAAGGGGTTTATTTTTCGCGTTGAAAAAGAAATACGCTC
Source organism: Augochlora pura (assembly GCF_028453695.1). NCBI lineage: Eukaryota > Metazoa > Arthropoda > Insecta > Hymenoptera > Halictidae > Augochlora > Augochlora pura. Next base: position 2,008,276 of record NC_135772.1, read on the forward strand.
GGCTCGGGGGGGTGCTGCTGTAGCAACATTTTATTCGGCCGACAGATAACTGATAGCTGCAAATCAAGTGAAATCTTGTTCGACAGTGTCGAATGAATATCGAGTATGAATCAAGACTCATGTGGATAACAATTTATTTGGGGATGTTGCTGTTTTATATTCGTGAGATTATTTATTCGGCGATTCGCCGAGGGAAATAAGCAATTTGAAGAAAAATTGTAGGATAGCAAGGGGTTTTTTGTTCTTATTAGAGTTCGTTGATTTGTTTATTGTATGATTCATTCATTTTTGCTCAATGTTCTGTGGATGTTTCTATTTGTGGATATTGCGATGTTAATAATTGTTCCATTATTTCATAAGGTTTGTTCGAACGATAGATTTTATTTACTTGTTGGAATAAAGCATTGTTTGGTATATTATTTGCATCATTTTTCGTTTGAGTAGAGATTGCAAAATAATGTGGATGATATTACAGGTAATTGTTGACAGTTTTTTGTCTTTATGAAATTTTATACGAATTTGTCGAAATGTAGAACATAATATGGCATAGGAATATTGGAGAAAGGAATAAGAAAGGGATAAATTGATAAACTGTGAAAAATCGCTTTATATTTCATTACTTTAAATGTTGAAATAAAATATAAAACGATAAAATAATCTAATACAATAATAATAAAGTATTGCATACTATAACATAATAGTAGTATATTATATTATAGCAAAGTATAGTCCAGCATAGCATAGTATAATATATAATTTAATAAAACATGGTATAGCATAGTCCAGCATAGCATAGTATAATATATAATATAATATGGTATAGCATAGTCCAGCATAGCATATCATAGCATAGCATAATATAGTATAATATAATATAATAGTATATTGTATTATAGCACAGTATACTCTAGCATAGCATAATATAATGTAATATAATGATGATATAGTATAGCATAGCACAGCGTAGCATAGCATAGTATAATATTGCACAGCATAGCACAATACAATCAATAACAATTTAACTAATTAAAAATATGCAACAATAAAAGTGCCCCTCTTTTTCAAACCCATTTATTTAAAAAAAAAACAAATAACCTAAACCCATCTAACCCAGCCATCACCGAACAACGACACATCATCGACATATCGATGACTATTTATGACTATTATAACGACACATCGGCGACTATTCCACAAATAAATCTCGATATTTCCAAAAAAATCAACCGGGACCATTTCGTTCACAAACGGCACGCTTATTTAGCCAACGGTGGATTGAAATAACGTTGGTAAAATGTGTGTCGTGGCGTTCGATTTTCCCGTGACCGGTTCAGTGAAACGTAAAACGCGGCACCGTTATCCCGCGTTTATGGTTTGCTGCGTAAAGACAATGCGAACCGTTGAAAAGCATCTGCCCGGCACCGGCATTACGCGATCTCTCTTATAATTTGCGTAACAGTGGTGGTGGTGGTGGTGCTGCTGCTGCGCCCCGGTCATTGTATCGTTTTCTGATGTAATTACAATACACACGCGGGTTTTCCAGCATCAAAGGATCTACCCGTCGAACGGTGCCCCATTATGACTCGGAAAGAGGCGCGCACCGGTGGTCGCCACGGCATTGTCGGCCACGAACGCGGCCATTCTGAACGTTAATTTATGCGGAATAATAATGAACATTTGCATAAATCCTGTAATATATGCGCGCGGCGGGCCGGTAACCCGCGAACGCCGTCGCGGCGTCTGGCTAAATTATTTGATCGAACATTATTAATCGAGCAATTTATTCGGATCGTAAGAAGAAATGTCTCGTAGGTTGGCGTATCCACGGTGTCCTTCCACGACAAGTCTATGCGGCATAGTATTAGGTTGGGGAGAAAGAAATCCATTATTTTTACGCGAACTTCAAGACTTTAACGTGTTTCCGATTCTCCGATGTAAAAAACAGAAAAAGAATTTTTGCAGCGCGAAATGTCACCTTTCCAACGAGCATAAAAATCTGAAATTGTTTGATCGATACTTTAACAGATGTCGATCGCTACAGCCGTCTACCGAGAAAACAATGGATTTCTTTTTCCCCCAACCTAATATTTTTCGCCAGGTTTTCGCTGAATCACGTTCGTATTTTAAAGATGATAGACTGCGGCGGACGTAAAACGGCGCATTTGCCGTTGAAATTAATTTAGGACCCCATAAAACGATGCGTAAAAGCTCCGGCGGTTGCTCTCTGCCCCACATGCAACAGGTTCTACGTCTAGAAGAACACGCGTTCGGAGATAAAAGTGCATCACGGGCGTTCGAATCGGATACGGACCACTCGGGGGCGCATAAAATCGCTGAGCGATCTGCGTAATCGCTCGGCACAGAGGTTATAAATAATTCGAAGTCTTCTTAATCGTTCTCGAAAAATGCTAATATCCCGCGCGGACGCGGCAAGGAAGGCTTCATGAAGATTTATTGAACGGTACCGAGACTTGAAGCAGATTATAAACCTAAATATGTATTTGGGAGCGCGACGAACATTTTTCGTTTGTGTGTTATAGAGAATGATTGATTTTTGTTCGGTTATTTCTAATTTTTACCAGAGAACATTATTATAATTATAATAATTAATATTAGAAAAATACTTGATGCTTGTTCTTTGAATTTTAAATAAATTATATGGTATATTTTTACGAAACAGAGATCATTTTACTGAGCTTAGCAATGCCTATGCAGGTATTAAAGGTTTTCAAATTATATATCATTTAATAACAAAAAGTAACACAGGAATTTAATTAACAATCTCTGATAACTATTCGACAGAATGTACAAAACTGTATAAGTCTTACGTAATTTAAGGTAATAATAATAAATTATTGTAACATGCTATAGTGAACACTAGGTCTAGCAATTCCTGCACAAATATTAAAGTCCTTTAAATTATATATCATTTTATAATAAAACGTAACAGAAAAATGTAATTACTAATATCTGGTAACTTTCTTCTGTATAATGTACAAGATTGTATAAGTCTCGCATACTTTAAAGCAATAATAATAAATTATTACAACAAGTTAAAGTGAACAATAAGTCTAGCAATTCCTATAAGGATGCTAGAAGCCTTGAAATTACATGTAATTTGATACTAAAACGTAACACAAAAATTTAATCATTAATTTCTAATAACTATTCTGTATAATGTGCATAGCCTTCTACAAAAGCCTCACATAATTTAACTCAATAATAACACACTATTACAATAAATTACACTGAACGCCGAGTCTATCGATTTCTACAAAAACACCTCCACAATTGATTAAAAAATCACTTCCGCGGCTACTTAAAAATTAATAAACACCCTACACCATTGTAAAGCGACCATAACTCATATTATGGTAGAAGTAGGTATCAATTCGTCTCTGAGAAATGCTTGAAAGAAGTCAAGCAAGGGGATACACGCTGGCGGGGCAATTTTATTGAAGAATTTTCCGGCGGAGACTATCGTCTGGTAGCAAGTAGCAGAGGAATCCGCCTCAAAGCGCCGAGAGCGATCCCGCGGCCAAAGACTTTTCCAGCTTAAAAAGCGTGAAAGATTTCAACAAAGTCTTGCCAGCTTAAAACGCGCAAAGGGTTCCAGGAAAGTCGAGTGGCCGCCCCGTTCCCAATGGCCGTCGAAACGCGACAATGCGGAGTGGTCTCAGAAAGCGGCGTTCCCTGACCAAAATCCAATTTTTCAAACGCGACCTTTTCAGCAAAAATCTCATTCCTTTAAGTGGCCGCCCTTTCACCCTTCTTCAATATACAGGACATCGAAATAGTACTCGAATGAATTATGTTTTTGATATAGTTGTATTCGAGCGTTTCTTTATTGGTGCATATGCTATTATAGGGAATTAGAAATAATTTATTGGAAATTGTTGGTTTATTTATTATTTGTTAGGAGGTAGTGGCTTGTTGAGAATTGATAGTTTGTTAAGATGTAATGGCTTGTTAGGGTTATAGAAGAAGTAATAGTTTGTTAAGAATTAATAGTTTCTTGAGAATTTGTGGTTTCTTAAGAATTCATACTTTCTTAAGAATTAATCATTTCTTACGAATTTATATTTTATTCAGGATTAATATTTTCTTAAGAATTCATACCTTATTAAGAATTAATATTTTCTTAAGAATTCATACCTTATTAAGAATTAATAGTTTCTTAAGAATCCATACATTATTAAGAATTAACAATTTCTTAAGAATTTGTAGTAATAATTTCTTGAATTAATATTTTTTTAAGAATTCATACCTTATTAAGAATTAATAATTTTTTACGAATTCATATTTTATTAAGAATTAATGAATTCTTAAGAATTCATAGTTTCTCAAGAATGAATAATTTGTTAAGAATTATAAAAGTGACACTTGGGTAGAGTATGTGATTATAAAAGGGATACTGGAGTATATTATACATGATGATATCATATACATGATGATACATCGTTCGCGCTCATGTGCGCAGCAGCACGAAAACGCGTCGGTGCGCAACCAACTTTAACTGTTAATAACTCGTTAACAAAGACGCAGATTGCATTTCGGAAAATGAAAAAGTCACTTGAAATAGCCTCAGCTACCCCCCATTTCCCGGAGTTACAATATTTGAAAAACACCCTGTATACATTATACATTCTACATTAGAAAAATAAGATAACAAATAATAACAAGTTCCCAACATCTTCCACTAAGTACACGTCTACTTGATACAAAATTTTCTCTCCACCATTAACAGACGATGCAACCCTTCCTCTCACAAGCAAGAAGATAAAAAATCAGCGGAAACGTCCCCGATAGTTATCATTTCCATATTCGACAATCTCGCTTCTATTTCGAGCACGCAGCGATCCGGAGCTCGTGCGTAGATTAATTTCGCGAAAAAATGAATGGTTCGCGCGCACCGTTTATCTAAAATCGCCGACTGCCGTGATATCACGAACGCAGATCTGGCAGAGTGAATCGTGCGCGAAAGAGCGCCGTTTCTGGGAGCGTACTCGCCGTCGTAAGAAGAGCGCGCGACGACGACGAAACGGCATTGCGCGGCGGCCGGAACGCTAGAATTCCACGGCGCTAGTCCTTCGCGGCCGAAGTTTTCGCGATTGACTGTGTTTAACGGGCGAGACAAGCGAGCGCGTGGGCGTGCGCGCGCGCGTATTCTCAGAGGCGACTCGAACAAGGCGAATTCCACGGTGGATTACGACGGCTCGGCGGAGACACGGCACCGCGAATGGTCCACGCCTCCGAAAGAAAAAGACAAATCGGCCGAGACGGCGTACGCCGCTTTATCACGGCAAGGGAAACCGTCGATTCCGCCGCTAAATGCGAAATCAAAGCGGAATAGAAGCGTCGACGACAAGCCTGTTACCATCCGGGTCCCGGACACAGAGCATCGCGGATGGGCGCGCGATGCGATAGGATTCGACGGACCTATTCCAATTCGCCTTTCGGTATTGCCACTTTATTTGTCTCGCGCCGTGTCGATGCTCTGAACAATATGTATATGATATTTCTGATACTCGGGATCGCTTGTGCGAATGTTATTAGCATGTCTGAGTATCGCTGTGTACGACCGCGAGAGTATGCTCGATGAAAAAGTGCGCGATATAGTGTGCGCTAGATAGTGGGTGATAGTAATATTTCCAGGCAACTATATCAATTCACGGACATCGAACTTATGAACCGCGACATTGCTCTCTATTCTACTATATTTTACTCTATTATACATTCTTCTACTCTGTTATACTCTATTCTACTCTGATCTATATTGTTGCACTCCATTCCACTCTGTTATAGCCTATTCTAAGTTATATTTCACTCCATTCCACTTTATTCTACTTTATTCTGCTCTACTACACTCTATCCTACTCTAGTCTTCACTATAACCTACTCTAGTCCACTCTATTCAACTTTATACCACTATATTTTACTTCATTATGCTCTCTTCTACTCTGTTCTATATCATTCCACTCTATTCTACACTGTTATAGCCTATTCTAAAATATATTCCACTCTATCCCATTCTATTCAACTCTATCCTACTCTAATCTACACTATATTCTACTCTAGTGCACTCTATTCAATTTTATACCACTATATTTTACTTTATTATGCTCTCTTCTACTCTGTAACACTCTACTCTATACTCTATTCGAGTTTACAATACACTACAGTCTACTCTATTTCATGGAGTTCCACTCTATGCCAAGAAATTCGACTCTATTCTACTTTATTCAACTTTATACCACTATATTCTACTATATTATACTCTCTACTAATCTGTTACACTCTAATTCGAATATGTTCTATTTTATTTCACTCTATTTCATTCTACTCTGCTCTATTCTACTTTGTTACGCTCTATTCCATTCTATTTAACCTTATTCTACTATGTTCCACTCTATTCTGCTCTATTCTATTCCGTTACACTCTGTTTCACTCTATCTTCTCTATTCTACATTATATTCTCCAATATAATTATATTATTACTCTATTATACTCTAATCCACGCTATTCTTCTCTATTAGACGCCATTCCACATTATTCTACTCCATTCTGTAATATTCTACTCTGTTCTATTCAATTATATTCTACCTCTCTTTACTCTATATTACAGTATTTAAGACTTTGCTCGAAATGTTAATGAGAAATTGTAAGAGCTAACTTGACCAAATCAATGCACAGTTCGAAGAGCTGTAACTTTGTGAAAAAAAATCGCAGCCACGTTTATTTCATCTCAAATTAAAGAGGAAGAAGTAAACTTTATTTACTGGTAAATGGCATCTCCAAACAAAATTTTACTTAGTCAGGATATTTCGTCGAACTTGACAATTTTCAACGTGACAAATATCTAAAGTATATTACATGTCATATCTCACCTAAGAACTAAAGGATTACAGTGGCAAGAGTGCATGCAACTTAAAATCTAAAAAAACACTATCTTAAAGTTGAAGCTTCAAGCTTTAATTTGCAATAAAAATCATCATTCTAGAATAATTTTTCGCGGAGTTATCGTAAGCCAAAGTTGGCCGATTTTAATGGTATATTACTTTTTTAATGAAACTGTACAGTGACAATACGTTAATCATTTAATGAAACTGTATATTAACAAGTGACGATATATTAATCGTTCAATGTCACCATGTAACAATTATCGAACGAAATGATATATTAATCCCTTAATAAAACTACATCTCACTTAATAACGATGCATTAATTATTTAACGCGACCACATAATCGCAATTAAACAAAACCGTGCATAAATTATTGAATAAACCTATACATCAACTATTAAACAAACCGATGCAATAATTACATAATGCAACCATGTGTTAATTACATAATGTAACCATATATTAATCACACAATAAAACTGTCTATTAATCACAAAATAAAACCATCTCTTAATCACAAAATAAAATAATGCCGACTAAGTCCGTCATCCGAAAAATTCAAAGAAATTTGAGAATTCCACGGGAGGAAGTTAACGTTGCAAGAACAAATCGGCGACAGTGTCGTCGGCGAACAAGCGAGCAGGTACTTACCAATGTAAAAAGGAGAGGTGTCGTAGGCGTTGCAGGGGCCGGCGTGTCGCGTCTCGAGGACGAAGCCGGTGGCGCAGGCGTCCTTGACGATGTGACACCAACTCGGATAGGTGATATTGTTGGTGGCGCACAGCATGGTCGCCGATGGATCACGATCACGATGTGTCCGGTTCCGGACCCGTTCCCGCTTCCGGGGACAGCGATAGGTGCAGGTCACGCAACGCGGCCGACCCGACTTCATTTCCGACAGACACGTCTGCCCCTCGCGGCACCGAATCGTGGTGCAGTCTGCGTTCTCTATGCGGAAAGACCGGCATCGTCACAATTTTATCCACGAACCACGATATATAAATATTAACCCTTTGCACTCGGTTGTCCCCCCTTAGGGGACATCGTAATTCTAATATATGACTACACATTAAAGTTTATTAGCGATTTGCAACTATTTCTCGATGTCTACAAATTCATATAAATCGAATATTATTATAACAATATTATATATACATATACGTATATATCGTATACTATATAATAATATAATTGTTTATAAGCGCTGGTAGATATCATCCATGATGGCGCCGAGTGCAAAAGGTTAATATAAGAAATAAATATTAATATAAGAAATAAATATTAATATAGGAAATAAATATTAATACACGAAATACATATTAATATAAGAAATAAATATGTAATATAAATTGAACACTATGTTTACGGAGATTTCTTGTACATCGATATCAATTTTCTATGAGAAATTAAAAATTGCGTCAAATCAACGCAGTTTATAAACCTAGTGTTAATGGATTAACAAACAAATTTTCCTAATTAAATTCGCAGACGAGAAAATATGATTTTTAGAAGAATATGATCGACTGTGGAAGGATTCATCGTTGAAATTAGGGCTATATTTCAACGATGTTAATTGTTAGCGTGCTGTTGGAGTTTTCTATGCGTGAAGCAATTTTCAATACAATTCTGTGTAGTGGAAATTAGGTTAGGAAACTGTTATTTATCGTTCTTTGATTTTACTATTTTATATGAATTAATATGTATAGATTATACAATATTATATATAATCATAATGCATAGTTATAGTATATAATAATTATAATAATACATAAATTAATAGTAGATTTGAATTTGTTTAGTTTATGTATAGTTTAAAACACAATAAAACTACAGTACTCCAAGGAAATCCAATCGGAAGAACAACCAAGCACGACTAATATATATAACATAATAAATAACATAACTCCTAGAAAACCATAGGATTTGCACAAAAGAATTATTTCAGCAACAAATTCCCATCCTAGATTAATAAAAATTAACAGAAAAATCCTATCGTTAAATATCATTGCTAGAAACAATTCGCGTGCCCTGCAAAAAGTAGAAAGCGTCGTGGATCCGCATTCCACGGTTGTTGTTAACAAGGCGGTCGCCGCTCGGTTCGGAATTACAATAAATTTGAATGCGAAAGCTCGCGGAAGAGGCTGCACACGAAAGAACGAAAGAAGCGTGTCCGTCTGGCCGTCTGAATTCCGTCGGTCAACCACCGCAGCGCGATTATTTATCTCTCTCGACCGTTCGGACGGTCAATGCACGAATTGCGTAATGTTTCATCGGGTCGCGTACGCGTTGACGACTGGCAGAATGAAAAATGAGCAATACATTACGCACGATCTCTCCTCCTCCTCCTCCTCCCCCCGTGAGAAGTGGGCCATTGACCCAAAGTAGGTGTAACGATATATTATTGCGGTAATCGCGCGTCTGGCGAGCGTAGTTCGCCGCAATGGAGCAACTCATTGTCAGCGCGACACGAGGACAAGAGAGCGCGTCTAATTCGACGATTGAACCTGTCTTCTCCGTTTCTGCCTCGTCACAGCAGCCTTCTACTACTAGACCTACACGGTCTCTTTCAATACCAACGTTCCGTTCCCATTGAGACTGCGGCCGCGCGTGTGTCACCCGTGGTCTTGTCAAAATATGGAAACGGCGTCTGGCGGCCGTGTTTCGCACCGTCGATGAACTTTTGGTCGCGCGATCGCTTTTAGCGAAGGGGATTCTTATTTTTAGTAATGCAGTGACTGGATTCTTGGTTTTAGTATTGTTTTATGTTGGCTTTTGTTTTCGTTTAGCTTCTAAAACGATCAGTTTTTAATTATTGTATTATAGAATTATAGATAAATATATTATAGAATTATAGATTACTATATTATAGAATTATAGATTATTATAATATAGAATTATAGACTGTTAGATTTTAGAATTATAGATTACTATATTATGAAAATATAGATAATTATATTATAGAATTATAGATTATTATATTGTAGAATTATAGATTATTATATTATAGAATTATAGATTATTATATTATAGAATTATTCACTATTATATTATAGAAATATAGATTATTATTTTATAGAAAAATAGATTATTATTTTATAGAAAAATAGACTATTATATTATAGAATTATAGATTATTATATTGTAGAATTATAGATTATTATATTATAGAATTATAGATTATTATATTATAGAATTATTCACTATTATATTATAGAAATATAGATTATTATTTTATAGAAAAATAGATTATTATTTTATAGAAAAATAGACTATTATATTATAGAATTATAGATTATTATTGTGGTCTTGTCAAAATATGGAAGCGGCGTCTGGCGGCTACGTTTCGCGCCGTCGATGACGGCGATGAACTTTAGTCGCGCGATCGCTTTTAACGAAGCAAGAAGAGGATTCTTATTTTTAGTATTGTAATGACAGGATTCTTGGTTTTAGTATTGTTTTATGTTAGTTTCAGTTTAGTTTTCAGTCCTTAATTATAATATATTGTAATATTGTTTTATGTTAGTTTTAGTTCAGTTTTTAGTTTCTAAAAACTATAATTATAATTATATATCATGTCTTTGTTTTTAGTTACTATTTGTAGTATACATAGTACCTTTGATTATTCGTTACTACTTACAGTATATATAATATCTCTATTTATTAACTACTATTTATGATATATATATATGACATATTCGTTTATTACTTACTATTTAAAATATATATAATACCTTCAACTATTAATTATTACTTACAGTATATATGATATATTTGTTTATCAGTAATTATTATATATTTATATATAATATTATATATAGTAATTATTATCTATTTGTTTATTATCAATTATAACTATTTATAGTATATATAATACCTTTGATTATTAATTACTATTAATAGTATATATAAAATTTTTGTTTATGACTTGCTATTTAAAATATATATAATACCCTCAACTATTAATAATTACTTGCAGTATACATATAATATCTTTCTTCAATAATTACTACTTATACCATATATATTATCCTTGTTCATTAGTCATCATTTATTTATATACACTATCCCGATTCCACCATTATTAAACACAGCCGAGGGCATATCTATTTGTCCGGCGCTGAAAATGGCGGACGACGTCTGCGCCTAGGGTTGTCAGCAGCAGCAGCAGCAGCGTGCGGCGGTCCAGAGGCCCAGCGATCGTAGCAATCATCGTATCACACTCGCGTGTAGTTGTTGTCTATGTTTTGCCGTTTACTATGTGTGACCGTACTATATTAATATTAAGTGATTCACGCTCCCGTAATGCGATCCATGTCGTTAGACGGGATGCCTTAGGCCACGCAACGTAACTTTTATATGGAAGCCTTGTGCCCCGATGCTTGATCTCTCGATGTTTGTCGCGGCTCTGGCCACGGCGCGTTAACGTCGCCCCGTACATCGAGGGACATCTGCTTACCAAGGAGCAATTGAATTTATTAAGATACATTACGCAAATTGTAGCACCGCCCGAGCATTATACTAATGAGAATACAGCGCTATGGCTTTATTAAAAGAACAACCGCCTGAGCAGACGTTCCTCGACGACGTAGGGCCTCGACGATCTTTGATAATTCACCGTCTCTTATTTAGTTCACTATACTCTCACAGTTAGATGAAGATATACTGATCTTAACTAACTTAATTAATTTTATGTAATAAGATGTCTGTAGTATAACAATATTTAATATAATAATTATTCTAGCGTTGAAGAGCTGTTATCCAGATTTTTGTGATTGAGAGTTTATTGTGGTTGCTCTGATAGTTATATTAATATATTATATATCTAGTTTTCTTTGTTATTTATTATTTTTATGTTAGTTATTAAAAATAATATTTTTATGTTTTGTCATTAAGGTTAATAGTTGTATTATGATTAAGGTAAGCTCAATTCTTCTTCTCTTAGAAATGTAATCATAAATACGTAATTATTGTTATATAGTTATTAATATAGAATTATTAGTATATAATTTTTATTAGTTAATAATATTGAGTATATAAATTAAATGTAACAGGTATCGCGACTTTTATAGCTGAATAAATCATAGTTACGAGTAGAAAGCTCAACCTAGAAGACTCGTTAATAATTAATAATTAGTGATAGTGTAATCGATTTAAACAGAAGATAGCGTAATTCCGTGAAACGTTCGCGTACATTTGCCATCGTCGGCGCTTAAAAATATGGTTCCACGCCTTCGAACTTTCTAAAACTATTTCTTTCGGCGATAAATCGCGGCCGCGCATTGTATGAAGAAAGTTTTCACTTTCGCTGGCCAACGGATGCAAAATACCGCACGTATGCGCAATTAATTAACAACTGCCCGTCCGCGGAACTGCCGTGCGCGAAACGTGCACGCGTATTTTAGGCAACGCTTGCTTTCTAAATTTCGTGGATCCGCGAATGCAACCACAATTGCAACGAACGCCGCTGCCATTTTCAATTATCAAGCCGTCGCAATCGAAGGAAGCAAAGGTTAATTGTTAATAACATTAACGAAATTTTGCGCGGACTATTTGCGCATTAGTACGCGAAGGTAATCATGCCAGTACGTAGATTAACAATTTTTCTGGCAAGAATTACTGATGAATTAATTTTGACGTCGACTGTATTTTACGGAGAATTTATTTAATAAAGTTTCGCTACATATATTACGTGTTAGAGTACGAATCATTATTTATGATATTTTAACGAAGGAAACGTCTATTTAATTTCAAAATAAAAATCCATCGATAATTGTCTATCTTTCAAATAAGTTGGGACAATATTTGTTAAATTAAATTCGAAACAATTTGCCAAATTGAAATGAAAGAATTAGGTGCTCATTCCAGGCCGTGGCTAAATCATAATAATCGCGTCGTAGATTAACAATTTCTCGGACAAGAGTTACCGATAATTTAATATTGCCGTCGACTATAATTTACAGAGAATTTATTTAATAAAAGTCATTTCTTATTATTAGAGCACGACTACATTTATAATATTTTAACGAAGGAGACTTCTATTTAATTTCCAAATAAAGATCCATCGATAATTGTCTATCTTTCGTACAACTTGTCAAATTAAATTCGAAATAATCTGGCAAATTGGAATAAAAAAAATTAGGTGATCATGCAGGGTCCGTGGGGTCACCGTAGCCCAATCAGCGTTGATCGCATTGTGTCAATGCTACGGTACTAGGTTGAATGACCAATGACCCTCGCGCAGAACGCGTTGCATAACATCGCGTTCTGTTTATTAGTCATCGCGTATCAAGTGATATGATAAATTGCAGTAATCCGTTGGCTTCGACGTTTAAGACGAATCATTCGCCGGGCTCTCGCACATTATGTAATAACGAGGACGCGGGGAAAAATGACGCGGGGAGGGAGGGTTGGATGGATGGAGGGTTCAATAAGCCTGTTCGGCGATTACGTTTCTTTTCGAGATAAGTGCATTACTCGGAAGAGGTCTCGCGACCGGCTCGGTGTTTTTTCGAGGAGATGCGACGAAAACAATCGTTTCAGGAAATCACGTGTTAGTTTAAAATTGTTTAAAATTGTGATGTTTAAATCTTTGGGGGATGGTGGGGTTAAAAATGTCATAGATTTTCGATGTATGGCATGTTTAGATCCACCTCTTAATATTGAAATGCTATATAATATAATATGGTATAATACTATTGAATATAATATAATATAGCTGTATAATATAATATATACTATATAATATAATATAGGTTCCATCATATATCAAACAATTCGATTGGATCATTAATTCTTCATAATTTTATATTATGTGACTTCTTCGTCAACCCCTTGTGCTATGATTCATTTCATGCTGTGTTAATTAACATTTATTTTGTTCTTAATACTTTCTTTAATAATAGAAGAATTACATTTACTTTCGATTTGAAATCAATTAATAATATGCATATCTAGTGGATCGTGCATAAAATCTTTGTCACGAATCTGACTGTTATGTTATGTATAATATAATATAATCATGTAATAATATTGTATAGCATAGTATAATGTACTATAAATATAATGTAATAAAATAATAGCTTAGATCAGTATAGCATAACATAGCATATTATAATATAATGGTATATTATATTATAGCACAGCATAGTCCAGCATAGCATAGCACAGTATAGCTTAGTACAATATAATATTATATGATGTAATATAATAAAATAGCTTAGAACAGCATAGAATAGCATAGCATAGAATAGTATAATATAATATTATATAAAATACTATAATAATAGCGTTGTATAGCATAGTATAATATTATATTAAATAACGTAATATAATAATAGCATAGCACAGCACAGCCTAGCGTAGTAATATGACAATAACGACATAGTACAGCATAGCACACTGCAGCACAGTATAATATAGCATAGAATAGCACAGTATAGAATAATATAATATGAATATTAATATTATTACTATATAATATAGCATAGAATAGCACAGTATAAAATAATATAATATGAATATTAATATTATTATACTATATAATATTCTATCATATTAATTTCCCAAATTTCAACTATCTTTATCACTAAATATTATTATCCATATCAAAGAAAGATCCATGTTAACAAATTCTTTTTAAACAACCATCTCCAAGGTGTCTATGAAATATTTTAACGGCGATGCAATTTCCGTAAGGAGGCGAAGACAGTCGACGTGAAAATTCAAGCGAGAACATAGTTCTCCGTTTCTGGGACGACCCCGCATTGAATCACGCCGCGTTTTTAGAAAGAAGCGCATCGCTTGCGCAAGACAGAAGTTTTCCATCGATAAATTGAGGAATCAATTCGCTCGCGATGCGAGTTCAAGCGGTTCTTAGAAAGATGAGAAACAGAACTAGCAATTGGCTGAAATTAAGTGCCGCGAAACGATGCGGCCGTCACAATAATCTACGAGAAACGGATCGCTATCTGGAACGATACCAGAACGAATTAAAAACAGTCGATGCAAAGAAATCGGTTTGCGTCACTTTTGCGTCTGCAGTTTCTTTTTCTGTTGACGTCTGCATGCAGAAACGGAAGACCGCGACGATGCAATAGGTTCTTGCGATTGTCAATTATGGATAATTCTGGAAATATGTTATTTATATTCATATTTCAGAGTTTACATAACTCTGGAACAGAAAGTGACGATATATATATTGAAACCAACTCGCAGGCTGTGGATTTTATATGTTTCAGAAAAAATTGAGTAAGATGGTGAAATTTAAGATATAATTTTTTAAAGTTTTATTTGAATAATTGATAGTATTTTAATTATTTTCTATGCTTGGGGTTGGAGTTAAAAATTTGTGTATATTTGTATAATTTATTTTTATAGATTTGTATATTTTTTATACAGATTATTGTATTATGGAATTACAGATAATTATATTATAGAATTATAGATTACTTTATTATAGAATTATACACTATTATATTATAGAATATAATTCTATAATATAGTAATCTATAATTCTATTATATTATATTACATTATAATTCTACACTATTATATTATAGAATTATAGATTACTATATTGTAGAATTATAGATTATTATATTATAGAATTATACACTATTATATTATAGAAATATAGATTATTATATTATAGAATTATAGATTATTAAATCATAGAATTATAGATAATAATATTATAAAATTAAAGTTTATTATATTATAGAATTAGAAATTATCACATTAAAGGATTATAAATAATTATAGATTGTACAACGTGTCAAAGTGCCAACACCAAACGACTAAAATACAACTCCGCTTTAATGAAGTCCTCGCAACGATTCAGTCACGCCATTATAGGGCAAGGGGTTAAGGATCGCCCCTTTAAACGCCATCGGAAATATTTCACCACGCGGCCGCGGCAAGAAGCCGGCCCGTTAAACGGACGTTAATTTCTTCTCTAAATAACGCGAATAAATTGTCTCCGTGTAAACAGCTGTTTCCATTAACCGGTCAGATCTTTCCATGGATAGACGGAGGACGGACCCTGGTAAAATCCGCGTGCGAATCGATTGCATCGTCCGCGCGGAAAAAAGAAAGAATCATTCACCCGTCGGCGCGTTGTGTAACGCGCGGAGGATTATTGTTTCGCCTGTGCCCAGTCAAATATATCACTTTGATTTCCCGTCTAAGTAAATACTTCAACACGTGTCGCGCGCAACACTCCTTCAATAGAGCCGTAAATTCTCGAGCAGCGCGTGGAACACGGCTGTTCGACGAGAGCGCGCGCGCGCTCGCGCGGTGCCTATTTGCAAATCCGCGATATAACGCGGCTATGATTTATGATTGGTGCGTGTGACGGGAGGGAGGGGGGGGGGGGGGGGGGGTCAACGCAAAGAAGGAATGCAACCGGCCCCGACCATTACGGTGCGCCTGTACGAACATTACGGTTTACGAACGAGCATATGTTCCGATGGAGGCGCGCGCGCGCGTGCTCGTTAAACAGCCCCACACGGTCTTAGACGCGCGCGCGCGTACATTTCTTACGGGGGAACACCGCGCCGCCGCCCCGTGGACGTCGCCGCGTACGATTTGACGGGTGTATTCGAGTAACCACCTCGGTCTCATCTGACCGCAAGAAAGAACTCGAACGCTCGTAAAAACATTAATAAATATTGTCCGAGGGTTGCGGTGATCACGTGTGCCACACGATACCGACAACATGGCGCCGATGTTCCGGTAGAAAGAACCCCGACGAATTGTTATTTAAGGCTTCGTTGTTTAGTGTAATAATAGTAATAATAATAATTATTATTATTATTTGCAGTGATGCATTTGTTTTCCTTTTTCTCGCAACAAAATTCGGTTCGCAGCGATGCAATTGTCCACCTTCTTCTCGCAAGAAAATTTGTCGCCCTTCTCGCCGCAGCAAAATTCGCTTTGCAGCGATGCAATTGTCATCATTCTTCTTGCAACAAAATTTGCTTTGCAGCAATGCAATTGTCCTCTTTATCTTCGCAGCAACATTCACATTGGAGCAATGCTATTGTCCTTCTTCTTATCGCAGAAAAATTCGCTTTGCAGCAATGCAATTGTCCTCCATTTTTTCGCAGCAAAATTCGCTTTGCAGCAATACAATTGTCTTCCCTTTTTTGCAGCTAGATTCGCTTTGCAGTAATGCAATTGCCCTCCTTCTCTTCGCAAAAGAATTCGCTTTGCAGCGATGCAATTGTCCACCTTCTGCTCACAAGAAAATTCGCTTTGCAGCGATGCAATTGTCCTTCTCCTTATCGCAAAAGAATTCGCTTTGCAGCGATGCAATTGTCCTCCTAGTTTCCGCAGAAAAATTCGGTTCGCGGGCGAATGCGCGAATGATAGAGCGGATGTCTTTAAAGATCGACGAGCGTAAGTGATAAATCGGACGATTTCGTGTACTTTGAAACACTTTCTACAGACACGCGCGCGTCAATCGTAATTAATGAGACGCGGTTATTGATGATCGAGAGGCAACATGGCGCGACGCATCGGTGGAGAGCGTATCCTTTTCGGAACTCGTTCGACCAGTCGTAACAAAGCCGCGGATAGAACCGTTGCTCGGGACCACGGGGCTAGAGAGTAGCTCTTTCTTAGGGGTCCCGACATAATTAATTAGCAACGGCATTAAATGGACACGTCAGCGGGAACCAGTTTTTCGTCCTGTAATTAACGATCGGGGATAAGATCGCGTCCCTTTTGTTCGTTAGAACGTTATATTTGTTCTTAATAAATCGAAAAGGACGATTTTCTGAAATCAAGCCTGTGCCATCGTCCATGGTGTATCAATTATTATTTATTTATTTATTCAGTTAATTATTTAGTTATTTATTTAGTTATTTAAGTATTTAATTATTTAATTATTTAGTTACTTATTTACCAATAAAGGGATCTTGGTTCTTGGAGCACATGTAATTGGTATAATTAATTCTATTATAGTGTTCTAATAAAAAGGAAGAAGAAAGAAAGGAACAGATTGTATAATTTAAATTTAAATAAATTTTTAATTTAAACGAATTTTGATGATAATATATATTAATTTATTAATGAGACAAGGCAATCTGATCGAAATATTGAAGGAGACCTTAATATTGAATTGTAGGCGTTTTAAAATAATTATTATTAATACTTTTATTAATAAAATAATTATTATTAATTCTAATTTAATTATGTCAACTTGATTCGCGCAAAATTTAATTTCGTCTATAAAAAAATCAGAATTCCATCCATCACTTTTTACTGTTCGAAAAGACGTAGCCTCGTCTCGCGCGAAGAATTCGGAAATCTCAGCCGACGAAACGCGAGAACTTTCCTCGACGAAACAGCGTCAGAGGCGCGAGAGAAGAGGGAGGGGAGGGACACGGGCCCCGTTCTCGGAGGAAGAAGACACGGGGCGCGCACACAGAGAGAGAGAGCCGGTGGATAGGGAAGTAAATAAGTAAATAAACCAGCCGGCTTTAGCGAGGAGGTGTCGCGATGCAAATAATCGTCTTTCTCGAGGATCCGAGGCGCGAAAGTGCACGTGTCTGTAAATATGCACACGGTAATATGCGCGCGCTGGAACGCGTACGAGTTTCCCCGGGGCCCCTCTCTCTCTCTTCGGGCACACGGTGTAGCCGTGTGCCGTGTCCTGGCCGCGCCGGTCCGGATTCTTTCATATTCACGGACCTCTCGGCGGGCACCGCTTGCCGCCGGTGTGCCATCTTATCGCGCCAGCACGGGCGTTAAGTAATTTGCTTATTTCTTTTTACTCGCTGCTAATAGCTCCGCCACACATCGCCACGGTTTTCTCAAGCGTCGGCACGGCGTGGCAGCGCCGCGCAGCACCCTTTTTGCCGATCTTTCTCGCTTTTACTCGGCCCAGCCCGCTCGCTGCTCTCGACGCGCCGTCTCTCGACGATGACGCGACGGAAACGACGACCGCGTCCCGCGAATTACGGCCGCGTTCCTGTCGCGACGATCCTCGCGCTCGGAAGCGGGTCGTTATGGCCACTGGGAGATATTAGGGTGTCCCATACGTTTCTTCCGATTTTTTAAATCGAAATTAATAGACGGTATTCTGACGACACCTTCGAAGATTGTGTGACAGAATTGGCCAACTTTGGTCCGCGATAACTGCGCGAAAAATTGTTCTAGAACGATGATTTTTATTGCAAATTAAAGCTTGAAGCTTCAACTTTAAGACATTGTTTTTTTAGATTTTATGTTGCGTGCACTTACACTAATGTAATTTTTTAAGATACGAGGTGTAACACTTTAGACGTTCGTCGCGTTGGAGATTGTTGAATTCGACGAAATGCCCTGACTCGGTAAAATTTTTTTAAGAAACGTCAATTACCAGTAAATAAACTTCAATTCTTCCTCTTTAATTTGAGGTAAAACAAACGTGGCTGCGATTTTTTGCCTCGAAGCTACAGCTTTTCGAAGTGAGCATTAATTTGGTCAAAGCGAACCAGTTAATTCTTACAATTTCTCACTAACATTTATTTATTTACTACGCTTAATAAAGCAGTCTCTTCGTCGTATATAATACATAATAATACCACTATTACCTATGCAACCATTTTCAATCCACTAAAGTATCATAAATTAATTTTTCCATCAACGCAAATTTAAAAAAGCCCGACTCACTCTCGAAATAAACGCTTCACACGAATCTAACACTTCGACGAGCTGCTCCATTATCGCGGCACTCCTTAGCGTCACTGATTATTCGGTATCGTAGAGACTCTGCCGTAGCATCGATTATAAGATCGTCCGATTTTTCGAATACCCTTAGGTAGGCGAAGCGTTAAAGTGGTTAACCGCTCCGTGGAAGAGGCCAAATAACCCGTTGGCGCGTTTAGGACGATTCGAATGGAGGACAAGCTATCCGGGGAGACAGCTTGGCAGAGAGGCTATTATTTGCAACGGAGAGGTTCGATTCCGCGGCTCGCGTGCACACATGCGAGCGGCTCGCGCGATTTTCCGCTGGCACGGAAAAAGCAGGTACAGTTAGCCGATCGGAATATTCAGGAACGCGATGGGCTCCGTGGATTCTCGCGGCTCTTCCTCCCGTCGGGGACGCGGGGCTGCGTCTCCTCTACTTCTACACACGTATATGCATATATATGTATGTATATACATAGTACGGGTTTTACTTATTATTTACGGAGTAGATTAATTAATTGGTGAGAAGGGAGAAAGTTTGAGGGAAATAGTTGAGGATTGATTGATCGGTTCGCTGCCGGCGAGGCTTCCAATAATGAGCGACTGTCGAAGCTTTGATGGATTTTTCGTTGCTCGGTATTCATTTGCTTGGTGACGAGTATAATTGTGAAAAATAGTTAACTGGTTAAGCGTAGTAAATAAATAAATGTTAGTGAGAAATTGTAAACTGTCCTGTAAAATAAATTGTACTTCGAAAAGCTGTAGCTTTGAGGGAAAAAATCGCAGCCACGTTTGTTTTACCTCGAATTAAAGAGGAAGAATTGAAGTTTATTTACTGGTAAATGGCGTCTCTTAAAAAAATTTAACCGAGTCAGGGCATTTCGTCGAACTTGACAATTTTCAACGCGGCGAACGTCTAAAGTGTTACACCTCGCATCTTAAAAAATTACATTGGTGTAAGTGCACGCAACATAAAATTTAGGAAAACACTGTCTTAAAGTTGAAGCTGCAAGCTTTAATTTCCAATAAAAATCATCGTCCTAGAATAATTTTTGACCAAGTTATCGTAGACCAAAGTTGGTCAATCCTGGCATACAATCTTGGAAGAAGGTAATAGGGCATTAAAAAATTAAACAACAAAAATATCGTATATTAATTTCGCAGAAAAAAGGGGAAGAATTTTATGGGACACCTTAATATATATATACATATACACAAACGTATACTCTCTCTCGAAATCGCCAGGGTCCCGGCGATTTCACGGTGGACGCGGTCGAATGCAGCTCGCATCGGTCCGTTACCACGACGATATGTAAAACGCAGTCACGGCCCGACGTGCATGGTTTGCATACGGGCAA
Source organism: Augochlora pura (assembly GCF_028453695.1). Taxonomy (NCBI): domain Eukaryota; kingdom Metazoa; phylum Arthropoda; class Insecta; order Hymenoptera; family Halictidae; genus Augochlora; species Augochlora pura. The sequence goes on from NC_135772.1 coordinate 2,029,212, forward strand.
AGGTTGTCTTTACCGGTTGTTTACAGTATTGAGCAGAGCGAGGACGAACGACGACGACGACGACGACAACCAGGAACGCGAGCCGGAGAGAAAGGGCGCGGCGAAGGGGGGCAATGGGAACGGCCATCGCCGCGACAGTAAATTCATACGGGGGATAGATGTTAACCGTGCGCTCGTTAGACATTTGAATTATTTATTGGGTCGCTCGATGTTCCATCGCGGGGCGCGCCGCGGCCCTTTTTGCTCGCCGAGGATTTCGTCCTAGGCGACCTAATGGCGGCTGATCATAATCCAGAGGCTGAGGAGAGGATTTTGTTAAGGGGGAGAGTCTTAGTGTCTTTGTTTAGTATTAGGTTGTCCCATAAGTTTCTTCCGCATCACGCTAGGAGTGACTCTAAGTGGCTGTTTTTATATAAATATGCAGGCTTATCTTTTTGCCGTTTATGGTATCGGTTTCAGTCGTCCTAGACCACTTTCAAAGTAAGTTTCGTTGGTGACAAAGTCTCTTTTACAATTTTTTCTGCATCGTTCAATATGGAGAGCCGAAAGAAGCATTTGCGACATGTTATACTCCATTGCTTTAAAAAAGGCAATAGTGCAAAGGATACTGCAGACGAGATTTGCACCGTTTACGGGAGTGATGCTACGACTATTAGGACCTTCCGCGATTGGTTTAAAAAATTTAGAGCTGGAAATTTCGAGGTGAAAGATGAAGACCGCAGCGGCCGCCCAGCAACGACGGATACGAACATTATCAGCACTGTGCTCACTGAAAATCAGCGATATAGTGTGGGCGAGATAGTGGATGCCACTAATATTCCCAGGACAACGGTACATAATCATTTAATCAAGATGGGATATGCGACTCGATGTGAAGTTTGGGTTCCACACCTAGTGACGGAGACTGGCCTTATGAACCGCGTCCCTGCGTGCGATTTGCTTCTCCGGCGACATGAAAGGGATTCTTTCTTAAAGAGGCTTGTCACTGGAAACGAGACTTAGATTTTATACCAAATCGTGCATCGAAAACGCACTTGGTCTAAGGAAAATAGACCTTCAACTGTTGCGAAGCCTGGACTTCATCCGAAGAAGATTCTTTTGTGCATTCGGCGCATTTATCCACCGAATTTTTGAAACCTCTTAATTAGAAAACAGTTTTCATTTGTAAAGCAGAATATTTCTAGGATACCTCTCGAATGTCCTACGAACGTCTTAAAGACGTCTGAAAGGCGTTTTGATTTGTAACACAGAGCGCACTACGACGTTTAAAGAACGTCTTAAAGACGTCTAGATTCGTAACATAGGATATTTCTAGGACGTCTTGAGAACGTCTTAAAGACGTCTCATAGGCGTTTTGATTTGTAAGACAAGACGTTTCTACAATATCTTAAAAAGACGTCTCGATTAGTAACAAAAGTCGTGTTTAGGACGTTTTCACGATGTCTAAAAGACGTTTGTAAGGTGTCTAATAGACGGTTTGATTTGTAACACGGGATATTTCTAGGATAATTCTAAGACGTTTTAAGAACGTCTTAAAGTCGTTTTGATTAGTAACACGAGACGTTTCTAGCATGTTTTAAAGACCTCTAAAAGACGTTTATACGAAGTTTAATATGCCTTTTCGAAAATTGCACCGATTAATTATTTAGTTTCGTTTTCATTACAGATTGAGGATGCAAGGGCAAGGCGATCGCGTTTCAGGTATATTTTAATACATTATTTCCAAAAAAGCAAGTATCGCGAGCACGATCTTTCTGTTATATACAGTATATTAAAATGAAGCCTTGAAAGAAAGGCAGTGTCAAAATTGATTCGTCTAATTGAATGAACTTATATTTTCAAGCAAAAGAATTGAATTTTCCTTCTTATTTTAAATCCGCAATTACTTAGTTGCCAACCTAATAGAAAGAAAGGGAAATAAAGGGAAAGGAAGTGAAAGACAGGGAAGGTGAGAAAAGGTGAGAAGAGAAAGAGAAAGGAAGAAAAGAGTTAGAAAAAGCCAGAGACAGGAAGATAAAGAAGAGAGAAACGAGAAACGGGAGTCAAAAGAAAAAAACCGAGAGAGAGAGAGAGGGAGAAAAGGGAGAAAACCACAGAGAGAAAGAGAAGAGAAAAGAAAGACAAAAACAGAGGAAAACAGAGAAAGAGAATAGAAAAGCAAGATAAAGAAAGATAAAAGCAAGAGAAAGAAAGATAAAACCAGAGAAAGAGCCAAGGAGAAACCGACAGAGAAGGAGAGAAGAAAATGAAGAGAAAGGAAGATAAAACCATTGAAAGAGGGAAGAAAAGCAAGAAAAAGAAAGACAAAACCAGAGAAAGAGCCAAGAAGAAACCGACAGAGACGCAACACGTTCCGTGTACGTTGAAGGGCGCACGTCACAGCAGCGGTCTCCGTTGCAGTGATGTGCAGCACGATGTTGCAAGTGGTCAATTATGTGATGAAATGGTTGCCGTTTCACCCCGCGAAAGAAGTCACAAGGTTTGCGTGCGGCGCGTCGGGACGGCGACGCCGCCGTGGCCGTGGGCCTGCAGGCAGCGTGCAGACCGCAGGGTGCGAGCGTGGTCAATGGTAGGAGGAGGAGGAGGAGGAGGGGGAGGAGCTGGATGGCTGGGATCCTCGGGACCACGAAGAGAGAGGATGCGTCGGTGAATGTCGATGTCGAGAGACGCGGACGCGCGGACGTTGATATGGTCGGCGAGGAACTCCGTACGGCGAACGAACGAAAGGCCGAACAGACTCGAGAGAAGCTGAAGGGGGCCGGCGGGGCCGAAGAAGAAGAGACGCGAGAAAGAGAGAGAGAGAGAGTCTGATTCGGCTGGGTGAAACGCCGGGCCCCCGAGCGGAGAAACAAAGACGCCAGATCTTGCACAAGTCCGGCGAAAAAAGAGGAGCTCGGCATGGACGCCGCGCCGCACCATGGCACACACCATGCCAGACCACGGGCACCACAGCATGGCACACACCACGGCACACCATGGGCAGACCATGGCGCACACCATGCCGTGGTGACCATGCACCGGCGTGTGCAGCGTTGCTGACGAGGAGCGCTGCGCCCCGGAGCAGCGAGCTGCTCCTCCGCGAGGAAACCAGCGAGTTTCGAAAACAACCATGCGAGGCGGTTTGACGTCTCAAGGGGAGGAGCGCGGCTCTGGGACTAGGCCCCAGCTGGAGCTGCCCAGGTGAATACTTAGTAAGCCCGGGAATACTTAGTAAACGAGAATGTTTGATCTTCTCGTACGGTGCTAGCTTGTGGGCCCATTAATCCATCGCGGGATCTCAGACGCTCGCCGCGTCTATGTCGAATGGCGGTTTAAAGGAAATCGCGGCTACGCGGCGCAGCCTCTTGTCGGGACGCCTGACAGCTCTGGGATCACTGGGCCATCGGCGATGAGATTGTAACATGTTGCTATAAGAGAGAGAGAGAGAGACAGAGAGAGAGAGAGATTTCTACTCTTCGAGAACCGCACCTTCCGTCTGCGATCTTCTTCATACTGGGTCGAGTACGATTTATTTTTAGCTTTTTGTAACTCCGTATGCTTCGCACCATTTGAGAATAAGTTAACATTATTCTGGGTAGGACAATGCTGTTAAAGGGATACGTGGCCATTTTTTGAAGGAGGTTGCGGTGTCGATTTTGGGGCAATTAGTTTAGTAGCAATTTTATGGAGATGATTTTTGTGTCAATTTTATAGAGGAATTGTAGCCTTTAGGGTGGTAATGGTAACGATAATTGTTATGGCATTAATTTTGTAGAGACATATTACAAAGGATAATTGTAGTGTTAAGTTAATGGAGGCAATTATAGGGCCCAGTCTATACAGGACAATTATAGCATCAATTTTGTAGAGATATTTATAGTGTCAATTTTATACTGGCAGTTATAGTGAGGATTTCGTAGGAAGAATTGTAATTTTATAGAGACAATTATGGCGTCAATTTTATAGGCAATTATAGTGTCCAGACTATACAGGACAATTATAGTGTAAATTTTATAGAGACACTAATAGTGTCCACACTATAGAGAAAATCATGGCGTCAATTTTATGGGAACAATTGTAGTTGTCCAGTTTAAAGGGACAACTATAGCGATGAATCTATAAAGTACAACTATATTGTCAATTTTCTAGAGATAATTATAGTGAAGAGTCTATAAAGTACAACTATAGCAGTAATTATATAGCACAAATTATAAAGTGAATTTTATAGAGACAATTATAGTGAAGAGTTTATAGAAAGAATTGTAATTTCATAAAGCCAATTATGGTATCAATTTTATAGGCAATTATAGTTGTCTAATCTATAGAGTACAATTATAGTGTCACTTTTATAGAGACCGTTATAGTGTTAATTTCGTAGAAACAATTATAGTCTCCATTACATAGAGATAATTACAGGGTCCAGTTTGCACATATAATTATAGTATCAGTGTAATGCAGACGATTATAGCGTCTACTTCACACACAGGACAATTACAGTGAACGCTCTATATCAAGAACTGTAGTATCGTTTTCGTAGAGGAAATTATGGTGTCAATTGTATAGAGACAACTATAGTATCCAGTTTATACAGACAATTATGGTATCCATTTTACAGAGACAATTATAGTATTCAGTTTACACGAGCTATTATAGTGTCAACTTTGTAGAGACAATTACTGTGTCCGCTATACTCAGATAATTATAGCATCAATTTTATAGCGATAGTTATAATATCAATTCTATACAGACGATTATAGTGAAGAGTTTATGAAATAAATTGTACTCTGGCAGTTTCAAGAAGACAACTGTTGTTTCAATATTATAGAGACAAGTATACTTGCTAGTTTACACAAACTTTTATAGTGCAAATTTTATAGAAACAATTATATTGTCAATTTCATAGAAATAATTGCGACATCAATATATTATATAGACAATTACGCTGCCCAATTTACACAGATAATTATACCACGAATTTTATAGAGACAATTACACTGTCAATTTTATAGAGCCATTTATAGCGCCAATTGTATAAAATCATTTATAGCATCAATTTTATAAGTACAATTACAGCGTAAAATTTTATAAATCACTAATTTTTTTGTCCTTCCACAAACCTTCTTTCGTCGCAAAAAACTGCATCACCTATCACAACTAAATAATCAATTACATTTTAACACTAGCATGATCCCTCTAACAAAATTAAAAAGATTAAACAACTTTCATGTTCCTATCTTAAAACCCTGTCAACCTAATTTTCGATACTGAAATCAACAGATTGTTCAAATGAAATTCAAAAAAGCTCTATTATTCTAACCAGGGCACAAGGTATAAACAACCAAGCATCGTGCACGCCTATTCTGTTGCATTTCTCTAGCGATGGGAGCAATTTTCTCGATCGAAATATCAATGGGGTGCTGGTCGAAGCCAGTCCTCGACGAAATCTCTCGCATGGAATCTCGGATAAACCTTGCTGTTCTCTCTCCCTCTCTCTTTCTATCTTTTCGTCTCTCTCCTCTCTCTCTCTTTCTTTTCGTCTCTCTCCCTCCCTTAGGTCCCCGTTCCCTCCGCCTTCTCCACCAGGCTCGTTCTCCTTTCGCTTCCTCTTCTTCTGGTTCGTCGCTATCATCTTCTTGTTTCTCCTCGTCTAACCGTCTCTCCCCCGTCGGTTCCTCTTCCTCCTTTTTCCCTCCCTGCATATGGAGGGACTCCCTTCTGGTTCCCCGGTCGTCGACGTTTCCTCTCCTGCTCGCGCGCGGGCCGGTATCGGGCGCGCCTCCTTTTTCCGTCCCGCTCCGGCAACGGCGAGGAGAAGCAGTCGAAAAAGACGGCACGTATGGCATACCTCGCGCAGTCGTGCCACGAGGCCTTCTCCGCGCGAGGTACTCAACCTTCTTTGCATCCACCGGTCGCCCCTCTTCGCAGACGGGTAAACGTCTGACCTCGTGCGACCCACCTGTTCCGCCGAACCCAGAGGTGAGCGCCGTGTGTCGAAGACGAAACGAACGAACCGGGAGGAACCTGCAGGCGAAACGGGGAAAGAGATCGTCCCTCTGGAAAATCTTCGATGATGTCGCGTTATGAAAATTTTCATTGTACTCGATGACGATAAGCTCTTGCTTGGGAAAAATGGCAAGCGATTATTCGGAGTTTTAGCCATTCTTTGAGTATTGTTATGGTAGATGTATTTCTGGTTTATGGTTTGAGAATTTTGGAAATGAGAATTAATGTTTTGACAGACGATATTTTCTGTTTCGTGTTTTATATTTCATATTTCAGACTTTATATTTCATATTTCGTATTACATATTTTATATTCCACATTTTATATTTCCTATTTTCTCTTTTCTATTTTCTATTTTCTATTTTACGTTTAGTATTTTATATTTTATTTCATATTTTATATCTTATATTTCCTATTTCATATTTCATATTTTATATTTCATAATTCTTATTTCCTGTTTCCTATTTCATGTTTCATATTCTATATTTCATGTTTCATATTCTATATTTCATATTCCATATTTTATATTTCATTAAATAATTCAAATGCCATTTACAGGTTTAACGTTAACACTTTATTGTCTACTGACCAATGCAATAAATTACCGAAAAACAATGCTCAATTTCAAAATTAGCTACACTTAAACACTACTTAAAATTAGCTATTAATAAATCATCGAAATAAATAGATCATCGCAAGACAAATAGCTCCGCCTTCGAGTTTACATCCCCCAATGTAAATCGATCGTGTTTGATCGATCACATAGCGGAAGTAGATCCAACAATAATCAGAACTAGGAATAATAGAATCCCAATAAAAGGGGTCTTTTAATAGTCCTTAAAGCATCTGCGAAGAGCAATATGTTCGGACATGTTTAGACAACCATAATATCCAAAGTCCTGCTAAAGATCAGAAATTTATTTCAAGGTTATGTTACTTATTAAGACCTCCAAGTTATATCAAGATTATGTTAAGAATAATCAAGACCTCTAGGTTATGTCAATCTGGGCTACTTTATTTCAAGGTTATGTAACTTATTAAGACCTCCATGTTATTTCAAGATTATGTTAAGATTAATCAAAACCTCTAGTTTATGTCAATCAAGACTACGATAATTATTAACGTAACTATTAACGAATTTTTAAATATGTTTTGGTATAGCTATTTTAACGCAATTTAGCACAAATTAAAGCTGAAAGTGTCTACTTTAAGACTTGGTAATTTATATTCCCATGGAATGGCCGAGTCATTTTTTAAAATAATAAAAACCAATTTCCTGTCATTATCAAGAGGCCTCAAATTCAAGGTGGGAGATTAGGTGGATTTTTAAATATGTTCTCGTTGTGCTATTTTAACGCAATTTAGCACAAATTCACAACTATCGACTGTCCGTCGACACTAAAGGGTTGTTCACTTCATGGCAGTATCACATTACGTCAACTCGACTAGAATAATCCACCATAACAATATAAGCGTACAAATAACACACGAATTAATAATTATCATTTATTATAAAGCGAATAAATCTCACCTTCGATTTGAAAGCTCCTAATAAAATAAAAAGAAAAAGAAAAGGAAAGAAGCTCTAGATTAACGACGTCCTCGACGCCGCAGCGCTGCTTTCTTTTCCCGCGAAGAATTCCTCGCGCTCCTTCACCTAAGCTTTTCTCTCGCGGGCGCGAGGTGCGATGCGAATAGTTTGTTGTTGCAAGAAAGTCCCGATTTAGATGGTCGTAACGTTCCTTCGCGGTTACATTGGGCTCCGGCGATCGGCGAAGAGCGCGCGCCTCCCCGCGATATGAAAACAAGTCGCCGATGCGTTTGCTGCCTTTAGATTCGCGGTGGTTTACAAGTCTTCTAGAGTTAGCGCTCTAGCGGCGAACCACTCGATTAATTTCGCTGGGGCTGGTGAGATCTGGCGGCTCGCCGGATCTCAATCCAGGGTCTGGATCTTCTCCGATCCCTCTTCCGGCTCTGGACCCGATGATGTTTCCGTAGGCAACGCGGGCTCGGTATAAGCGCCGCGGTTACGTAGAATCACCGCGAGAAGCCGTGTTCAAGGATCGAAAATATTTGCGGAACGGCTATTGTGAACCAGATGTTTGCGCAATCTAGAATTGGCGACTGTGTTTGGTAGCCAATTGGAAATTTATTGCTACGAGAGTGAAGCGGAGCGGCGAATTTTCAGTGTGTTCGGATCGTGTTGCGAGGCTTTGAGACGATTAGATCGCGGATTTTTCTGTATTTAAGGTAGAAATTATTTGAGTTGAACAAAAGGGGTGAATTGCATTTGGAGGATTTTTATGGTATTTTCAATTGATTATTGGATGATGTGTTTATTTGAAACTTTATACGCGCAGTTGTAGTGAAGATTTTATAAAATAATTGTAACATCAATTTTATAGAGACCGTTATTGTATTAATTTTGTAGAAACAATTATAGTCTCCATTACATAGAGATAATTACAGGGTCCAGTTTGCACATATAATTATAGTATCAGTGTAATGCAGACGATTATAGCGTCTACTTCACACAGGACAATTACAGTGAACGCTCTATATTAAGAACTGTAGTATCGTTTTCGTAGAGGAAATTATGGTGTCAATTGTATCGAGACAACTATAGTATCCAGTTTATACAGACAATTATGGTATCCATTTTACAGAGACAATTATAGTATTCAGTTTACAGGAGCTATTATAGTGTCAACTTTGTAGAGACAATTACTGTCTCCACTATACTCAGACAATTATAGCATCAATTTTATAGTAATAGTTATAATATCAATTCTATACAGACAATTATAGTGAAGAGTTTATGAAATAAATTGTACTCTGGCAGTTTCAAGAAGACAACCGTTGTTTCATAGAAACAATTGTAACGACAATATTATATAGATAATTAGACTGTCAAATTTACATAGACTATTATAGCGCGAATTTTATAGAAACAATTGTACTGTCAATTTCATAGAAATAATTGCGACATCAATATTATACAGACAATTACGCTGTCCAATTTACACAGATACTTATAAAACGAATTTTATAGAGACAATTACACTGTCAATTTTATAGAGCCATTTATAGCGCCAATTGTATAAAATCATTTATAGCATCAATTTTATACGTACAATTACAGCGTAAAATTTTATAAATCACTAATTTTTTTGTCCTTCCACAAACCTTCTTTCGTCGCAAAAAAAACTGCATCACCCATCACAATTAAATAACCAATTACATTTTAACACTAGCTTGATCCCTCTAACAAAATTAAAAAGATTAAACAACTTTCATGTTCCTATCTTAAAACCCTGTCAACCTAATTTTCGATACCGAAATCAACAAATTGTCGAAATGAAATTCAAAGAAGCTCTATTATTGTCAATTGTCTGCTCTAATTGATTATTCGATGATGTGTTTATTTATTGAGGATTTATTATGTTTTGTGGATTTTATGTACTATGTATTTTATTGCCAACTAATTTATTATTAAGTAATTTCTTATTAAGTAATTTATTACTAAGTAATTTATTATTAAGTAATTTATTATTCAGTAATTTATTATTAAGTAATTTATTATTAAGTATTTTCTTATTACGTATGTTATTATTACTAATTGTCATACACGTTGAAAATTCCATCGACCTAATCGCGTTCCAAATAATTGACATCGAAGGCGCTCGAAAAATATCGTCTCGTTCGATCATGCTATTTTGCAGAAATCTTCGCTTCAGTCTAGACGCGAGAGCAATCAATTAGCAGGCAAAAGAAGCTCGCGCCTTGTTTGCTTGAAGCGTATTTTCGGCGGAACAATGGGATCCGAAAGGATTTCCAGGATCCTATAAAAGTTCTCGTCGCCCGGCTCACATAAAAATAGGGGGAATCCGCGAGAGAGAGAGAGGGAGAGAGAGAGAGAGAGAGAGAGAGAGAGCGGTGGACGCGCGTTTGTTTTTGAAATTCTCACCTTCCACCCACACGGCTGGATTACTCACTTGGTAGAGAAGTTAGTCAGATCTTTTTCTAGAGAAAACACACGCCCGCGGAATCGTGTTACGTCACGGCGGATTAAACGGCTCGCATAATTCTGCTGATTCACTGTTCTTGGAACATCGCGATCACACACCCCCGCGCCCCCTCCTCCCTTCAAAAATCATAACCTTTTTTTCTGCGGGTTATAACGCCTCTGGCATTTCGCGGACGGTTTACGAAAGTCAAACAGACGTATTCGTTCGTCGTCGTAGCAATCATTTTTCGTCGATCGTGTCGTTTATACTTGACGCAATCACGTTTCGTGTCACGAAGAGGTGGCTCTTCGTTGCCGAAGGCATCGTTCATGATCGACGACTTTTCGAAATAGAATTTTAGGCGACTCGAAATAAAGGATGGAAATCAAGTGGACGGGTACTTGATGGTCGACGTAACGATTTCGAGATTGTAATTGCGATTAGTTGGTTGCAAATACAATTTTGTTGATATAGTTGTTGTATGTAGTTATCGTTATAATAGTTATTGTGCATGATATTATTTATTGTTATTAGATATCATATTATACAGATATGTAATATTACATAGATATATATGTTATATAGATACGTAATATCATATAGATATATATGTTAAATAGATATGATGTCATAAATAATTATTAGATATTTCATATATAGTAATTATATGATATTAATATATTATATCATATATTTATTATGTTATATATGGTATTATTATTATTAGATATAGTATTATGGTTATTAGATACGATAATTAGTATGCATAGTATATAGTATAGTATACTTATATTATAATTAAAATTAATGTATATAAAAGCACATTACACTAAGAAAAATATTTATATATATAGCTAATATTATATACTGTTATAATACTGTATATATATAGTATATGATTTGATGAAATAAAATAATTAGTATATATAGTATAATCATATCATAATTAAAATTGAAGTATATAAATGTTCAATGAACAAAGAAAAAAAAATATATTGTATATCTAATATTATATACTGTTATAATACCGTATATGATTTGATAAAATAAAATAATAAGTATATAAAATATAGTTATATTAAGAAAAAGGCATAAATCGTCGAAATAAAGGAATGCAAGACGCTCGATATTCGTTTAACAGAAAAATTCGCGATCGTCCCGTGAATCACCGACGATCGAGAGAGAGAGAGAAAGAGACCCCTTCCTCGGCCGCAGAGAAACCGGCCATCGACACGGACAGATCGTTCCAGACGTTCTTCCACGAGGTTCCGTCTGAATTCGCCCGAAAGGACACGGTTCGACGTACTTTCGTGACGCGTCCACCAAACGAATCGAAGAACCGCAAAAAAGGTACCAGCAGCGGCCATCCACAACAACCAACGAACGAACGAAAGCGCGAGAGAGAGCCGACTTCTCTTTCGTCGCTAATTATCGTCTGGCTTCCGGTCGTTCGACGATCTTTCTGTCGGCGGAAGTGGCGCGCGAACAGTGCCGCGGCCACAATGCCGTGCACTGTCATGGCGAAATAATAGAACGGAGGCTAACAAAAAATCCTGGATATACTAAATCAAAACATTTGGTTCGATGAGTGGCAAGAATGTATTTTTAATATAGTAAATGTTCGACTTTATTTTGATTTAATTTTCTAGTAAAATAGTTCAATTTTCTATCTCTTTTAGTTAATTTAATATCTTTTAATTAATCACATAACGCGTCATCGGTACCTTGTCACCTTAATTATAATTATATTAATATTATAATCAAATCATAATTACAATTATATTAATATTATAATTAAATCATGATTACAATTACGTTGATATTAGAATTTCATCATGATTACAATTATATTAACATTATAGTTAAATCATAATTACAATTATATTAATATTATAATAAATCATAATTACAATTATATTAATATTATAATTTACTTATAATTGTAATTATTTTAATATTATAATTTACTTATAATTGTAATTATATTAATATTATAATTTACTTATAATTATATTAATATTATAATTTACTTATAATTATAATTATATTAACATTATAATTGATTATTATTATAATTAATTTTGAGCTTAAGCTTGATATTTCGAACGCTTGGGTAATTGTTTAAACATTGTCTGGCGGGGTTGCGGAGCGTTGCACGCGGAAAAGGGTTGACGACGCGCGTGCACACGTGCAGACGCGATCGTCGAGTCGCGCGCGGCACCGCCACGGTTTTGTACGTGTGTTAGGGCGTGTCCTTGTGGCGTCCTTGCCCTCCGGTCGTTCACCGTACGCACGTACGAGCGCGCGCACGCACGCACGGCGAACGCGCGTCGAACGCACGGCGAACGCACGCACGGCTGCAGAACGCGCCCACGCAACGCGTGCACGTTTGGAACCCGGGACACGCGGTCTTTTACGTTTACGACACTTACGGAGCCCCGAGCCCCCCCCCCCCCCCCCTCCCCCCTCCCCGCGCCCCCCAACCGCCGCAACCGGGACTAAAAATAACTCCCCGGCTCGAGAAATTCGGTGTGCATCGATCAGCGGGTTTCGCCATCGTTCTAAACGAGACTCCGAGAAATTTTTTTCATCGGCCGGCACGTTGCCATGGGGCCCCATGATTTCGGGAAAATTAACGGTGGAAAGTCGTGGTTCGAATTTTCGTGATCAACCTATGTCGCGGATTTTTATTATTTATTTTTGGTTCGATTTATAGGGCGAGTCGTGGTTTTTTTTATTATTTTTTGTTTGTTTTATTTGGAATATTGTCTTTTTGTTTATGCAATTTTAGTGATTTTTTTAGCTTTATTTTGCATTGTCGAGAAGGATTTATATTGCAGCTGTTTATAGACTTGACAGTTATAAATGTTTTGTTTATTATGAGATAATTGAATTTGCTCTGATATTTTTATATCTTTGTAACGGTAGCGTTAAACAATATTTCGAATTTTGTTGTTGGAGCGAGGGTGGAAAGAAGGATTTATATTATAAGAATTTATCATTCGTTCAGTCTCTTGAAAATATTTCTCTTATTGTAGGATAAATAAATTTACTAATATTTTTATACTTTCATAACGTTAGTGTTAAACAATATTTATTCCATCTATTTTACTAATTTCGTTTATTTATTTATTCGTACAGGAATTCTTGTAGTGGTGAATCGATTTCAATAGAAATGATAGACTATACAGTGTTTTTTTAAAATAATTTATTGATTTATTTATTTCATATTACTTTCTCGAATTAATCAAATAAACTATAACATATATTATTATTATTATTAATGTATGATAATTCTAATCAGTTGGAAACAATGTATTTTTAGATTCTTTAAATGTTATTTAATCTTTTATATTAGATCGAATTATTTCTGTTACGAATGTATAAAAAGTGAGGACTTAATTTTGCTGTTCATTGTATTGACAATGGTAATTCATTTCTTCATTGTAAAACAATTTCTCTTTTATCTCTGAATTGGAAGGACGAGTCTATCGCGAACTGCAGTCTATTAGTCAGACAGACTATTCTACTTAAAGTGCTTCCTACGCTGAAAACTTCGAATCACCTTTTTCTATCCTCCAACGTAGACGGATCATTAATGAAATAAAGGAAAGAAACACGATTTCCTAAAGAATGAACTGTTCTTTTCTCTGGAAAACAGAAAACACGGCATGAATCTCACCTGTCCACAAAAGACAGAAGACAAAGTGTACTTTTGAAAAGTTTACGATAATTAACAGCGACGACAAAAGGTCAAAAAGGAAATCCCAGGACTGAGTGGACAATAAATATATTTATCTACTATATATTTATGAACAATATATATATATTTATGGACAATATATTTATGAAGAATGTAAAACGTTGAGAATTTTGCATTATGTTTCTGTTTTATTATGAATTACTAATTCGATTTAATTGATCGTATTTGGAGTATGATATTTTTGCTTTAGTTTCGTGTATTGTAATTAAATACTGTATATAAATATGTAATTTAGAATTTAGAGTATATTATTAAGAATATATATATACAGTAAAAACTAATAATTTTATATCATATATAATATTAATAATATATTCTATATAATATAAAGTTATCAGCTTTTAATACACATATGTCCTTAATAATATATTCTCTATTATTGTCTATCTTATATATAATAATAATAATATTTCTCTATATTGTCTGTTAATCTATTTTGATTTTATTTATTTCATTAATCGCGGGAGATATTTAATTTTTAGAAAATTATGTATTAATAGCGAAGCTTGCGATAGTACAATCTAGGACATTTATCTTAACAATTGATCTTGAATTTATTGAATACCATGACAATTGATTTATAAAATACCAATCAAGGGGGGCGGGGGATTTATAGGCTACCGGTCGCTAAAGTGTTAATTTAACAGAAATTAAAAACAATTCGTCAAAATTCCATAAAAATTCGTCCTTTTGAAAAATGCACGACCGCGTTTTTATATCGAACGTATTCGAATTCCGTCGCGATCTGCTCGGAAATTCGCACAGCTCGCGTTCCGCGTTCGTCGATCGGCTCAGGCTTGATCAGATCGTCGCGCGCGCGACTTACCAGAAGCGGCGCGGACATCCGCGGGCTACTGTATTCCGCCGCGGCCGACAGTTTTCGCGTTTACGTAAGCAAAGAAGAAAACGCGTCGGTCCGCGGAACGGGTCGAACGAATTACACGGGGAAAAAGCGCGAGGCTCGCGTGTCCTTGGCATTCCGCTGGCCGTAAATCAAACGACGAAACCGCAGATTATCCTCAAACGGCCTCGAGTTACGCTCTCGTTACCAACGTCCGCCTTTTTCTCTCTCTCTCTCTTTCTCTCTCTTTCTCGTATACCCCTTTTTTTCGCAGATTGATCGCTCTAACGAGTTTTTGATTCAATGTTTATGCATTATTTTGATGCGCTCTCGATGGCAGGCGCGCGCGCGCTCGCGAGCTCGCAAGGCCTCCGCCACGCTAATCGAGCAAGCGATCAGCATCGGGAGAAACGCGTATCGGCGGCGTAATTTTTTGTTGCAGCGGAAACGCGTGTGCGACGAGAGAGAGAGAGAGAGGGAGTGCGGCACAATTTAATTCGATGAATCGATTATATACTGATGTTTCTGGCCGGCTACATCAGCTGCGATCGCTCTTATTACCGCGGCAATCAGAGGCCCCGCCAGACATTTGACGCTCATTACCGATACCATTTCCTGATAATCGCACCTGCTGTGCGCGCTCTCTGTATATCGTGTACCAAATCGCTCGCCACTTTCGGCAAAAACTTTTCGTAAGTTTCATACAGGTGCATCCTTTCTTGGTTATGGTGGTTAGAGTTTATCTGATTCGATGTAGAATGATGTGTTTGATTTTTTGGAGAATTTTATATTTTGCTTTTTGCAGGATTTTATATTTTATTTTTTGGAGAATTTTGTCTTTGATCTTTTCGAGTAATTTGTATTTGGTTATTTCGAGAATTTTGTCTTTGATCTTTTCGAGTAATTTGTATTTGGTTATTTGGAGAATTTTGTCTTTAATTTTTTGAAGTAATTTGTATTTGATATTTTGGTGGATTTTATATTTTATTTTTTGGAGAATTTTGTCTTTGATCTTTTCGAGTAATTTGTATTTGATGTTTTGGAGAATTCTGTATTTAATTTTGTTGGAGAATTTTCTATTTATATCTTCGGTAAATTCATTATATTATTTTTTCAAGTATTTTGTATTTGATTTTATGGAGAATTTTCTATTTCATATTTTGGAGGATTCTGTATTTTATATTTCGGAGAATTTCATATCTACATAATTTCTACATTTGGTATATTATTTCTAGAGAATTTTGTATTTAATTTTATAGAGGATTTCATTTTGTGGTATAATTTGTATTTGATTTTTTGGAAAGTTTTATATCTGGTTTTATAGAGTTTTCTGTATTTTATTCCCTGCAGAATTTTATGTTTTATTTCTTGAAGAATTTTGTCCTTTACTGTTTCAAGAATTCTGTATTTTATTTATTAGAGAATTTTGTATACTATTGTTTGAAGAAGTATGTATTTTATTTATTATACAACTTTATACTTCATTGTATGGAGAATTATATATAATATTATACTTATTAGAGAATTTCGTATTTTGTATGTTACAGACTTTTCTATTTTATTATTTGAAGAATTATATATCCTATTTATTACAGAATTTCTTATTTCATTGTTTGCAGATTTATATATTATATTTATTAGAGAATTATGTATCTAATTGTTCGAAGAATTATATATTGTATTTATTAGAATACTTTGTACTTTATAATTTAAAGAATTATATATTGCATTTATTAGAGAACTTAGCACTCCATTGTTTGGAGAATTATATATTTTATATACTGGAGAATTATGTATTTTATATATTAGTCAATTCTGTGTTTCATTTATTAAAAAATTACATACTTTATTTTCTAGACAATACTATATTCGATTTATTAGTCAATTTTATACTGAAGATTAATTATTCTAAACTATTTCTCCAAAAGATTACATACCCTATTCTCATACAATCTTAAACACTATTTCCTAAAGAACTTATTTAATTTATTTTTAAACAAAAACAGAGATCCTTCCTTCATCTTCCTACCAACAAATATCAAATTTCAATGCAAAAGTCTCTCAAATATAAATAATCTGTCCTTCTTGCTCTTTACTAGACAACATTCTGTCAACATTCACGTCAGCATTCATATATATATCAACTACTACAGCAAGCAACAAAATCCTCCCAACTTCAGAGTCAGCTTCGAAATTCTTTTTAGCCAACGTTTCCCGTGAAACATCCGTCAAAGCGACACCGGAAGGAGATGGATAATTTCGTTGATCGCTTGTCGACTTTGTAGTGTCATTCATTAGATTGACGTACAAGAACTGACCCCATTCCATTCAGATCTAATGTACTTTTACTAGATGAAACCAGTTGCTGCTGCCGATGTTCATTATATGATACACAAATCATATAGACATATTTCTCAGTCTCCTGAGAAATGACGGAAGGCTTGACCACCCAATCTCTAATGGCTCGCGGAAAGAGTTAACCGACTGGTTAAGCTACGGACGTAGGACTCTACCTGGATACATGTAGAGGATACAGTGCCAAGAGACTGGTCATTGTCAAATAATCACAAAGGATTACAAAGGGTAATTATCAGGCCCGCAACGACTGCTAGGATCTCGCGTGACCGTTTTCGAGGGTGCCATGTTGGAAAAGGTGCAGGCACCCAGCAGCCAGCCTCGCAATCGGCGATCTTATGTCCAAAGTTACAGGCTTTATTACGACTTCTCTTCGAGGGAATACGCAGAAAACGATACTTCTCTCTCCCTCTCCTCGTCCCCTTATACTCTCTCCGCCGTCTCTCTCTCTCTCTCTCTCTCTCTCTCTCTCTTGCTCTCGTCCTTTCTCTCCACCTTCTCTGTCTCGTTCCTTGGCCTCTCTGTTCCTCCCGAGCTGTCTTTTTATCATTTTTTTTTGTTTCTCTCACAGCCAGGCAGATCGCGTCTCGGTCGATGAACTTCCTGGAACGATCTTGCGATTGCCTCCTCCCCGATGCTTTTTTTCTACTTTTGTTTCTTTCTCTCCTTTTCTTCTTGAATCCACGCAATGTCGGACACACCGGCGCGCCGCGGAGACGAGAGACCGGCCGAACGAGAGAGGAGAGAGGCCGAAAATCGTGCCTCCCCGCGATACATCTTCGAGGGGGCCTTAGCCCGCCACGAAAAAAAACTCGCGAAGACAGCTTATTAGCTTCGTCATATTGTTTGTCTGACCCGGCCGTGTTTGTTCCAACGTCTGCCGAACGGTGCCGCGATTCTCGCCCGGTTAGGCCAATTAACGGATTTTCGCGAAAATTGGTGGCCAAGCCGAGTCATCCTCGTCGCGATTTGGACAATCGTTTCGCGGACCGTCGCGAGTCTGTCGGGGCTCTTCGAGGTTTAACTGGTACTAGTGGGGTGTCACGGTGTCGTCACTAATAGCGACGAATTGTGACGTTATACGCGTGGACAGTATTAAACGGAGGACCGGAATTTAGTGGCGAAAAAACTTATATTAGGCTGTCCCATAAGTTTCTTCCCTTTTCTTGATGCGAAATGATTACACGATATTTGTTGTTTAAGGTGGATTGATTATGTTATATATGAACCGGTCTGTTCTATAACCTTCTCCCATCTCTCAGCAAGCCTCATTATGCTCTCTTTCCAAAATTGTTGAAGCTTATTTGCAAAATATTCATCTAGGTCCGTTTTTATTTCGCTTATGGATTTGAAAGATTTACCACGGAGAGAATTTTTTAAGGAGACGAACAAGTGATAATCGGATGGAGCAAGGTATGGGGAGCTAGGAGGATGAGGTAGAACGTCCCAATCAAGCTGTAATAATTTTTGCATTACGGCCAACGCAACACATGGTCTTGCGTTGTCGCGATGGAAAACGACGCCTCGTCCGTGTCGCCAATTCTGGCCGTTTTTCTGCTATGGCGGAAATGCATAACGTGCACTAAAAATGTTCTGCGTTACAAATGAAAACACATATTAAACTTCGTACAAACGTCTTTTAGACGTCTTTAAAACATGCTAGAAACGTCTCATGCTACTAATCAAAACGTCTTGAAGACGTCCCACAAACGTTTTGCGTTACAATTCTAATTTTCTTCGAAATGTTCCTTAGATGCCCTAGAGACGTCCTGTGTTACAAATGAAAACGACGTTAAGACGTTCTTAAAACGTCTTAGAATTATCCTAGAAATATTCTGTGTTAAAAATCAAGTCGTCTATTAGACACCTTACAAACGTCTTTTAGACATCGTGAAAACGTCCTAAACACGACTTTCGTTACTAATCGAGACGTCTTTTTAAGATATTGTAGAAACGTCTTGTCTTACAAATCAAAACGCCTACGAGACGTCTTTAAGACGTTCTCAAGACGTCCTAGAAATACCCTGTGTTACAAATCTAGACGTCTTTAAGACGTTCTTTAAACGTCGTAGAAGCGCCCTGTGTTACAAATCAAAACGCCTTTCAGACGTCTTTAAGACGTTCGTAGGACATTCGAGAGGTATCCTAGAAATATTCTGGGTTACAAATGAAAACTGTTTTCTAATTAAGACGTTTCAAAAATTCGGTGCATAAATGCACCGAATGCATAAAAGAACCTTCTTCGGATGAAGTCCAGGCTTCGCAACAGTTGAAGGTCTATTTCCCTTAGACCAAGTGCGTTTTCGATGCACGATTTGGTATAAAATCCAAGTCTCGTTTCCAGTAACAAGCCTTTTTAAGAAAGGATCCCTTTCATGTCGCTGGAGAAGCAAATCGCGCGCAGAGACGCGGTTCATAAGGCCAGTCTCCGTCAAGAGGTGTGGAACCCAAACTTCACATCGAGTCGCATATCCCATCTTGATTAAATGATTATGTACCGTTGTCTTGGGAATATTAGTGGCATCCACTATCTCGCGCACACTGTATATTGTGGATTTTCAGCGAGCACAGTCTTGATAATGTTCGCATCTGTCGTTGCTGGGCGGCCGCTGCGGTCTTCATCTTTCACCTCGAAATTGCCAGCTCTAAATTTTTTAAACCAATCGCGGAAGGTCCTAATAGTCGTAGCACCACTCCCGTAAACGGTGCAAATCTCGTCTGCAGTATCCTATGCACTATTGCCTTTTTTAAAGCAATGAAGCATAACGTGCTGCAAATGCTTCTTTTGGCTCTCCATATTGAACGGTGCAGAAAAAATTGTAAAAGAGACTTTGTCACCAACGAAACTTACTTTGAAAGAGCTCTGGGACGACTGAAACTGATGTTAATGTAGTTATTAACGTTTCCCAATCACGACCTCGTCTCAAAAATTGCGATGATCCGAATCATTGCTGAAAGTTGAGTCTCGATAATGGTGACAAAAAAAAAAAAAAAGAAAATGATATAATCACCGGAATTACGTGTGTATCGGGACGATTGTTTTTTGTAACAAAGTGAAAGTGCTGCCGTTGATGCGCGTTCGTCTGATCTCGGTGTCGTTATTTTTGATATCTTGTTAGACGGAATCTGTTTTAAATTGCGTCGAACGCGAGAACCGGTTTATATTAAATGAATTTATGGCCGTGTCGGTTTCCGTTCTTGTTAGTTTTAAGATTAAATGGAGCAATGTTAGAAACACGCACGGCCGCAGAACTATATCTACATTGATAGAAACTGGTTGGATGTTTCTATTTGAATGTTTCACGGAACTGTTTTATTTCGCTTTTTTTGCGTTATGGTGATTGTTAGGTGCTGTGAGTCACAGACAAAATTGCACAGCAGGTTTTAGAAAATGATTTTAGATGAGGTATTGATGAAGAGTGGGGGTAAATACGATGTTAGTTTAATAAAAAGAAAATTCAATGATATACTAGGATTTATTAAAAAATTATATAATATAATTAATATAATATAAAGAAATAATTACTGATAAAATATCATCTGTTCTATATAATTTGTTTAAACGTATATTCAGAGGACCGCTCTGCCATTTATTCTATTATATTAGTTTATTCGATTTATCTAGACAATTTCTATCATCCTTATACCATCTGTAGAAACATAATAATAAGAGAAATAATTACTGATAAAATATCATCTGTTCCATATAATTTGTTTAAAAGTTTATCCACAAGACCCGTCCCCCGTTTCGTCGAACGAAGCGAAGAGCAACGACATGAATTACTAGGCAGCGGATGGCAAAAGAATATCTGGAAAAGGCGAAGACAACGGAAAGCGAGGCCGAAAGAAGAGCGCAAGGTTGTTGTTCGTAGAATATGTGCGCGGCCGAGATCTGTTATCCCTGGAAAAAGGATAAAGTAACGGGTGGAAGATCAAGAGACTGGAAACGCGCGGCCGAGAAGAATGCGCTGCGAACGAGAACCTTTAAAAAAAGGCTTTATTTTCTAGGAAGGAAGACCTTCCATTCTTCTTTCTCGGAAGGTAATTCTTGCGAACCGACCCGGGCGCGGAGCTAATGATCCGTAAAAATGGCGTGTCGTTGAAATTACGCGGATTTTCGAGAAATCGAGGACGGCGGCGGACAGTTTCGAATTCTCGACAAGATGGTGGAAGAGAACGCGTCTTCTATCGAAATTTCTTAAGAATATCTTATGGATGAAGAAATAATTGTTATTTCAAATGTAAAGATGTTCTTTCTTCAGTTAATAGATTATTTATAACCAAATCTAACTAATAATATAACTAATAATAATCGAATCATAAATAATTGAAAAATTCGATGCCGGAGCGGGGAATTTCGAATTCTCAACAAGATGACGGAAGAGAACGCGTCTTATATCGAAATTCGCCAAAAGTATCTTACGGATGAACAAATAATTGTTATTTTAAATGTAGAGCTGTTCTTTTTTCAGTTGAAAGATTATAGATAAATTAAATTATACCGTTTCAGTCGAAGTATAAATAATTCTAGAAATCGATGGCGGAGTCTTGAATTTTAAAATCTCAATAAATTAGAGTAAAAACTGCTAGAATATTGATATTCCTTTCTGATAAAAAATAAATTATCATATTAAATACAGAGCTGTTTCTTCAGTATACAATACTACTATATTTAAATTATAAATAAATTATAGGAGCTTCAATAAATCGATGTCAGAGCGTGGAATATCAAATTCGCAACAAATTATTGCAAAACCTACGTCTCGCATCAAAATTAGACAAAAATTACAAAACAATACTTACAAAAATTAGAAAATAATAATTACAAAAATGACAAAATCATAATCACAAAACTTACAAAATAACAACCACAATAATCACAGAACAATAATTATTATAAATGCAGATCTTAATCAAAAGATTTCCAATTGATTAAACCAGCACAAATTTCCACTAAACCCAAAGCAATAATTAACAATTAAAACTAAAATTCTAATAAATTAAACGAACAATATCTGTTACATAAATATATTAATATCTATAACAACTACATAGAAAATTAAAATGCAGAGAAGAATGGAGGAACATGGAAAACAAAGAAGACGCAACACGATTTAATCAGTCGCTTATAATAAATATATAAACAAGAAAAGAAAACGTGTTTCCTACGCGTGGGTGGCATGCTTCGGAAAGCGGCGCTCGAAAGAGGTCCGCCCTCGATGAAGAGTCTCGCGGGCGCGCTCGCGCGACCATGATTTTTGTTATTCACCGTGGACCTCTTGTTTAGGCATAACTTTGCTCGGTGACTTTATGGTGGCCTGTCAGAAGAATTCGGCACTGTGCAAACCAGACAACAATAAGGTACATTCCGATGCAAAGCAGCGGCCGGCGTGGTCCCGGCTACTCGGCCGCTCGCCGATGAACCGAACTTTCCCCTCCTCCCCTCCTCCCCCCATCTTCCCCACCCCGTTTTCTTTTTTCGTCCTCTCTCTCCCCATCGCGTCCTTCACCCTTTCCTGCTCGCCTCTTTTCCATGCGGACGCGTCGCTTCTTTTTTTCTTCGCGGCAGGAAACGCTATCGTGTCCCAGGCGCGCGCGCGCACAAAAAAAAAAGTAACGAAAAAACAAATCGAAAGCAACGCTTCGACGACTTTCGCGTTTTCGCGACTGGATCGATGCTAAGGATGCTTTTACGTTCGCCATAAACAATGGTTACGCGCGCGCGCGCGCGGTGGAGGATGGTTTTTATTTTATACGGAGACTGTGACGTCGGTGCTGCGCGACGAATCTTTTGTTTCGCTTCGATGTTTGGATATTGCTATAGTATGGTGAGGATTTATGGTTTATTTGGTGAGGGAGAGAGAGAAAGAGGTTTATAAATAATTCATTTAGAATTGAAGATTACGTGTAGTTTAATTGTTAATAGAGATTAACGAGTGAAGTAAGAATTAAGCGAGTGAGTTTAATAAATATAATAATAGATTTAATAAATGAATTTAGCATAAATTGATTTAGTAAATTGGTATAATAACTAAATTTACTAAATAAATTCGATAAATAAATGTAAATCTGATGATTAAAATTAATAAAGAAGTCCAATAAATGAATATTATAAATAAGTATATATATTAAGTAATGAGTTTAATAAATTTAATAATAGATTTAATAAATAGATTTAACAAGTGAATTTAGCAAATAAATTTAAGGAATAGGCTCAGTATATAAATATAATAACTAAAGTTATTAAATAATTTCAATGAATAAATTTGATAGATAAGTCTACTGACTAAATTTAATTAAAAGGTCCAATATAATAAATGAATATAAGTGAATTTAATGCATAGATCTAATAACTAAATTTAATAAATAAATCCAACAAGTAAATTTAATAAATATATTCAATAACTAAATTTACTATATAAATCCAATAATTAAATTTAATAAATTTTAATAAATCCACTAACTGAATTTAGTAAATTTCAATAAAACCAATAACAAAATTCAATAAATTTCAATAAATCCAATAACAAAATTCATTAAATAAATGTAATAAAATCAACGAATATTAACAGTCTCCATCAACAAATGATTCCTCTCATCAATCGTTCATTTTTAGCGACTGTCCTTTAATCGCCCTCGTGAATCATTTAATAGAATTAAAAATGGCGACCGACGGTCTTAATTCATCTTTGAAAACCTCGTGGAATAGTAAAAAGATCGCTCGAATAGATCAACGTCGGTTTCCCCCATAGAAGAAACAGCATCTCGGACGAGTTTATTGTGAAACACTGAAGAACATTGTCGGATTGAAGCATCAATAAAACGTTCTGTACAACAACGGAGTTTGTTATCCATTGATCCCATCTGGTTTTACGAGAGGGGGGGCACCCTATATATCACGATCCCGATTTCCTCCGCGTTTAATCGCTCTTCCACGCGTCGAGCAACAGGTGCCTTCGAAAGAAAGCAGAAAACCCGGTGAAAACCGCGCGGTCCGTTTCACCACGGACAATTTAATCGTCCGGGGTGGAACACGCCCTCGCATTTTATTGTCGATATAACGCGACAATTACTGCACGTCAACGTTAATAAAATAATTTGATGAATTTGGAATTTATTCGAGCGATTTCAGAATTCGAGCAATGTTCTAAGTCTGCGCAATATAACCTGGCAATTGTTACGTTTTTAATAATGTCATGCTATATAAGATAGTTATGTTTTTAGTATTTTATAATTTTGATTATTATATTATTCAGTTTCTGAGAGATGTTAACGCAGTGACGTCAATGTGATACTAAATAGCTTACTAAAAGTAGATAAATGTTAAATTTGTTGAACTCGTTTAAAGTTTGATATTAATTCTTGTAGATCCTAGAGAGTCTTATTAAATTATATTTAAACAATAATTGTGTGCGATGCAAGTTCTCGCACTAGTTATGTTGATTTACATTGCGATCATCAGTAATCTCATGATCACACGATATAATGAATTACAAAGCTATCATAAACTACCAGTTCCAATTACTGTTATTATCATTATTATTACTTATATTTATTCATTTAGTATCTACAGAACGAACCTCAAAGTTGCAGAGATAAACAAAACTAAATGAAATGAAATAATACATAATATAATTTATAATAATATAGTACAATGTAATATAATGTACTATGATGTAATATAATATACTACAATGTCATATAATGTACTATAATATAATATAATATATTACAATGTAATATAATATACCATAATATGATATAATATAATATAACATAATAATAGTTCTGAGATAAAAAAAGAACTGTCCACTACATTGATGGATCTAAAAAAAAGCTCCAAACAAACAAAAAACCCTATCCCCGCTTAGAATAAAAATAGCGAAGGACTCAAGATAAAACATCAAGAGACAATCATCAAGATAAATTCTTGAATAAATTAAAGATAATTCCTTGAATAAATCCCCTAAATAGAATGATCGTGTGATCAAAAAAACGAGAGAGCATCTCGGAAAATGCGCGACGAAAATATCTGCGATCTAACGAATACGGAATCAAATAAACCGATGATGATCCTCGCGATGAAGCATCGAAGGATCAAGGATCCTTCGCGGTCTGTCTCGCGACTCTTCGAGGTCCCGATGGGGCCCCATCGAAACACAATCCTCGTATCAGCAACGGAACGCCTGTTCCCCGCTCGATATTTACGATTTCTCTTTCGGTTTATTCAACGGAGAGCATTCCGTCACGGGTTACGCATCGGTGCGCTGCGCGAGACCGACGAAAAAACAGCCAAGAAGAATGCAAAGAGAGGCTAAGGAGAGGGCAAAGAGAACCCCATGAAAAGGCAAACAGTGGCTAGGAGAGAAGGGGAGAGAGAGTACCGGAGAGCCGGAGAGAAAGATCGAGACAGGAAAACAACGGGTCGTAAAGTCGTTAGGGGATGGGGGAGAGGTACGGGGGACAGGGAGCCGGGGAGATAAGGAGAGACAGACAATGAGAGAAAGAGAAACACAGAGAGGGAGGGAGAGAGAGAGAGATAGGAAAAGAGAGATGTAGACAGCAGAGTTGCGAAATATTTCATTCGGATGAGGGATAAAGGATAAAGGCTGACCAATAGAATTTGATTTGACGCTGTCGAAGGGTTATTTAATCGAGCGAGAATTTATCTGGACAAACATTTAGTCGATTAGTAGTATTTCAATCATTTTTAATAGTATTTTATTCGGCGATATCGAAGATTAAATATTTAAGTTTAGGTACAATTATATCTGGATTAAAATTGATACGAATATCGAATTTATTCGAGTTACGATTTATTCGTATAGGAATTCATATAGACAGTGATTTATTTAAATAATAATTATAGAATATACAGTGTCTTTTCATAGTTTATTGATTTATTTGTCTCATCTTTTTCGAATTATCCGAATAGCGAATTTTTCGGATGATTTGAATAGAGGGTTACACGAATAGAGAATTGTTCAAATTAATCGAATAGAGGATTATACGAATTCTTTCGAATTATTCAAATAAAGATGTCGTCGATTTATACGAATAAGAAATTATTCAAATACAGAATTGATTCGACTAAAGAATTTGTCGAATTATACGAATTCTTTTCGAATTATTCGAATAGAGAAATATACGAATTCTTTCGAATTCTTTACCATAGATAAAGAAGTTGTCGAGTTATTCGAGCAGAAAATTATTCAAATAAGAAATTGATTCGATTCAAGAATTTGTCGAATTAATTTGAATACAGAATCGGTCAAAGAAAGAATTTGTCGACTTATTCAAATAGTAAATTCTTCGAATAAAAAAATCATTCGATTTAAATAAAGAATTCTTCGAGTGAATAGAATAATTCATAACGAATATAATGAATTATCGAATAAATATTCGAAACAATGTATTATTATTCGAATAAGTATTCAGAACAATGTATGACGATATCCGAATGAATTATTCGAGTGAATATTCCGAACAATGAATTACTCGAATAAATATTTAAAACTATGAATTATTCGAATGAATA
>NC_135772.1:2055797-2093858 GCF_028453695.1 Augochlora pura
CGTGTTTTAAAATTTAATTTAACTATTAATAAAATATTAATATTATAGTCGCATTATTTGCAACCTATTAAACGATACAATTAACGCAACAATTTTTATATCTCATAAAGAGATCCACAGTCTTTGCTGTACAAAAATCATCCCCTAAAACGACAACCGCCGCAATTCAATCTCCCAGAACACAGAGCCCCATAAACAGTTATAAATAATTAAGGAGAGACGTTAGAGGGTATCTAAAAGTATCCGTAACTCTAGCGAAGGCTTAAATCGATCTTTGCATTTGAACACTGCCGATAATCCCGCAAACGGGGTTTCCGCGCTGAATGTTAAATCAACCGGACGCGAAACCGCGCGCGCGCGCGCACGCCCGTTGCTGAAGCATGCACATTTCTGCCCCGGCAGAAGAAGATTGAATTAACTCCTGGGTTACATCGACGACGCGTGTCGCCCCGTAAAAACGTGTGCGCCGAAGGGGGTTAAAGGGAGGGTGGGATCGATCAATCGGCAGCGATTCAATTACAAATGCGGTCGTGCGATAATGATTCCATCACATTCATACATACTCACTTTGGCAGTGGCCGTTGTAGGCGACCGCTAGCTCGTGGCTGCCCTTCTTGCACGCCCGTTTCTTCAGCCTGCACAGATTTTTGTAACTCTTCCCGTCGGTTCCGCAGACCGGGCCGCCGCCGCGCGGCGCCTTGCACTCGGGGCTGCAGACGCAACGGGGCCTACCCTTTCGCACCACGCACTTTTTCCCCGCCTCGCACCTCACTTCCGCGCAGCTCTCTGAAAAACACAATGTCGGCCTGGTTAGAGAAGCGACTGATGCATCGATGCTTTAACTGTGGCGTTGGTTGGCTATCGGTGATAGGGTTCTAACCCTTTCTGATCGAGTAGACGACTTTAAGGCGTCGCCAAAAATTATGATGTTACGTTTCAAAATCATTATTAACGCATTTACTAATATTTAGAAAATTGTCAAAAGTTGTTAACTGTTCCATGAATCGTTAAATTCAATTTCATAATGGTTAGAGACTGGTTAGAGAAGCGACTGATGTATTGACGCTTTGACTGTAGCGTTGGTTGGCCATTGGTGATAGGGTGCTAACCCTTTCTGGTCGAGTAGACCACTTTAAGGCGCCGCCAAAAATTATGTTACGTTTCAAAATAATTATTAACGAATTTACTTATATTTAGAAAATTGTCAAGAGTTGTTAACTGTTCCATGAATCGTTAAATTCAATTGCATAATGGTTAGAGACTGGTTAGAGAAGCGACTGATGTATTGACGGTTTGACTGTGGCGTTGGTTGGCCATTGGTGACAGGGTGCTAACCCTTTGCGACCGAGTAGAGACTTTAAGTTTGGGTGACACTAATTTCTGACCAATTTTTAAAAATTTATTTTTATCGCAATATATTCGAGCAAAATGAATTCGACTATGATTTTTCGAATGCGAAAGAGGTCTAATGGCATCCCCTATGATAAATGTGAACTTTTTAGTTTTATTTTAATTAATTAAATTGCTTTAATTTACGTGGGGATTTTAGTGTCTAATTGTCGGCGACGAACGTGTTAAGGCGTCGCAAGAAATTATGATGTTACGTTTCAAAATAATTATTAATGAATTGATTTATATTTAGAAAATTGTTAAGAGCTGTTAACTGTTGCACGAGTCCCAAAATTCAATTCCATAATGTATAGAATAATAAATACATAATCTTGCAACATTGGATTCTTTTTACGATTGATTGACTTGTAAGTCTTACAGCGCCAGAACTTATTGACGCACAGGTTGCAATAATTTTTAATTTTTAAAAAAATTTTTTTTTATTTTTTTATTTTTTTTTCGTTCAATGACCTTGTGTAATAGGTCGTTGAACTCGTTTCAAGATCCTCTATCATGATACGGAAGCAAAAACAGACCGATCCATTTAAAAAAACGAAGGTGACCTTCAAATGTCCGAAGTGCTTCCACCTGCAAAAAAACTATTATCGCCACCGGATGTCCCCCTTCGTACTGTGCAATTTTGTTTCAGCAAATATTTCTGTGAAACTTATAGTTTCAAAGATATTTGAGGTGGCAATAGTTTCGGCCCCACCCTGTATATGTACTGATAATCAGCGTATATAAAGAATCAATATACACAGAGAATCGACACATAAAGGATCAGCGTACGCAGAGAATCAGCGCACATAAAGAATCAACGTACACAGAGAATCAACCTGCATAGAAAACGGCGCAAATAAAGTCTCAACATACATAAAGTTTCACATACATAAAGCCTCAATATACATAAAGCGCCAGCGACCTTATAAATAAATCGCGAAAGGAAGCGCGTCCGAGGATCAGTTTTATGTTTCCCTCCGACATCGAGGCGAAGGATTTCTCGACTGCATGATACAATGTGGCGATAAAGAGAGACACGACACGCGGAAAATAGGCGTAGGTCTTTCCAAGTAATAGCTAAGAACGCTCGCGGGTTCCGGGAATCTGACGATTCTTCTACTAAATAGTTCGTTATGCGAAACTGTTAGTGGATCGACGGGAATACGAATAAACGTGGCGCGCTAATTGGTAAAACGGTCGCGCGGCTCGATAAAACAGAGAATCTATCTGATTTATGGTTGCCAGCCGTTCCATGCGTAATGCGCCGTGATATCGAACACAACGATAGAATTCTGGAAACGTGATATTATCGTCGCCGTGCGACGAACGCACCACGGATGCGACGTTTTACAAGGAGAAAGAGCGCTATGGAATCCATTAACCCGTTCGCTGAGACTTCAGCCGTGTATTTGGGTGAGAAATATGATTCTATGGGTGCCGTAAATATGGCGACGCTATTCTTGTTCTAGTTAAATAGGCATTTATTTCTTTGATTTATTTTGCTTATGGAAATCCGATTTTTGGCCTGAGTTTTTAGTACCTAACATAACCTGAAAAATATGCGAAAGAAATATATTCGATATTCTCACACTGTACTATATAATATATATATTAATTTATATTTATTGTATAGAATATTAAATTTCTATAGAATATAAGATTTCCATACAATATAAAATATTAATTTATACACTATATAATATTTATATATATAATATTTGATAAGAAAGTCGATCCATTTGAGCCAAGCGAAAGTAATATGTTAAAAATTCGCACACTGCATTATATATATTAATACATTAATTCATGTTTAATATGTAGAATATTCAATTTCTATAGAATATAAGATTTGAATAGAATATAGAATGTATATAAAATATTAATTTATGTAATATATAATATTTATATATATATATATAAGATTTAGTAAAATCTTGACCAATTTGAGGTGAGCGAAAGAAGTACAATATTAAAAATTCGCAAGCTATATTACATCTATTACCTGTTAATTAATATTTAATATATAGAATATTGAATATCTATAGTATATAAAATGTATCTAAAATATTAACTTACACAATATTCAATATTTATATAAATATAAAATTTGAAAAGAAAGTCGAGCGAAGAACTCGTCACCCAGTCCGACAGTTGTCAATTATGTAACGTCAATTAATCAACGTCAATTATTATCTATCAAGCGCCTGGTATGGTTGGCGTTTTTCTATCATGTTAGAACGTACCTCTGCAGGGACGGCACTCCACTCCACCGCCGAGAACTTTCCAAAAAAAAAGACTTCCGCTGTCGAGGTCCTCCTCGGAATAGGCGGTCGCTGCCGCTGCGTTCGACGCGCAACAATTGTCCTTTGTCACCCCTTGCGACAGCAGCTCCTTGCAACGACCATTGCTGATGGAAGACCAGCACAAGCCGCCTGCAACACGTACGATACATTCCTGTGATTCGCTGAACATTCTCATTCAATTCGTTTGCAATTTAATACGATCCTGTCGCGTGAATCGCTGCTGCAACAAATTATCTCGACAGCTTCGACCGTCGTTCATTCATCTATTATTTATTAGACTGGCTGGCGTTGAGGTGAAATAATATTTTTGTGTGTCAGGTTATGTCGAGTGCAAGATGCTTTGAATAATTTCAATGACTTATTTTATCGAATAATTTTCATTTATAGTTTAACTTTTGTAGTTTTAGTTTGTATAATTTCAAGTTTTGTGATTTGAATGTGTTATGGATAGTTTTGGCAATGGAAAAATCGTCAGCGTCGATTGCAAGACGTTGAAAATGTTTTGTTATGTTAAGTAATGTTAATAAGGTACAATCGATGTATTAATAATGTTGTTTGTTAACTACGAGGTGGAGGATCGCAGAAAAGATTGCTACACACGTGGATTATGTATATATATTTACCAGAGAAATGATAGAACACGCCTTTACTGCCCGACGATCGCACAGAGAAGAACGAGAGTCGCGGTAGACTCGCTCGGGAGACGATCGCTCTTTGCCGATCGTCGTTTGTCTCATGAAGCCTCGTATCGCAACGAAGGCAACGGGTACCCTTAAGGTACGATCCCGTTTCCAACAAATAATATTAGTTTTACGTTTTCAGTATTTATTTTTGTCGTAAATGCATCGAATTCGCAGTCGAGTTGCATCAAAGTCTGCAGAATTAAATTATCTCGACAGCTTCGACTGTCGTTTATTCATTTATTATTCATTAAACTATTGGCCTCCAAGCGAAATAATATTTTTGTATATCAAGTGCAAGATGTCTAATTATATTCGCAGTAATTTTAGTGAGTGATAGACCTTATAATTTTTATAATATTAATGAATTATAAACATTTCTGCAAAGTCGTTCGTGTCGATTACAACATGTCATGAATTAATTATAATTAAATTATAACTATCAATATAAAATCCTAAAAAAAATATATAAATATAGCTATATATACGTACATTTTTCAATTTTTTAGAATTCCCGCGTCCCCGCTTGTTCTCTTTCTCCGAACTTCATCTTTTCACCACTCGGCATCGCTGCCACCGTCTCTATCTCTCGCCTAACCTCCAAATCCCTCCCACCTATCTTCCTTTCTATCTCTTTTTTCCCTTACTCCTGCCCTTTTCCCTCTTTCACCTAACTCCACTTGCCCTTTCCCTACTCCTTCAGCTACCTCTCTCTCCACCATAACACTCCCTATCTTCAAAATCTCCGCTCCCTAACCACACCTTTCACTAACACTTCAACTGTATTCGCTACCGGAAACGGAAGTCCCTATATATACGTACATATTTTACATAATAATAATAAAATATTGCAACTGTATAATACAATTATAGCATCTGTAAATCAAATTTCATCTTCTCCATCGCAAAAATTCATTAAAAAAACAATACCAATAGCAAACTAAACCCGTAAAACGCCACGAAATGAACAATCGACGCCTAAGCAACGAAACCGTCACGATGACAAATTTTTCATCCGTTCATAGCGCGCGCGCGTAATCGCGGCGATAACTATGCTCGGTGTGTAACGCGATACCGCGTGTACGCGCCTCTTTTTAATGAATGGCGCGGCTCACGGCCGATTAGTATTCGCGTAACGTGGCATTAATGAGACGTGTCGCCGGTGGAAAATTCTTCTAAGGACTTTTAATTAACGCCATCTACGGGAGGCGCAAACGCGCCAGTTTAAAAAAAAAAAAAGTGGAACAAGGCCCGGCGCGCGAAATCGACGAGGGACATTCGTTAGAAAGCTTGACGAACGTGTCATAACATTGCAAAAGGAACGTTGCCTCGACGATAACGTTTACACGTGTACACGTTTACATGGATCCGGTGCGACAGACGCCGGAATGCGATAAAACATGACGGATTCCCTATGGTTTCCTGAGAAAACGGGGCGCGATCCCTGTCGAACCGCGAGTTCACCGTTTTCCTATGCTTCTCTTGGCCTTATTCAGTGGCATGAGGCCGGAACAGTTCACACTGTATTAGGTTGTCCCATAAGTTTCTTCCGCGCCACGCTATGAGTGACTATAACTGGCTGTTTTTATATAAACACGCAGGCTTATCTCTTAGCCGTTTATGGCATCGCTTTCAGTCGTCCCAGACCTCTTTCAAAGTACGTTTCGTTGGTGACAAAGTCTCTTTTCAAATTTTTTCGGCACCGTTCAATATGGAGAGCCGAAAGAAGTATTTGCGACATGTTATGCTTCATTGCTTTAAAAAAGGCAATAGTGCAAAGGACACTGCAGACGAGATTTACACCGTTTACGGGAGTGGTGCTACGACTATTAGGACCTTCCGCGATTGGTTTAAAAAATTTAGAGCTGGCAATTTCGAGGTGAAAGATGAGGACCGCAGCGGCCACCCAGCAACGACGGATACGGACATTATCAAGACTGTGCTCGCTGAAAATCCGTGATATAGTGTGCGCGAGATAGTGGATGCCACTAATATTGCCAAGACAACGGTACATAATCATTTAATCAAGATGGGATATGCGACTCGATGTGAAGTTTGGGTTCCACACCTATTGGCGGAGACTGGCCTTATGAACCGCGTCTCTGCGTGCGATTTGCTTCTCAGCGACATGAAAGGGATCCTTTCTTAAAGAGGCTTGTCAGTGGAAACGAGACTTGGATTTTATACCAAATCGTGCATCGAAAACGCACTTGGTCCAAGGAAAATAGACCTTGAACTGTTGCGAAGCCTGGACTTCATCCGAAGAAGGTTCTTTTGTGCATTTGGGCGCATTTATCCACCGAATGTTTGAAACGTCTTAATTAGAAAACAGTTTTCATTTGTAACCCAGAATATTTCTAGGATACGTCTCGAATGTCCTACGAACGTCTTAAAGACGTCCGAAAGGCGTTTTGATTTGTAACACAGGGCGCTTCTACGACGTTTAAAGAACGTCTTAAAGACGTCTAGATTTGTAACACAGGATATTTCTAGGACGTCTTGAGAACGTCTTAAAGACGTCTCATAGGCGTTTTGATTTGTAAGACAAGACGTTTCTAAAATATCTTAAAAAGACGTCTCGATTAGTAACAAAAGTCGTGTTTAGAACGTTTTCACGATGTCTAAAAAACGTTTGTAAGGTGTCTAATAGACGGTTTGATTTTTAACACAGAATATTTCTATGATAATTCTAAGACGTTTTAAGAACGTCTTAAAGTCGTTTTTATTTGTAACACAGACGTCTCTAGGACATCTAAGGAACATTTCAAAGAAAATTTGAATAGTAACGCAAGACGTTTGTAGGACGTCTTAAAGACGTTTCGATTAGTAACACGAGACGTTTCTAGCATGTTTTAAAGACGTCTAAAAGACGTTTATACGAAGTTTAATATGCGTATTCATTTGTAACGCAGAACATTTTTAGTGCACTTGCATCAAGTGCATCATCGGTAGATCATTCACGTTATAGAAAATTGATTCCATAGCGTCGGTAGATCGTCCAGGGCACAGCCATATGACGTGTTCCGGTCTAAAAATACAAGTCCGGGGTGTACTCGTCGGAATATTTTTCCAGCGCGCGTGTGCATCATTGATAGATAAACGCCGCGGTGGCCGGCAAAAGTTCTCGAGTCGCGAGAAATGGGGAGGCGAAGTATAGTACTTTCTCTCTCTCTCTCTCTCTCTCTCTCTTTCTCTGCGCTATGCATTCATAAAGCAGACGTGGTCCCGCGTGAACTCCGTGTGCAAGTACTCCGGCTTGTGTGATCAGCACACAGAGACGGGGTCCCTCTCCTCGTCCAATTCCTGGCTACAAGTTAGGAATAGTCGACATTGTTTGCCGAACTCTCCATCGGCTAGGGTAAAATTCCTCGAAGACGACCGGTCAGAAGATAAGCCAACATCCACACGCCGCCACGGACCGCCTCTACCAACGAACGTACTAATTACTACCACTTTCGATTTGTGTGGTATTTAAGTGGTAAGAGCACGCGTTGCATAGGAAATCGCCGTTGGTTGTTCCGCTTGTGGAATTATTACTAATATTAATATTAATATTATTATTATATTAGTTATTTAATACTATTAAATTATTATTAATATTATATTAGTTATTTATTACTATTAAATTATTATTATATTAGTTATTTGTTATTGTTGTTGTTATTGTTATTTTTGTTTATTGATTAAAGGGCACGTGAACTTGGTGCAAGTACAATGTCAAGGTTTAATGTGGAGAGACTTTACACGACAGAGTTTAGATCAAAATGATTAATTATTGATTATTTAATGATGATTTTCAGTTGTTAGGTGTTATAAACAAATTTTTGGTGATTATGGGATAATTTTTGGCTAGATTTGCAATTGTTGGATGCAGTTTTTGGTGGTTAAAATTCGTCTGTGATTGGTGTAATATGTAGATAGCTTCTAATTGATAGAATATACATTGATTTGTAATTATTTTAATGTATAATTTATGATTATTAGGATTTATCGTTTATAATTATTGTAATCTGTAATTGATCTGTAACTATTATAACCTATATCTGACCTGAAACTATTATAACCTATATTTGATCAGTAATTATTAAAATCTATAATTGATCTGTAATAATTACAATCTATAATTGATCTATAGCTATTATAATCTATATTTGGTCAGTAATTATTATAATCTATAATTGATCTGCAATAATAACAATCTATAATTGATCTATAATAACTATAATTGATCTATAGTTATTATAATCTATAATTGATCTATAGTTATTATAATCTATAATTGATCTATAGTTATTATAATCTATAATTGATCTATAGCTATATATATAATCTATATCTATAGCTATATTTGTCTATAATAATTACAATCCATAATTGATCTATAGCTATTATAATCTATGATTGGTCCACAATTTATCAATAAATCATTATAATAATGATATACTAGCAATATGGTAATAATAATTCCTTATATTAGAGAAAGAATAATATAATAACAATATAATAATAATAACAATTTCTTCTATTAAGAATATAGTAGTATTAATAGGGACCCAATAATAATAATTCCTCACATTAAGAAAATAATAATTTAATAGAGACACGATAATGATAAATTCCTCACCTTAAAAAAAAATAATATAATCTACTACGCGAGTCGTGCGTCATCAACAAAGCCGGTGCCGTGCTTGAAACACATTTATAAAGCGATTATGCCCCGGCGACAGATTGCAACAATAAAACGTCGTTGAACGGTTATAAAGGAATGCCCCGTTGGCTGGATTAGTTAATAACGCGCGACGGTCGCGGTCGCGAGTAAACGTTAAATAAAAACAATTCCGAGTCGATTCATTGTTGTGACAAGTGGTTGCCGCTCGTCGCCTGCCCCCCCCCCCCCCCTCCCCGTTCCTGGATAAACAAACGGCCATTTGTTATCTTCGACCGTTCTTCTATTAATGCCCAGGGTCGAAGCTAGGAAAGAATCGGAACAGTTTACTCGATCCCGTTATTTGCGCGCGCCTCCGTGGCGCGCATCATCACTAAATAATTATACACACAGCTGCTGCTGCTGCTGCTGGCGCGCTCGCGCGCGGAATACGCGAAAAATATTTGCAGCGCGCGCGGTCTTGTTGACGATTGCTCAATCTGTTCGCAAATATTCCTCGCGGCGAGAATCGCGTATGCACGGTGTTGGTGAAACGTGATTTTTTTAATGTGACGGCTTTTCGATTCTGTAGATTTTGTATTTTTTTATATAATAATAATTATAGGCGGTGGTAAGGTAATATATGTGAAGAATTTTTAATTATCCTGTTGTGAATTATTTTGATTTTTTTAATTAAATGGCCGAAGAGTAGAATGATAGTTTAAATATTTGTTGTTGTTTAGTTTATAATAATTTTATGAATAATAATAATGGGTGGTCAGAAGGTAATATATGTGAAGAATTTTTAATTGTCCTGTTGTGAATTATTTTGATTTTTTGAATTAAAGGCGGAAGAGTAGTATAGAGTAGTATATTTAGTTTTATTTAGTTTATTATAATTTTATAAATAATAATAATATTTTTAAATAATAATAATAAAATAATAATAATAAAATTTTTTTTATATAACATATAGAATATATTCTCTAAATAAAATTTTATTTCTGCAATATATAGAATATATTCTCTAAATAAAATTTTATTTCTGCAATATATCGAATATATTCTTCGAAATAAAATATTATTATTCGCATAATATCTCGAATAAATTCCCCAAATAAAATATATGCACCAAAATCGCATAAAATAAATCCTCCAAATAAAATATTATTCCTCAAACACCACAAATAAAATGGTCTCCCTTACTCGACTAAAATATACCCAACTCCGCACAACTATAAACAAAAACTATTCTACTAAAAAATAATCGATTTCTCAATTGTTATAAAAATTTAAATACCGTCTGTCGCCGTTCCCTAAAAACAAAAGAAAAATCATCGGAGAAATCGCGTCGCGGTTTTTCGTGGCGACGCGTAAAAAAAAAAAGGCGCAGGGGACACGTCGGCGGAGAACCAGGATCGAGACGTCCCTGAGAGACAATGGAACACCTCGGGCATCGATTAATCACATCGCGATAATGCAATCGGAAACCGGCGAGCTCTCCGTCCGCCTGCAAGCCTGGTCGGCGTCTGGCAACAGACTGCACGTAACCCACGTCCTTACGTCCTTTTTGCTTGGCATCGTGGTCTTCCCTCTCATTGTCTCCTTTTCCCCGTACACGTCCCCCCTTAGCGGCCACCTTTTCCCCTTTTTCTCCGGTCCACCCTTTCCCCCGCGCTTCGACCAACCCCTAAGTTTCCTTTTCCGATTTCTTTGCGAATTTCACAGCCTCGATTATCATTTTGTTAACATTAGGGTGACATCTTTATGTAAAACGTTGTGAATAGTATGTTTAAGAAAGTAATTGGATATTAATGTAATTATAGTATGGTATAGTGAATTATATGCTATATGTTGAGCACCGACAATCGGTCACTAAAATTTCATAGTTAAGCATAGCTAATATTGTTAAAGCAATTTAGCTAATTAAAGATAATATTTAATTTATAAATTTAATTTATTACGGCTAAAAGTTAATATTTAATTTATTAAAGCTAACAGTTAAGATTTAATTTATTAATTTAATTTACTAAACCTAAAAGTTAATATTTATCGTAAGGGGTGGTTTAATTTATTAGTTTAATTTATTAAAGCTAAAAGTTAATATTTGTCACAGGGGGTGGTTTAATTTATTAATTTAATCTATGAAAGCTAAAAGTTAATATTTAATTTATTGAAACTAAAAGCTAATATTTAATTTATTAATTCAACTTATTAAAGCTAAAAGCTAATATTTGTGATAGGGGCTGGCATTATAACCCTTTCGCATCCGAAACATTCTAGTCAAATTCGTATATTCAACTATATGTTCAATCCATGTATATTCAAGTATAGAAGAATATTCTCTTCTTCCGTTCTCCATCGCGAAATGGACGAGAAATGGCCGCAGACCGCGTTCACCGAGTTCTCGGTACCGTCGATCGCGACCGGAGGATCGTTTAGCACGTGTCAGATGGACCACCTCTCGTCCTGTGTGTCTCGTCCTTCGCGGAAAGGACGTTGCACGTCTCGTCGCGACGCGCCGCGTCGTGGAATCGATTCCTCCGTCTGCCGATCGAGACAACCGTTAACCCGAGACTAGGATGCCACACACACACACACACACACTGTTCTCCGGACGCTCTCCGAGGCTCCAAAGGTTTTTGAACCCGGCCACCGGACCCTTTCCGAACCTTCTCACACGTTCACCCACGGCTCGGCGATCAGAGTAGCTCGATAAAATCGAAGCAATTTTGTTTAGAACCCCAGTTGGACAATTAGAGAATATCTTGGATGGTGTTTAAATGTCTGCAAGTATTGTGTAACATATATACACACATTCCGGAAAAAGTACATAGTTAAGTTGTAATAGTATAAATAATAGTATAAGTTGTTGATCAGAGTATACATACACTTAATATACAATTATAGTGTAAATTGTAAGTTTGGGTACAATGCTTGATACAGTAAATATTCCATGATTGTCTCTTCGGCTCAGAAATAAAAATGGACATTTTGGGAAGCGGAGATATGATATTTTACCAAGTAGTCATATCTTCTACTTCATAATTGTCCATTTTGTTTAGAGAATAAATTATTGTTTTTAATGAGATTAAAGTAGGTACAGTGCATGTTACAGTAAATTCTTCATTATTGTCTTCCAGCTCGGAAACAAAAATGGACAGTTTGGGAAGAGTAGACACGATTATTACATAAAAATTATAGCCATGTCTTCTCTTCCCATATTATCAATACAGGTACAGTGCATGCTACATTAAATTTTCTATAATTGTCTTTTAATTCAGAAACAAAAATGAAGAGTTTAGGAAGGGCAGACACGACTGTTATAAAGAAGACAAGACTGCTCTTATTAATAATCATGTCTCCTCTTCCCAAATTGTCGATATGAGTATAATGCATGCTACAGTAAATTCTCCATAAATTGTCTTTCAATTCAGAAGCAAAGTGAACAGTTTGAGAAAAGTATATACGACTATTATACAAAAAGATACAACTTCTTTTAGAATAATCGTGTCACCTCTTCCCATATTGTCCATATGAGTATAATGCATGCTACAGTAAAGTCTCCATAAATTGTCTTTCAATTCAGAACCAAAGTCGACAGTTTGAGAAAAGTATATAAGACTATTATACAATAAGATACAACTTCTATTAGAATAATCATGTCACCTCTTCCCAAATTGTCGATATAGGTACAGTGTATGCTACCCTAAATTCTCCATAATTGTCTTTCAGCTCAAAAATAAAAAGGAACACTGAAAAGAGGACACCAACAAAAATAAACAATTTGAGAAAAATACCCAAAACTATTTTACACCTAATACTATAAATATTATAATTATTATACTTAAATACATGACTATACAAATACTTTGTCCTCTCTATTTTCCGTTTAGTTCGATACAGGGTAGCCAACGAAGATGATTCAAAGCGATAGCGTAAACGCAAAGTAATCGCACGGTTCGCGTAGCGTTGCGTAATGGAGATTAGGTCTTTTTTTACAATACAAGAACGGGTAATATGACTACTTTTGCTTGGGGATTACGAAGGTAGGTTTCAGATTTACGTCGCTCGTGATTACGGATAAGCATTACTGGCGTCGAGTAAACACGGCAAACAGAAGCGATTCGATACTAATCTTTCCGGCGAGCGACTTTCGCCGATATTTTTCCACCGCGGCCCGGGAAATTCGAGATTCCCGCCCCTAAAAACACAATCGGAGTTAAATTACAATGTTCAATTGTATGAAACTACCGTAGTGGATTGAATTCTGACCGCTTTCGTTTACTCCCGTTACAAAATTAATCGACGTGACAATTTATTCGTCGAATTAGTCATCGAATTATTTTATTCAATTTCGCTGGTCATGATTTTTGAAAATATTGAAAAATATTCAATTTAGCAATATTGCGTATGGAATAATAAAAAATTTTTAATAAAGCGGTAGGAACGCTCAGGATTTTTTTAAACGTGACAGAAGATTTACTTTTGCAAAATTATATGTATTTTATATTATTTATAATAACATTTAAAAATAACAACATAAATAGAATATAGAATATATCGAATATAGAATGTAGAGTATAGAATAAATAGATTATAGAGTATATAGAGTATAGAATATTGAAAATATAGAATATATATTAAGTATAGAATGTATAGATCGTAGAGTATACAGTATAGAATATATAGAATGTAAAATATATATATATATTCTATGTTCTAGATTATATTATATTCTAGCTTGTGTAAAATGTTATCTCAGATTTATGATCTTGATTACTTCATAAAGAGTATATAATGTTATTGTTACTCAGGCGTTTTTCTTTGCAGAAAATTACGTTCGGAGATGCGGCAACGAAATTAGCGTCGAACGAGTTGAAAGTTAATTAAAAATAGGGGACGGTAGTAACAACCGTGTCTGTTGGAGAGTTTGGATGAAAGCTCTGTGACAATTCTTAGAAGAGGCCACCCTCATTTTCTGGCTCGCCTTTGCCACTGACCTCCCTCAACGTCGCGCGAAATGCGACTTTCGCGCGGACGAAAATCAGCCACCGACTATTTTCGTTTCGATCAAAGAACCGACCGAGATGCCTTCGATCGACTCCGCTTTCTTCGCTGAATCTTTACGGTTGTTCTACTAAATGACGATAAACTTGATAAACGTAGCGCGAGACTACATTTTTCATTTATTTTTAGTTTGTTTTTATTGTGAAATTATTCTGCTAGTTGCAACTGTCTTATGTGAGCCTGTTTTAGTTTAGGGTAAAGCTTTTTAATTAATTCTGTATTTTGTATTGTATATTTTATATTGTATCTATGTTGTATATTTTATATTCTATCTATATTACCATATATATTCTATATAGAATATACTCTATACATCCTATATTCTATATATTCTATATTTTATATACTCTATACTCTATACACTCTATATTCTGCATATCCTATACTCTATATATTTTATATTTTATATATTCTATATATTCTATATTCCATCTATATTGTATTTATATTCTATATTACATATTATTTATATGATATATATTGCAATAATTATAAACTTTTATATAATTACATTGAAATCAGAAAAAAAGTCTCCTACTCCACTCTTCCTTGAAACGCCTAAATCAATTAGTTATATCTACATCGATTGTACAAATAAGTAATATTATTTATAATATACATCAAAAAGTATAAATTTATTAAGCAAGAAATCTAATTAATAATAAACTGTAGTAACAGTATTCGAATATAACGCTATATTATTTTCAATGAACTGAAATAATTGAAGGAAAAATTATGGATTTTATTTAATTCCACTTTTTAGTAATTGTAAATGTTTATTTTTGTCAAAGTATATAATAAATAGGAAGCAGTTGCACAGATTCGAACGCGGATCGCATTTTTCCGCAGCATTATCGGTAGATTTAAAGGATAGGATTTTTCGCGACAGAAATTATCGATGGTTCTTGTTACATATTGAATCCCACTGCTTCTGTGTATCCACCTTACATAATAATCGATACGATCGTAACCACACGAACCACATAATCCCTGATCCATCGACTACTACCTTGCTACCATGCGCTTAGAAAAAGGTTTAACATCTTCGCACATCAATGATGAATTCGTTTCGCGTACAAGAAATCGCTGTTATCGAACAAAATTTTAGTCGTACCAATGTCAATAAAGCATGATCTATAAAAGCGTAACAATTATTTATCATTTATTAAGAGATTTGCAAAATTTAAAATATTTCAAGTCTTCGTCTTAATTATTAATTAATTAGGGAGATAGGTAGAATTTTTGTTGAAGTTTTATTTCTGTTTTAAAATTAATTCGTTGTGATTATTATACTTGCAAATTTAAAATATTTCAGGACTTCTTCTTTATTATTAGTTAATTGAGTCATGTCTCGAATTTTTGTTGGAGTTTTATTTCTGTTTTAAAATTAATTTATTGTGATTATTATTCGGTATTGTTTGAAAGTAATTGCATGAAAATAATAAAGTAATTTTGCATGAGTGTTCAGTAGGAAAATTGATATTTATTGTTAATTATATGTGATCATATTGGGTGGTAGATGACTGAAATGTTCGCCTAATGACTGACCATGATCCTAAACCCCTTAAAAATATCTATAAATGACTTAGGTATTGTAGAGATTTGTTGCTGTATATTTCATGTTTTCTGGAATCTTTTCAATATAACAATCTCTTCGCTTTTATAGAATAATTTATGTAATTACAAGGTTGCATAATAATTGTAAATAGTTATATAGTATCGTTAATGATTGAAGTCTTCGCCTAATGTCTGGCCATGATCCTAAACCCCTTAAAAGAATTATTTTAAATTCAATTAATTCTTCATTTCGTATTCAAATAAATTATACGAATAAAGATTGAAAATGCAATTCGAATATTAATACAAATAATAGTTCATCCCTCCTATAATTTTTTAAACATTAAAAAAAAATTAAAAAACCCTACGTTCTATAATTTTATTAAAATTGATTATTTACGAATTCAATCATTTTTCCACTTTCCCTATAGTCATCATAAAAATAAATTGGTAAATTGTAAATAAAAGAGAAGAGCTACTAAATTGAACGACAAACTATAAATAAAATAAATATCAATGAACTAATTTGGTAAAATTGACACTCAATGGGATAATAACATGATAAAAAAATAATATAATAAAGTAATAAGAAAACAGTAAGATAAAGTAATAAGAAAATAATGGAATAGAATAATAAAGACGTAATAAAAATAATTAAATAATAAAATATGATAATAAATGATAATAAAATAATATAGTAATAAAAACGTAATAAAAATAATGATATAAAATAGTAAAAAAGGATAATAAGAACGTACTAAAAATAATTAAATAAAATAGGAAAATAAGATAACAAAAACGTAATAGGAACAATGAAATAAAATAGTAAAATAGAATAATAAAAACGTAATTAAAATAATGGAACAAAATAGTAAAATAGAATAATAAAAACGTAATTAAAATAGTGAAATAAAATAGTAAAATAGAATAATAAAATTGTAATGAAAATAGTGAAATAAAATAGTAAAAAAATAATAAAATAATGACAAAATGGGGATACTAATGGCGACAATAAGAGCGCTAATAAAATAAGGATGAATCAGAGAGAGAACAAAGAGAGAGAGAGAGAGAGTTCCGTCGTTCTATCAATGGCCAGAAGAAGCGGCGGAGCGGATCCGAAAAGCTGGCAACCCGGTCCGGGAATAGCGTTCATTTCACGCGGCCCGGTTCCTCGATAAGATTGCCCCGGTCGCGATTATAATTAGTAATCCGTCGGACGTCACGGATTACGAGGTAGACGGTGCGGCGGAATCGCGGCGGCGGCTTGTTACGGAGCGAAAAGGAAAGTCTGGCAAACACGGAGCATTAATTCTCAGCCACGGCGTGTCTAGACCGCGACACAGCCACCGTTTGGCCCAGTTACGCCCTTCTTCCTCT
The DNA here is from genome assembly GCF_028453695.1 of Augochlora pura. Classification (NCBI taxonomy): domain Eukaryota; kingdom Metazoa; phylum Arthropoda; class Insecta; order Hymenoptera; family Halictidae; genus Augochlora; species Augochlora pura. The sequence continues at coordinate 2,072,819 of NC_135772.1, forward strand.
CCTTCTCTCTCTCTCTCTCTCTCTCTCTCTCTTTACCGGCGTCGGTGCGGCCCCCCTCGTTCCCTCCGCCGCCGCGTCCCTTCGTGTAAATGCAGCCGCGGCCGCCCCACTCTCTCTCTCTCTCTCTCTCTCTCTCTCTCTCTCTCTCTCTCTGCCCCCCCTGTTCGGTGGGCCGCCGCGGTTCTGTTCGCCACCTCGCGCGGCTCCCACAGAGCCAGCACAAGCCCGCCGAGGCCGCTCGACCGCCGACGGAGGCGTCGCGACGCTCATACCGAGGGGCATTTACCCCGAAAATATGGCTAAACAATATTTGTCTGATCGAATTCGGACGATTTATGGTTGACTTTTTCTATGCGGAACGATCAGGCATTATGTATGCGTAATCGCGATGTTGAATGAGTCGTGGAAGATGTTTTGTAATGTTTGCGAATGAAAATGTTATTGTAAAATGTTTTTACAGGACATGTAAAAATATGTTAATGGGGGGCATGTGTATGGAATAGAGAAGGGTTGAATTAATTGGCAATTTGTGGATACGGAGTTGGCAAAGATGCGTGGAAGATTGATAGAAATTTTGGAAAGACTGTACAATGCTTTTCTTAGAGTCCATTGATTTATTTATTTTATAGTATTTTTTTCAATTATATGACCGAAGAATTTTTGAATTATTCGAATAAAGAATGATTGAATTATTCGAATCAAGAATCTTTAAATTATTCGAATGATGAATCTTTGAATTCTTCAAATCAAGAATTTTCGAATTATTCGACTAAAGAATCTTCCAATTATTCGAATCAAGAGTCATCGAATTATTCGAATCAAGAATTTTCGAATGATTTAAAGAGTCATTCAGCTAAAGAATCGTTCTCATAAAGAATCATACGATTAATGAATCATTCAAATAATGAATCGTTCGAATAAAGAATCATTCGTATAATGAAGCATTCGAATAATGAATCATCTGAATAATAATTCGTTCGAATAATGGATTATAGTACTCTATAATCTATATAAACATATAGATAATAGTACTCTATAAGCCATATAAGTATATAAATAATAGTACTCTATAATCCATATCACCGGAGAACTACCAAATTGTTTATAACGGGGGTAGTTCACTGAAATGAGATTTTTCGCGGGATTTTTCGGGGTAAATGCCCCACCGTGCGACGACGGTTCCGACGTCTCCTCTTCTCGCCGCTGGTTTTGTTATTTGCGAGCTTGGCCCAGATGAACGAAACTTTGAGCCAAGTTCTTCTTTCTACGCTCGAGTCCCTTCCGCTTCTGCGCAAGGGCTTACGTCACACCTATCCCCCCCTCTCCACCGGTGTACGAGACCGTCGGACCTAGAAAGAGTATTTTTCGCGTCTGCCCGTCTTTCGACCCGGGTCACCTTTGCCCCCCGTCTCCTTTTCCCCTAGCACGGCTCGTTGCACACGCACACACCGACTATACCATTTCACCGTTTCACGAAATCGTAGAAATTGAGGTTAGGGTTCGCGAGACTAAGAGATCAAAGAGTTTCGAGTAACGATGGGTTGGTTGACAATAGGGGTTGTTGAATGTCTTTGATTCTGTTAATATTATTTATTTGTTCATTTGTTAACGAGGGTGATGTTTTTAGTATGTTAATTTAATTATATATATATAGGTGACGTAATGTTTAATTTTTCGACAGTATTGTCTAGCAAAATTGAGCACGTGTGGTTATTTAAAGGAGAATTGAATTTTCGATGAGCCAATTGGGAATTTTTGTTTAACTTTATTTTAAATGTAATTATAGTTCGATAGCATCGTTGAATATTTTTTAGTTTATAATAATAATGTTTAGCTTTTTTAAAAGTATAGATATTTAATGTTTAATTCAGTTTTAGAGTGATAGTGAATATGAGTTGAAAAGATTATTAATATTGCTATCATTGCATCATTCTAAATTTTAATAATGTAAAATATTTAAGAATATCAAAATAACCCACGTTTCCTATAACTTTTCAGTTAAATAATACTAATATTTATTTCTTATAAGTATATAGATATTTAATATCCAATTTAGTTTGCAAATTAATGAAAAGATTATAAATATTCTCTCAGTTAAAACGTTGCAAATATTAATAGAAAAAGACATATATTTTCTACAATTTATTATAACATTAAATCGTATACCTATAGCGAAATCTATAAATATTATTACGCGACAAAATTATATAGTATTATAGCCGATTGAAGTTCTTCGTGTCTGACGACAATCTTCCTTAACCCCTTACGATCACACCTAACAAGAAACGTAACATTTCAGAACGTTTTACACAAAATTCACAAAACATAAAAATTGCACATTTTGTACATTTGTTAACACGTCTCCTAGAAATATATACAACATTCTTATTGAGCAAAATAAATTGATAATAATTGTTTAGAAGTGTGTCAAGAAAATTGTTCCCTATAGTTAGACAATCTTGACGTATTTTCAATTAACAAAAATGTCATACTGAAAAATATTCTTGAAGTTAAAAAGATTGTTTAAACAATCATATATGACATCATTTGAAAAATCCTCAAGTTAATTATCGTCTAGATATTAAATTAAAAAAACGTCTAAGAAACTAATAATAATTAATTTGAAGCAATTATTTTCTTTTATTTTACTGATACATTTAAATTCCATTAATTGTGATTAAAAACATTATGAAAACCGAGTGCATCGCGATCGCACTACCCGGAATACTATTTTATTACGGCGTGAAACAGACAGCTTTAAGTCGCTTAAAGGAGATGGCACTGAGCGAATTCAAGGTCCTTAAAGAGCATAAAAAAGAAGATGCAACACCAGACTAAAAAAAAACCATAAAAATCTTCGTGTTGCAACAAAAAAATCCTCAAAATTAATGTCCTTATATGTCAGAAAAAGTCGATGCAAATTCTGTGGTCAAAGTAAATAAAAAGAATTAACAAGTACAATTTAAAATCATTTCTACAGAATATTGAATGTTATTTATGGAATCAAATGTATTTAAATAAGTTCTTAGAAATCGAATAATTGTAAATTTAATTTAAAAAGGAGTATTATTAAATAGATTGTTAATATGTCATTGAGAGAGCCTTGATTATCCATGGGGAATTATTAAAAGAGAAAATTATTAAAATATTAATAATAATTTATATAAGGAAATAGAATACTTATCATTATTATTATTTATATAAGGAGATAATACTTATTATTACTATTATTTATATAGATAATATTTATTACTATTATTTACATAAGAGGATAATATATTCCTGTATTATTATCTAATTATTATTATAAAATCGAATCAGAAAATATCGATGCAAACACCATGGTCAAAATAAATAAAATAAAATAACCAATAGAGCTAAAAATCGCTCCCATAAAATTTCTAAATTAACTCATAAAATGAACCTAATTTTCAAAAATCCTTAAAAATCGTACAACCATAAATCAAATAAAAAATAAACATATTATTAAATAAATTGTTCTCATAGACCAAGAGAGTCTTTCCTAGCTGGCCTATAGCAAATTATGAAATACTTTGATCTCCATCAAAGAGCAGCCACAAATTTGAACAATAATAATAATTTATATAAAGATATACCAATCCTCTATTATTATAAAATCGTATCTCACTACCACAAATATCCACCATGGTCCAACAGAATACCATTTCCCGAAGCGATCCGAGATATTGATGAAACATTTGACATTGTTTGCGGCGCCGAGCACTTTGTATTCGCCTGAACGATGAGAATAAGGAGGATGAGGAGGAAGAAGATTTTCGCGAAGCGGAGGATGCGGTCGGTTGAGCAGCGCGCCGTTGTCAGCCAGTTTTATCGTAAACAGGAGGATAATGCGATCCGCTCGGAAAAATCGTGGAAGAGTTATGGGTCTAGACTCGGGTGTTCTCTAGGCTCTCTTCTATCCTCTCTAGGCTGGGCAGAGAGAGGCACGTCGGTATGCGAGATACAAGCTGCCGATTAAACCAAGCCTATCCCCGTACTCCTTGTGTATTTACGCTCCGTCCGCTGGGCGCTGGGCTTTCGTGGATGCACGCGCGCGCGCGGCTGTCTTAGGGCCCGAAGGGTTACATTGAATTTCTCACGGGACTTTTTCATAAATCTCCGACCGGCGCTGTTCCCCTAGCAGGGAATCTGAAAAATCCCTATTTCTCATCGCAGCTGCCTGGCTTCCTACGTATTCCCTCCCCCCTCTCTCCCTCTCTCTTTCTTCCTATCTTTTTCTCTTAAAATCTTAATCTTAAATCTGAAATCTTTAGAATTAAAATTCTATTCCACTCTATTCACCTCTATTAAAATTCTATTTCGCTCTATTCACCTCTATTAAAATTCTATTCCATTCTATCCAACTCTATTAAAACTCTATTCCACTCTATCCAACTCTATTCAATTTTATTCCACTCTATACAACCCTATTAAAACTTTATTCCACTTTATCCAATTCTATTCAACTTTATTCACCTCTATTAAAATTCTATTTCATTCTATCCAACTCTATTAAAACTCTATTCTACTCTATCCAACTCTATTCAATTCTATTCCACTCTATACAACCCTATTAAAACTCTATTCCACTTTATCCAATTCTATTCCACTCTATTCACCTCTATTAAAATTCTATTCCATTCTATCCAACTCTATTCAATTCTGTTCCACTCTATCCAACTCTATTAAAACTCTATTCCACTTTATCCAATCCTATTCAATTCTATTCAACTCTATTCCACTCCATTAAAATTCTATTCCACTCTATCCAACTCCATTCAACTTTATTCCACTCTATTATATTCTCTCCTACTCTATTACACGTTATTTTTCTCTGATCTGTATTATTCCACTCTATTTCACTCTACTCTGCTCAAATATAATCTTTCACACTATATTCCACTCTCTTATAGCCCTATTCTCTGTCTCTCTCTCTTTCTTCCTATCTTTATCTAGCTCCTTGTAACTCTTTCTCTTTCTACTCCTAACCGCTGAAATTACTGCAAATATAGCTTGCGAAGTTAGCCTCTCGCAGGCATTGTACCACGTTTTCTGAGTCATCCACTGCGTTCGAATATCTTATGGCACGTTTCCATGTGCTTTAGACTGTCAGAATTTCCTTGTCTTTCTCTCCCTTCTCTTTCTATTTTTCTATTTATATGATTCTATTTATTTAGCTTTTTATTAATCTACTTATATATCTCTATTTATTTAACTTTTCATTTATCTACTTATTTATATATATTTCTATTTATTTAATTTTTTAATTAGCTTCTTATATATCCTTCTCTATTTATATTTCTCTATTTATTTAGCTTTTTATTTATCTACTAATATTTATATATTTCTATTTATTTAGCTCTTTAATTATTTACTTATATATCTCTCTATTCATTAATTTATTTCCTAATTTATCATATTTATATCATTCTTTATATTTACAATTATTTATAAAATCATCTTGAATCAATGAAGATACAGAAGAAGCAACCTTGAATATCTCTAAACGATTACAGTTACCTTTTTCCTTTCTTTTTATCAAATATATATAAATATATGTAAAAATAAAAACTCTAAATTACTAATATATTACAAACGGAAACTAAAACAAGTTCATCGATTTTTTGAACAATTATTTTTGTTTTCAATACGCTGAAACGACGGTGCGCGGCGACGAACAGCGAATTTTCCGTTTCGCGTAGCGCAGGTGAATGGAACGTCCGTGGCGGCGTGCGTATGTATCCGTCAACAGGAACCCGTGTCTCATTGTTCCCTGATTCCCTCCGTTCCCGTTCACACGTTTAGGGTCCTCTCCTCATTGTGCAGAGATAACACCGGAAGAAAGTTATCTCGGTTCCGATCGCTCGCGCTGATCATTATAAGCTCTCTCTTCAGGAAGCAGCGCGGCTTTCCTAAACGCAGCGCGCGGCAACCTAATCCCCCCCCCCCCCCACATAGGGAGGGGGTATGTATATGTACACACATGTAGTGTACCGAATGGTTTTTCGCGGGATGCACGAACGAGAGAGAAGGTATTCGGCCCAAAGGAACATCTTGATAACCGGCCGGAATGCGTTTCCTCTAGAGGCGGTGTCTCTGTCCCAGCTGCTCGAAACGCCTGGCTTTCTATTCTCTCGTAAACGCGATCGTTGCACGCCGGGCCCCATTTTGCATAGAAAGAGTTGACGGCGTTTTAATGGGGTTCTACCGATATCTACGCTTGCCGAACAGATATTCTTTCGACCGCGTCTTCGTTTCACTTTGACGGCGGAGAAATCTGTAGACGAAAATCGTTAATTTTAGGATAATGTGGAGGATAGTTGCTACTTTATTGAACATTAGGGTGCAACATAAGTCTTCTTTTCGTGCTACGGTATGTATGATTTAGAGAGTATGAGCGATGAAAATCTGTGATATAGTGTGTACTAGAGCTTATGAAACGCGATATTGCTCTCTATTTTACTATATTCCACTCTATCGTATATTATTCTACTCTCTTATAGTATATTTTATATTATATTCTGCTCTATTCCACTCCATTCCACTCTATTAAAACTCTATTCCACGCTATCCAACTCTATTAAAACTCTGTTCCACTCCATTCAACTCTATTTCATTCTATTCACCTCTATTAAAATTCTATTCCACACTATCCAACTCTATTTAACTTTATTCCACTATATTCCACTCTATTACATTCTCTCTTACTCTATTATACTTTATTTTTCTCTGTTCTGTATTATTCCACTCTATTTCACTCTATGCTGCTCAAATATACTCTTTTACACTCTATTCCACTCTCTTATAGCCCTATTCTACATTATATTCTATTCTATTCCATGCAATTTCACTCTATTCCTCTATGTTCCACTCTATTATACTCTCTTCAACTCTGTTTTGCTTTAATCTATTCTGTCCTATATTATTCCACTCTATTGTACTCTACACTATATTGTACTGTACTCGGCTCTATTCCTCCATGTTCCTCTCTATTATACTCTTTTCCACTCTTTTACACTCTAATCTACTCTGTTCTACATTATTTCACTCTACTCCACTATGTTCTGTTCTATCCCACTCTATTCGACTTTATTCTGTTCTATTCCTCTCTCTGACACTCTGTTCAACCTTATTCTAACATATTCCACTCTATTCTGCTCTATTCTACTGCGTTACGAGTTTTTTTCTTTCTGTTATACTCTAATGTACATTATATTCTACTCTATTATACTCTATACCACGCTGTGCGTCTCTATTCGACGCTATTCATTTCTATTCCACATCATTCTGTTTCATTCTGTTATACTCCACTCTATTACACTCAATTCTATCCTAGTCTACTTTATTCTACTCTGTCCCATTCCATTCAAATTAATTCTATATCATTTTACTCTATTTCACAGTATTTAATACTGCGCTCTAAATGCTCTACGTGCGATTTGCTTCTTCAGCGACGCGAACAAAATCCTTTTTTAAGCCCTTGCACTATAATAACGAGTCAGACTCGTCATAAAGATTCCACGGAAGACCTATTAAATTAATAAATTATGAATTTCTTATAAATCGAAATCAAATTGAATTTTTCTATCATGAAAGTCTAGAAATGGATGTGAATAAAGACAATACAAGAAATAAAAATTGTCTGGTCCTATTAAGGTAAGTATTAAGAACAAATAAGTGCTAATGAACGCAACATAAAAGGAGTTGTACTGCAAAGGGTTAAAGAGCCAAGTCACTGGAGACACGAGACTAGGATTTTATACGAAAAAGTGCATCGAAACTGCGCTCGGTCCAAGAAAAATCGACCTTCGACTGTCGCGAAGCCAGCACCTCGTCCGAAGAAAGTTCTTTCGTGCATTCGATGGGACTGGAAAGATGTAGCCTATACTACTGAGCTCTTTCCACAAGGTGAAACGATCGATTCTGCAAAATAATACGATCGACTCGATAAATTGCATTTCCGCCGTAGCCGAAAAAACGGGCAGAATCGGCGACAGACGACGACGACGACGACGACGACGAGGTGTCGTTTTTCATCGCGACGACACGCGAGAATGTATAGTAAAATCGCGCCGTCTAGACGGAATTTATTCGGTCCGCGTCGACAAAAAGAGCCGCGCGTCGATTTCACGAATCCGTGGCGTGGCCGTATATCGATTTCCCCGTGGCAGACGGAAACGTGCCGGTGTCGTACGACGACGATCCAGAAATCACGTGCCGGTTCTCTCCGTCCGTGTCAAAGGCTCGGCGGCTAAAGCTTGGAGAACACACGCGCACGCCACGGCCGGTTGACGCGTTAACCCGATACTTGGGCACACGATTACCGCGAAGAACCGGTCGCGGGCAACCCCCGCGGGTAAAATGATAATAAATCGCAAAATGTCGAAAAAGACAGTCGGTCGGAATCGCGGGAAACCTGGGTTGGCGCGGGGCAGCCGGGAGAGCGGTCGAGAGAAGACGGGGAGCGAGAGATATACATACAAAGAAAGAGAGAGCAGTGTAGAGAGATATAAAAAGACAGAAACATAGCAATGACAATGTTCATTCTCTGAACGCGATGAACCCCTTATAGTACAATAAAAATTAATATAATAATCCAGTACAGTGCACACTAAAAAGAAAAGATATAACATAAAAATGTTATAACTAAACTGGATCTTTACGTAAAATAAAAATCGTCTGCGTCGATTATAAAATGCAGGAAGATAGCAAAGATATATTTCTCTCGTGAGCAAGTTTAATGAACTAAGTATTGTGCAAGAGTATTTTTAAATAATTTAAGTCATGAATTGTTGCGATTGAGAAAGTAATAAAATTGTAGCTTTTAGTTGAAGCTTACATAATCCGAATTTATGATTATTATTATTATTTAGTTTTAAATTTCGAGAATATCTGCTGTTCCATTTTTAGCATATTGGCTGAATCGACTCCTATTAATATATAAAGACCCTTTTATTAATAATTAAATAATATTAATAATTATAAATTTCAATATATAATTTTAAAATTATGGATTAGAATTTATATAAAAATTGGTAGATTTATATATTAATTCTAAAATGAAGAATTAGAATTAATATAAAAATTAATAGATCTACATATTAATTTTAAAATTAAGGATTAGAGTTAATATAAAAATTAATAAATTTACATATTAATTCCAAAATTAAGGATTAGAGTTAATATAAAAATAAATGGATTTATATATTAATTCTCAAATTGAGGATTGGAATTAATATATAAATCTAATATATACATATAAAGAGAAAAACAAAGTACAAAATATACAAAAAAGAAAGAGAAAGAGAGAGAGAGAGAGAGAGAGAGAAAGAAAAATACATAGAAACAAACAGAAAAGAAAGTGTCACATAAAGAGAGAAATAAAAATATATATAAATATAAAGAAAAAAAGGCAACGAAACAAAGATATAAAGAAAAAGAAAGCAACGGATCTACAAAGAACAAAGAAAAGCACAAAATGAGAAAGGATACCAAGAGACACGCAAGAGACGTGAGAAGAGGAGACACAGGTAAACCGAAGACAAAGAGAGAAAGAAGAAAGAAGGGGAGTCTCCTTGGTCCTGGAAGAGGCGAGCGGGTACCCGGCGAGCGAAGAGCACGGACACGCAACAAAGTCGCCCATCAATACCTGATACCCAGTTGACTTTCTAAGATTACCCGATCTCGGCCGAGAGATCGGACGCGCAAGAGGTACTCGAGAGCGCGGAGACGACCGCGCTTGGTTCACCACCGCGCCGAGGGAAATGCTGGCCAACGAAAGGGAAGGAGAAAGGGGGGCAGGACTCGTTGGGCGAAACACAGTAGGAAAGGGGATATAAAGAGAGCGTGCGAGAGCCGTGCGTACAAGCGCGCGTCCACTTATGTGTACAGCTATGTGTATGAGCATATCTATATGAATTGAGACAGTTGTTGTATATAAGTATATTTATGCGACGTAAGACAAATATAAGTATAGTTATATGGCATAAGATAGTTATAGCTATTAGACACCTATATAATATTAAATATATAATATTAGCTATACCTATAAGACAGCTATACCTATAAATATATTTACACGACATAAGACGGCTATATCCATAACACAGCTATACAACATAAGTCAGATATACCTATAAGACGGCTATATAAATATATTTATACGACACAAGACAGCTATACTTATAAGATAGCTATATAAATATTTTTAAACGACATAAGACAGCTATAACTATAAATATATTTATGCGACATAAGCCAGCTATATCTATAAGTCAGATATACCTATAAGATAGCTATATAAATATATTTATACGACATAGTACAGCTATACCTATAAATATATTCATACGAATAAGATGCTATATCTATAAGACAGCTAAACGTCTACCTATATACGAACACCTATACGTCCAGCTATACCGTGCACCTACAGAGAACGTCGGTGGGAGTGCGAAGGGGGTAGAGGGGGGCCGACAGGCGAGAGACGGCAGAGAGGAAGAGAGAGAGAGAGAGAGAGGGGTGGTGGGAGAGGGAGAGAAGCTTGTGGTTTTGGTCAACCGGTCGGGTCGCCGTCCGCGGGAACAATCTCCGGGCCTTGATGACTAACCGCGTGCCCGTCTTGCCTCGGCAAGAACTCGCCTCCCTGCGGCACGTCGGGAATGCCTGCGCAGCGTTTGCTCTCGGCCGAGTACCGATCTTTTTACCACCTGCTGTCGCCCCGATCCCGTGATACCCCTCTCTCACTCTCTCTCCCTCTCTCTCTGTCGTGTTATTTCACCGGTGTGCCCCGCCGAGAGATCTCGCCACCCCGGAAAACGCTCGAGGGGATCCGTTTACGTCCTCTCCGCGGACCGGAAGATTCCGCTTCGGATCGACTCATCGGCTATCAAACGCGCCCCCGGGATCCACTGTTGCGAGAAGACTTAATTTTTTTTTGGTGGTAGATTGATATCTTTGAAATTTGTATTTTTAATCATTTTTCATAGATTTTTAATGATTTCTCATAGATTTTTGATTATTTGAATTCGAGGGGTGATAACATCGTGTTCGTTGTTATGAATTATTAACCCTTTGCACTCGAAGACAATTCAACTGGAAATCTGAAATAATTTTTCTGGCTTCTGGTATTTCTATTTTGTATAACGAAATTTATTATATGCATATAAAATCGAGTCTCGTGACTGCTATAACAATTACACCTTCATCACGTATTTCAATCTAAGCTTTGTTGATATCTATAAAACAATCTAATCTATTCTGTTCTATAATACTCACACTCTATTCACACTCTATTCCACTTCATTCCACTCAATTCTGCTTTATTGTGCTCTGTTACATTGTCTTCTACTCTACTCTACACTATATTTCACTCTAGTCCATTCCATTCCTCTCTACTCTGCTGTATTGTACTCTGTTATAGTCTATTCAATTCTGTTCCACTCTATTCTAACTCTAGTAAAATTCTATTCCACTCTATTTACCTCTATTAAAATTCTATTCCATTCTATCCAACTCTATTCCACTCTATTCCACTCTATCCAACTCTATTGAAATTCTATTCCACTCTAGGCAACCCTATTAAAATTCTATTCCAATCTATCCAACTCTATTCCACTCCATTCCAACTTATCCAACTCTACTAAAATTCTATTCCACTCTATTCACGTCTATTAACATTCTATTCCATTGTATTCAAATCTATTCCACCCTATTAAAATGCTATTCTACTCTATCCAACTCTATTCAACTTTATTCCACTATATTCCACTCTATTATATTCTCTCATACTTTATCACACTTTTTTTTTCTCTGTTCTGTATTATTCCACTCTATTTCACTCTATTCTGCTTAAATATACTCTTTTACACTCTATTCCACTCTCTTATAGCCCTATTCTACATTATATTCTATTCTATTCCATGCAATTTCAATCTATTCCACTCTATTGCACACTAGTCCACTCTACTCTACACTATATTCCACTCTATTCAATTCTATTCCTCATGTTCCACTCTATAATACTCTCTTCTATTCTGTTACACTCTATTCTTCTCTGTTCTATATTATTTCTCTCTATACTACTCTACACTATATTGTACTGTACTTCGCTCTATTCCTCTAGATTCCAATCTATTATTCTCTCTTCCATTGCGTTTTATTCTAATCTATTCTGATCAACATTATTCCACTCTACTCCACTATGTTCTGTTCTATTCCACTCTATTCGACTTTATTCTGTTCTATTCTACTCTGTTGCACTCTATTCAACCTTACTCTAATTTATTCCACTCTATTGTGCTCTATTTCACTCTATTCTGTTCTATTCCTCTCTCTCTCTCTCTCTCTCTCTCTCTCTCTCTCTCTCTCTCTGATACTCTATTCAACCTTATTCTAATATGTTCAATCAAATGAGCTCATCGACGCTCATCAAATCTCCCAACGAAATCATTCGCAAAGGCATCAAGTTTTCTCCAGTTACGTCCAAAAGCGTCCAAAGAGCTACATATCCCCGTATTAATTATTTTAATAAATTCCTCGCTGATAATACCAACTCTTCCTCCGCTTTTCATCATTACCACTCGCGTAATTTCTGAAGAAACGCAGCTTTTCCCGTGGCGCGAAGAAGATCCTAGATCCTCGATCTATACCCTCAAGATCCCGCGATCGGAGCACCTTTGTTGTCCGATAATTTATTGGAAACAATTATCCGTTACAAGGTGTTCCGCAATTATTTTCGTCCCATTAAAATGCAAATTTCCCGGGAAAAGATCGCGCGTACCGTCCGGCTGTGTTATACAGGTTGAATCAGGGATCATGGGCGTAACCTCTACAAAACCACTAGTTCGCCTGGCAAAAACGACGACGCTACGAACAATAATTTTGAACGCGAGCCTCGGCTATTCCCACGTCGCGTATTAGAAACGATGTTTCCGCCAGTTCCACCATTAACGCTACATCGACGCGTTCTTTCAGTTAATTTTTTGCGGCCCGTTGACTCGAGAGTCCGTGGTCCGCGCATTATGAACCGCCTTATGCACACATCGGCGGGGCCTCGACCGGCCCTCGTAATTTCCCTGGATACGGGGGCCGCCGCGGCGGAACCCCGGTCTCGTTCCGCCGAAGACACGTCTCGCATATCTAAATACTAAATTTGTATCGTGCTCGAGCATCGCATTGATACCGGATCTATTAATACGGCCGGAGTACAATATACTTAAAATAAACTCCCGCCTTAACTAGCGAGAATCGGCCGTGGCAGGAAATTAACCGGATTTAACTGACTGGTTCGCTGTCCATTAGAATACCGTTTAAAACGCGCTAATCGGCGCCGTCCTTGCCCCGTTCCCAGCTCTCCTCCTCGCGACGCGTCGCCGCGCGGCGATGGGGAAAAAAGACCGGCGACGGGAGCACGGCCTCCGTCTAGGATAAAACGAAGAAAATCGCGGGGAGGATGAGGGGGGGGGGGGGAGGGAGAAGAACGAAACGGAGCGGCGATAGGCGAAAGAGTTGAGGTTTTATAATATCGCGGCGCGACGCGATACGATGTAAGAAAAAGAACAGCGATGGGACACAGGCTAAGACTAGGATAAAGAGAGAAAATCGCGAGGAGGGGGGATGAAGTACGAAATGGAGCTGCGATGGGGGAAAGGGTTAAGGCGTTGTAATATCGCGATGCGACGCGAGAAAAAGACCGCCGATTGACGAAACACAGCTTCAACTACGTTACAATGAGAAAACCGTGAGTCGTAGAAAAACTATGACATAGTTCAGCGGTAGGTGGAAGGGTTAAGCTTTTATAATATTGCGGCGCGACGCGAGAAAAATATCGGCGATTGACGAAACACAGATTCGCCTAGAATAGAAAGAGAAAGCTGCGATAGATGAATAGAAAGAAAAACTTCAAAATGGATCAGCAGTAGGTGAAGGGGTTAAGCTATTATAATATTGCGGCGCGACGCGATGCGACGCGAGAAAAAGAGTAGCGACGGACGGGTCACGGCTCCGTCTAGAGTAAAAAGAGAAAAGCGCGAGCCATGGACGGAAAAATAAGTACGAAATAAATCAGTAATAAGCGAAAGGGTTAAGGACATTATAACATAGCGGCGCGACACGAGAAAAAAAACCGACGGCTAACGAAACACAGCTCCGCCTATAGCAATAATAGAAAATCGCGAGCCATGAACAGAAAAATAACTACGAAATAAGTCAGTAACGAGCGAAAGGGTTAAGGACATTATAACATCGCGACACGAGAAAAAGACCGTCGACTAACGAAACGCAGCTCCGCCTATAGCAAAAATAGAAAATCGCGAGACACGAATAAAAAGAAAATCTACGAAATAAATGCAGCGATAGCTGAAAGGGTTAAGGTATTATAATATCGCGATGCGACGCGACAAAAAAAAACAGCGTCTGACGAAACACAGCTCCGCCTATAGCAAAAGAGAGAAAAATCGCGTGCCATAGAGAGAGAGGGAAAAAGTACGAAATGGATCGGCAGCAATAGGCGAAAGAGTTAAGGCATTATAATATCGCGGCGGGCAGAGCGGCCGGTTAATTAACAGCGTAAAACAGCGTGTTTAATGCCGACGAAAAACGTGATGTAATCACGGCCGGGAGTAATTCCGAGACGAGGCTCCTAGCATCCGCCGCGGAAAGCCGGCCGATTAGATCGAAGCCCATTCAGATTATCTGCGGAGGTTTACCGTTAATCGGGTGTCTGCTCGCCGAGATCTATCCTCGCGCGCCGCGCTGCGTCTGTGCCGCGACGACGGTGCACAGTAGTCTAGACGGTCGGTGATTTTTCTTTTTTTAAATGATTTATTTGGTTTCGCTCGGGAACGATTACCCTTTCGAGAGACGAGATTGAACGGGTTCGTCGGGCGACTTTTTGGTGAAATATAATATATAATAATATATAATAGTAAAATATATAACATATATTATATAACAGTAAAATATATAACATATATTATATAATAGTAAAATATATAACATATATTATATAATATATTAATATATATAATAATATTATATAATATAATAATATTATATAATATAATATAATAGGAAGATTAATGTGGTAATAAAAATTAAAGCTTAAGTAATTATTTTAATTGTGTTTGTTATTCAATGTAACAATGCAAGAGCTCGGGTTGTATTTTTAGGTATGTGAGTTTTATTTCAAGTGTGAGATGTGTTTTAGTTATTTTGTTATGGTACGAGATTTTTGTGGGAAATGTTAGAATGGTATAAGGTTTGTAATATTAGAATTTTGGTATAGTGGTTTAGTTATGTTAATTCGGTTATATAATATTTCGTTATTTTAATTCATTTAAATTGTATTTCGTTGTTTTAATTCAATAATATCGTGTTTTGTATTTTTATTCAGTTATTGTATCGCATTTTTTACGCTATTTAATTTGTATTGTAATTCTTTATTTTAATTCGATAATATTTGGATTTTCTGATTTTATATCAGTTACAACGTAATTCGTGATACAGATTCGATTACACTGTAATTCGTAAGTAACATGATACAGTTACACGGTAATTCGTAATTAACAAGATTCAGTTACACTGTAATTCGCAATTAACGGGATTCAGTTGCACTGGAATTCGTAATTAATGTGAGTCAATTACTTAGTATTTTGTAATTGAATTTCAATCGCATTTACGTTATACATAATTGAATTGAATGGAAATCCGAATTGCAAATTACGTTGTGATTGTATTACAATGTAAATGCCAACAAGTTTAATTTCCTGATCAATACAATATTGATAATATTGTGATAAAATATAATTTGAATGATTTCTTATTCGTATGAATTTTTATTCGAATGAATTCTAATTTGGTTGCATTCTTATTTGAATGTAATCTTATCTCGAATGAATTCTTATTCGAATCAATTATAATTCGAATGGATTCTAATTTAAGTGAATTACGATTCGAATCAATTATAATTCGAATGGATTCTAATTTAAGTGAATTACGATTCGAATCAATTATAATTAGAATGGATTCTAACTTGAATGAATTCTAATTTGAGTTAATTACAATTTGAATGGATTCTAATTCGATTGAATTCTTTTTTGAATGTAATCTTATTCGAATCAATTCTAACTTGAATGAATTCCAATTTAAATGAATTTTTATTCGAATGAATCCTAATTGAAATGAATTCATATTGAAATGAATCCTTATTGGAGTGAATCCTAATTTAAATGAATTCTTAATCGAATTAATTCTAATTGAAATTAATTCTTATTCAATGGAATACTTATTCGAATTAATCCTAATTCAAATGAATTCTTAATCGAATTAATTCTAATTGAAATTAAATCTTATTCAATGGAATATTTATTCGAATTAATCCTAATTCGAATGAATTCTTATTCAAAGGAATTCTCATTCGAATTAATCCTAATTCAAATGAATTCTTATTCGAATAAATTCTAATTGAACTAACACCCCATTCACCTAAACTCTCATCACATTAAAAATCTCACACAAACCATCCCTCATTAAAATAAAACCCTCCAACAAAATTCAACTAAACCACCCAAATAAACCCCATCCCTCTACATCCCAATCCCTCCCCAACCCCATAAGACACCAAAAGTCTACAAAACCAAGTCCACCATCAACAAATCCAAACAACTGCAACAAGTAAAGCACTTTTAGAGAAAAATCACGATAACTCTGTTCCAGTTCGAAGGAAGACGCTCCGTAGCGGCGATGGGGGGCACCCAAGGCTCCGCGGCATCTGCCCCCGCGCGGCCATCGATTTAATTTTTTTTCTCCGCTCCAGCGCGAGCCGATACACCGCGGCCGGACGGCCATTTCTCCGACCGGCGGCGGCGGCGGCTGGGCACCGCCGCGGCGTCGGTTTTATCGGCGGCGCAGGTTTTCGAGTAATCACTCTCGTTGTTGGAACTTGAAACTAACCGCACGCGCGCGCATAACTCGAGTGTTTTATCGCAACCTCATCATCACCGCAGACTGCGCCTTCGGCCATGCACGTCGGTCTCTGTTTTTGCCACGGTGTACACACGCATTAAAAGGCCTCCACCGAGTCAAAGGCGCTAATCCGATACCCGTCTGCGTATACGCGGCGGGGCCTCTATATGTAGAACCAGTTGGCGTTCATTAAAACGTAGTGGTCCGTAACTTTGAGAAATGCTGCCTCCGTGATCGGATCCCGGTCCTCCTGCACCCAGTCCCCTCCTCCTCTTCACTCCTCGTCTCTCCTCTCCTCTCCTCTTCTCTTCTCTTCTCTTAGGTCCGCGACGGCCCCCTCCGGGATCCCCCGGCGCCCCTCTCGTTCTGTCCTCGTAACCCACCGGTTCATTGTTTTATTCCGCTGTCATTATCCTTGAGAGGAATTCTCTGTTTTCACCGATCGCCGAAGTAGTTTTGGTCTTCTTGCTGTCAGACTCCCGCTTCGGCCGCTTTTCGACGCGCCGCTGCCGGCATTCCCGCCGCGCGGGAGTGCGTATATCGTTCCGTCGGACGTCAGCTCGGGAATCGGGCATGGCTCGATGATTCCTGGAAGAGTTTTGTATGAGAGGGACGAGACCGCGGTGCACGTCGATCCGCGGCAAAGGTTTCCGAGCCGATCGATTGCGACTTTGAAACAGCGAGCGACCGCGACCGACGATTTCGGGATTCCCGAGACTTAGGGAATGGATGATCGTTGGCTTCGCGATATAGTTGACTTGTTTTATTTAGTGGTTGTTGTTGGAGGTTAGCGTAGTTGAGAGAAAAGCGATTTTTTGCTGTTTTTTATTCGATTTTAGCGAGTATTGTTATGTGTTAAATGATTTTTGATAGACTTTCGGAGATGGTATTTTATACTTCTTTTTAGGATATTTTTGTTTGCTATTTTTGAGAATTTATTTGTTAGTGATGCACGTTGTTAAATTAATTATTATTATGACAGAGTAATATTTATATTTTTATAGATATTTAAGGAAGAATTTCACAGGTTTTTTAACATAATTTTGCAAGCTTTTGAAAGAAGAAATTGCAATTGTATTTTATTCTTCTTTTCAGAATATCTTCGTCTGCCATTTTTGACAATTGTCTATTCAACGATGTATACTATTAAATTCTTAATTATTCCGACACAGTGACGTTTCTATTTTTAGTAATATTTAAAGAAGTATTTGACAATATTTTATATTTTTATATTTTAATGTTTGATTATTATATTATTATATTATAATTATATGAAAGAGATAAAGATGTATATATCTTATATTAGAAATAATTAGAAACAGGACGGTATAGATATTTTTATATTAGAAATAATTGGAAAGAAGAAGGTATAAACATTTTTATATTAGAAATGATTGGAGAAAGGTACAAGTGTTTTTTAACTTTGAACAAGTGACACAGAAACGTGTGTTTACCATCACGGTAATCGTATATTGAAAAATTAGTAACCCGTTATTCGGACGGGTCCCGTGAACCTAGTGTTAAAAGTAGCACACGTTCTTAACAAGTTTACCAGTTGTCTGCAGGATTAATTCCAGGTACACAAAACGATGTTCCACTCTGTTCGACGAGCAGACTAATTATTTTGAACATTTTTAAATATTTGCACCTTCCTCTCTCTAATTATTACTAAAATAAAAATATCTATACCTTCGTCGTTCTAATTATTTACAATATAAAAGTATCTACACTTATCCCTCACTATTGCTACTAACAATGTTGCTTAACGAGTTATCTCTTCATTCCTAGATTAAACTAGAACACTCCATATATATACAACACCAATTTTTTATTATCATAATAGGGTATCTAATCCTAGCCTTTAATTTAACTTATTAAAATTACAAAAAGTCTATATTTTAAATTCAACATATCACTCAATATTCCACTATTTTAATATGCCTGAATTAAAAAAATATTATTAATTTAATCTTTGAAATTATAATAATTTATAGCAATAGATGCTGGCACTAAATGAACCACTATATATATACATGTATAAATACGTATATAAATATATATAACGTGCAGATATAGACGAGACAGGTTCGCCGAAATTTTCTGTAGCGAATTCACGGTGTCGCCGCGCACCAATTTGCATTAATTCGCGAAAGCGTGTTTCCGGCAGAAAGCTGTGCAAACATCGCAGCCGCCCGCAGGCTTGGCTTGGCTTCGCTTGGCTTATACCAAGCGCGAAGCAAAGTAGCTCTAGAGCTGCCCGTAATCGCGGTGGCAGAAATTTTACGTAACGACGTACCGTGTGTATGTGTGTGTGTATCCGATATTTTTTCGCAGATCGATCGATCGATACGATTTCCTGATATTGTAGGCGATATAATCGATCCCGATTCCACGAGCCGATCGCGTTTTACACGCAACCGGCGCGCCTCGTTTTCAGACTTTGAATATTTTGTACGCGGACTATTGTCGCCTCTTCTCGTCGTTGCATATCGGATACTATATGAAAGACCTGAGGAGTTTCTATTCGAGAATATTATTGTATTTTTATGATTTAATAATATCAAGCATTTTATATGCTTGAAATACCGTCGAATTTTTCTGATTTGGTGGAGTAGGGAGCGTTTGGAAATTATTTATGGTGTGCAAGGGGTGGTAAGTTGGTTGTTGGGAGATTTTTTTGTATTTTTATTTAATTATTTGGTGTAGTTGTTATTCTTGGTGTTTTTCGTATTCTTGTTGTTCTTATTGTTCTTGTTATTCTGGTTATTCTTGTTATTTTTATTATTCTTAATATTCTCAATATTCTCATTATTCTCATTATTCGTACTTAATATTGTTATTATTACTTATTATTTTTATAATTGTTATCGTTATTACTATTAATAATTAACTATGCACGAAAAGAGAGAGTTCGAAATAAGGACTGTAAGTAAGATATTTGGATTTTTAATTATAATTGTGCAATTATCTCTTGTAGTAATTCTTCTTCTTCTTAATATTATTAGTACTATCATAACTTATTCTTAATACTATTTTTGTTATTATCTTTGCCATTATTAATAATTTATTTGGCACGAATGGAGAGCGTTCGATGTAAGGGCTGCAGAAGTAAGTTATTGGGATTTCTCTTCTCAATATTTTTATTACTATCATTAGCTATTATTATTACTATTATTGTTGCTATCATTATTATTATTATTAATAGCTTGTTTCGAATAAAAAAGAGTGTTACATGTAAGGGTTGAAAGTAGGTTACTAGGTTAATTAATTGTGTTTACTTAATTACTACTATTATTATTGCTATTATTATTATTATTCTTAGTTATTCTTCCTACTACTATGATCATTACCATTGTTACTATTAATAGTTTATGGCACTCTATAAAAGAGCGTTCGATATAAAGCTTGCAAGTAGGTGACAGAAATATTGAATTATATTTATTTAATTATCTCTTACAGTAATTCTTTTTCTCCTTATTATTATTATTACTATTCTTATTACTATTACTATCACCCGAAAGAATTCCTTTTAATCGCATAAATTATTCGAATACCGATTATCCGTTATTTCCCATCAAGTATTATACAACAAGTTGACAAAAATCTCATATCTAGATATATATTTTATATTTTATAATTTATATTTTAATCCTATGGTGCAGCACTCACTAGTATGCTCCCCACCCGAGTAACAATTTCCCATTATTTTCTCGAGCGGTTCTCGCTCTCGGTAGCGCCGCGTATCCCGGAGCCGGGCTCAAGAGAAGACTTTAAGGGAAGCGATGGAATTCCGTGTCCGCGGGCTCCGCCGTCGGCGAAAAAGCTTCGCAAACAAACGAACGTACCGGCGTGTTACGTAACTCACGGCGATTTATCTAAAAATATCGAACCCGGGGGGGGGGGGGGGGGGGGATTATATTCCGTAAGCATCTAATGTTACACACGTCGGCTCGAGTAATGCGTGGCACACGAAAGCTTAGCGTATTTTAACTTTAACGCGTCGCGAACGCCGCGGAAAAAGGGGTGCGGCGGGGGAGGGGAGGGGGTAAGAAAG